>NW_026623272.1:2390286-2397193 GCF_030028575.1 Malurus melanocephalus | reverse complement strand
AACAGTTTATTTATTAGCCAAAAATATATACTTTCTTGTACAATTTGGTTCACACATATGTACATTTTTACGGTATGTACAAAAACGAACAACAAAAAAAAAAAAAAAAAAAAAAAGGGAAACACCTAATTCTCACTGGACTTCCGAAAAAAACCTCACAGCTCAGCTAACCCAGGTGATAGTACAGAAGCGGGTATTTTTTTTCTTTTGAGTTTTAATATACGGACATGCTTACAAGTTGTAACTATACAGAGATTTTTTACAATCATTACAACAACAATAAAAAATTAACTATGATGATGAGAGCGCCGATAGAACCATAGCGGCGTCAAGTTGGTTCTGGGGCCTGGAAAAAATGACACAGAAAAAAAAAAATTTAATAGGATTTCTAGTGAGCTTGGGCTGRCACAATATTTGTAACTGCAGGTAGCTCTGYTTTTGTTGTTGTTGTTATTTTTTAATAGATTTATAAATATAAAAAGTTTTCAGAGTGACTTATAGYAAATGTATTTAGCTATGAAAACACCGCGGGCCCGATCCCCGTGGTTTCAATCAATCAAAACAGTAATTGGTTTCTCAATGAAATTGAGTGACTGCTATGCCAAATTCGGGGCGGCAAGGCTCAGCCTCCTCAGCTTTCATTCCCTGGATGTTTTTTTTTTTTTGTTTGTTTCGCTTTCATTTAATTTTTTTTTTACAATTTAATTTCATTTTAATTTACTATTTTCTGCTGCCGCGGTGCCTCTCACCACGCCTAAGCGACAGCGGCGGGTGGTGATCCGCGCTGCGGAGGGCTCAGGGATGCGCTCCCGGCCAGGGGCGACCCACGCCCGGGCTCTGCAGCCGCGCAGCCCCACCGCCCTCCAGCGCGGCTCGGCCTGCCCGCGGGAATCGCTCCCGGGAGCCACAACGGAGAACAGCGAAGGAAATATATAATCAGAATAACCCACCGCGCACGCAGAGAAAGAAAAAGAAACCGCCCTGGAAAGGGAACCTAAAGGAGCGGAGAAAATAAGCTAACCATTTACAACTGCCTCCATACATCCCGAGGAGACGGAGGGAGCCATCTCTTACCGCCTCTGCACTGGCTGGAAAGCTGTCTTTAGTAACTTTTTCTCTACTTCCAAGGCACTAGATCGATCTAAAAAGAGAAGGGGAAAAAAAAAGTTCCTTTATAGCCCCTGTTTTTTTCCTCCCGTCCCTGAAYAAAGCCTCGAGATTTAAGAACTTTTCTCAGCGAGTTGCAAATACGACACAACGACTGCTCTGCCGCAGAGGTGACCGTCAGAGAAAACACTGACCCCGGAGCGAGCCTGACCTGGCGGCCGGGTCCTTCCCGCAAAAGCGACAACAACAGCAACAAAAATTATCTCCGTTGGAGGAAGGTAATTCTCGGGGATCGAGACTGCCTTGGCCAGCAGACCCCCACCACCGCCACCGGGCTCCCCGCAGCCGCCCGCCCGCCGCCAGCTGCGCCCCGACGGCTGCTCCGCGCCGAGCCGGACCGCGCCGGGCCGGGGGCACCGTCACAAGCGCAGCCCCACGCACACGGCCCCGCGGCTTCTCCCGCACCGCWCCGCTCCGCTCCGCACCGCCGAGCCCCCCGCGGCGGCCGCCGGCCCGGCCCGTCCCCGCCGCGTCCCTCAGCGGTCACCTGCTCCGACGGGCTCCGCGCTCTGCGCCTGGTCCGCGGGCCGCGGGAAGGCGGCGGCGGGGGGCGCGGCGGAGGCGGCCCCCAGCCCCAGCAGGTGGGGAGTGTTCAGTAAGGCCAGCGGGTGCGGGGGGTGGTGGTGGTGGTGGGCCGGGAAGGCGCGGTTGGTCCAGTTGGGGAACTTGCCCAGGGGGCAGGAGGAGACGAGTCTGTGGGGCGGCGGGGTGGGCAGCGGCAGCGGCTGGGGAGCGGCCGCCGGCGGAGAGCCGCCGCCGGGAGACTTGCGGGGGTTGTCCGGGCTGGTGGCCGTCTCGGCCAGAGACCAGATCTTGGGTTTCGGCAAGGCTCCGGCCAAAGCGCCGTCCGTCGGAGAGGAGGCGGCGGAGGAGGCAGAGGAGGGGGGTGAGAGGTGGGGCGGTGGCGGCGGGTGCGGCGGCTTGAGGGGCTCCGGACCCACGGGTGCGGCCGTGGCGGGCAGCTCGCACTTGTGGTGGTGGTGGTGATGGTGGTGGTGGTGCAGGTGGTGGTGRCGGAGGTGATGCGGCTCCCCCTCGGAGGCCTTGTCGTAGCGCTCGTCTGAGCCGGGCAGGTCCTCAAAGCCCTCGGATCCCTCCGAGTCCGTCTTGGAGTCAGAGTGCAGGAGGTCGGCATCCTGTAGATCGTCCTCGAGCTCGTCCTTGTTGCTTTCGATGTTCTCGGTGTCGATGTTCTCCAGGTCGATCTCCTCYTCGTCCTCCCTCTTGTCCTCTTCCCCCTCGTGGTCGCTCCCGTAGGAGTTGCCCTCCTCGTCCGTCCTGCTGCGGGGGGCCCAGGTCATTTTGTTCTCCTTCTTGAGCCGCCGCCTCGCGTTGGCGAACCAGGTGGAGACCTGGGTGAGGGTCATTTTGGTGATGATGGCCAGCATGATCTTCTCKCCCTTGGTGGGGTAGGGATTTTTTCGGTGCTCGTTGAGCCAGGCCTTGAGGGTGCTGGTGCTTTCCCGGGTGGCGTTCTTGGGCCGCGACGGGTCCCCGAACTGGTACTGCCCGTAGGGATAGAAGGCAGGGTGGTGGGGGGGAAAGGCGGCGTGCTGCACCCCCGGGCTCTCCTTCAGCTCGTACTGGGCGCCCTGCAGCGAAAGGGAAGGGTTGGCCCGGCTGAGATGGCGCTCCGGGCCCGRATCCGCTCCGTCCCGCCGCCGTTACCGGGAACGCAGCCCGTCGGCACCGCACGGCGGCCGGGCCCCGCTGCCGCCCCCACCGCGGAGCGCCCCGCCGCCACTCCCGGACACGCTGCGGCCCCGGCAGCCCGGGCCCCGCCGGCGGCTCCCGGGCCGAGTGTGCAGCCGGTGCCCGGGGGTGCCGCGGGGGCAGGACCGGCTCCCCGGCTGCGTGTGCGCGGCGGGGCCGGCGGCTGCTGGGGACGGTCCCCGCGGCCGTCAAACCCCCGGGCGGAGCGGSGGGAAGCTGCGGGGCCGCCGTTCCTGCCCTGCCCTTCTCCGGCGGCTCTCCGGGGCAGGGCGACGATAGCGCCCGTCTCTGCCCTGACAGCCCTCCCGGCGTCTCCCCCGGCGCCCCCCGGGCCGATCCCCAGCGCGAACCGAGCGCCCCRGGGAGCGAGCGGCGAGCCCCGGGGGCCTCTTACCAGCTGGGGGAAGATGGGCAGCTCCGCGGCGTAGGGCAGGAAGGCTCCGTAGCCCTGGGCGGCGGCGGCGGCGGCGTAGGGCGCGCCGTACATGGAGGAGAGCACGTTGGAGAGGGTCCCGGACGGGGCCAGCTCGGCGCCGCCGCGGGAGCCGCCGCTCCCCGGGCGCTCCGCCGGGTAAAGCGGCCTGATGTACTGGTAGCCCAGCTGGGGGAAAGACATGGTGGGGGAGCGGGGTAGGGGAGGGGGGAGGAGGAAAAGGAGGGGGGGGGGAGACGAGAGGAAGAAGGGAGAGAAAGGGGAGAAAGTAGCAGGGCCGGGAGCGGAGGAGGGAGCCGGGTCGCTCGCCCTCGCCGGCCGCCCGCACTTTCAGCGCCTCCCGCAAACTCCGGCAGACATGGGGGGGAGCYGGGGGTGCGCGGAGGCCGCGGGCTCCCTCCTGTCCTCGGCCGCCGCAGTAAACGATCCGATCGCTTCTTTCTTCTCTCACTTTTCCTATTGATCTGAGTGGACCCAGGTCAGGTCCTAACAGATTGCCYGAGATTATTGGGACTCTGAGCTCTGATTGACATTTCTAGTCTCTCACAAGCCCCTCCTATTTCTTTTAAGTCTCTCTCTCCCTCTGCCTCTCTCTCTCTCTCATGCCCAGAGCTCGCTCTCGCCGGGTTTGTCACTAGCTGCTTCCCCCCCCCCCCCCCCCTTTTTTTTTTTTTTCTAAATCTGTTTACTGACGTCGCGATCTTTTATTTGAGTTGCTTTCAAATCTCGTTTTAGCGATCGCCAATCAGTTGTGTGTTTTACAAAGGTTTAACCCTGCCTCATGGTATTCTAATTATATAGAGATAGATTTAGATATAATTTCTTTCTTAGCGCCCCCCTCCTCCCTCAGAGCATAGGAAGCCGAGGTGTCATTTGTGAGCGGTACGCGAGAGGGACAGGGAAAAGTTGTGACATTTAAAAATAAAGTCTCACACCACCATTACCCWGTTCCCCTTTTCAGGTTTTCAGATTTACAACTTCTCCTTGCCCAGATTAATTTTGTTTKCTTTATTAAGATATTCCCTCCTTCCCTTCCCCCCGCTACGGCCCTTGCGAGAGTTACATCTCCCAATACAGATTTTAAAGCCTATTGCATTCTTTTTTTAAATTGACATTTCCAGAACTACCTTGAAAGATTTCCTAATGTACTGGATCTTTAAGGAGTCCTCTACGTTTTGTCTGGGCTAACAGTGCGCAGATACAGTGGAAAAGCTAAGTTAATTTTCCTCCTAATAAGGGACTTCAAAGAGTTGTAGGTCACAATTTTACATCAAAGGCAGAAAAGAAGGCAAATTAAAATCTTAACAAAGGAGAGACGGGAGCAGCCCTCTGGGCCATTAGTAAATAAGTGGTGTGAAAAAAGGGACAATGACAGGCACTGGAATTAAACTCATTAACACCTTTTTGTCTTGGTGCGAAATCTCTAATTAGGAAATTTATGATCATTTTGCTTATTCCCTCTGTTCTGAATCACTACAAGGCTAAGAAGGAAGTACCTGGTACGTGCAACATTTGCAAAGGGAGCAGTGGCACGGGTTTGTAAGGAGCTATTGGGAAGGCGTCAAGATACGCTTTAATTACCAAATAGGGTTTGGGGGTTTTTATGATCCACACATTTTAAATTACGGTTTGTATTTTGTTGTTGATGTTGTTTGTTGCACACACACACACACACACACACACACACCCGCCACCCCCTTCTCTTCTCTGAAACCAGCGTGAGTTGCAATTTAGCCTTTTTAGAGTAGTTAAAATACAGTTCAATCACGGCGCGTCTTTGGCAAGTGCCGGTGTGCCCTGCTCCGCTCCTGCGGGCAGAGGAACAGCTTGGGCTGGAACCTAAAAAGTTCACACAACCTGTGGGGAAAGGAGACMTGAATCTGCCACCGTTATCTGCTTTGTAAAATACTCTGTATTTAAATAAAACAAAAAGTTTGAAAGGTCTTTTGAGGAGTTGCGGCTGAAGGAGAGCCGTTGGACTGTATTCCCCTCTCTTCCTAAATATTCTCTGGATTTATTGCCTTTAGAATATGATTTAGGTACAATATAACCACTRCGCCCACAGTATGGATTTTTATAACTACATTTCTTTAAAAATGAAATTCATGTCAGATTATGCAGTTAAAGGAATCGACCTTGATAGCTTGCTATAATAAAACTGTATCAGCTTGTAATAAATGCGGATTATAGCAAAGCAAGCTCCAGAATTAAAATTCCCTGAATCAATATATGAAAATCTGTAGGAAACATCTCTAATCGTATTAAGTTCATCTTTATAGCATTTCCTATCTGCTAATCTAGTGCAAAAACAACTCTGGGTTGGAGGAATTTATTTTCTTTTATTCAACGCTGCTGCTTTTGATAGTACAATGCAAGGGAGATAACAATATTAAATTCAGTTATAAGTTTATTTCTATTTTATTCAGAAGGAAAACAAGCAGCGAACGCCACATCCTGATGTGCTTTAAACTTTTCYGTAGAGGCTGCGCTTGCTGGGGCGACTCGATGTCGAGGGGGTCGGCAGAGAGTTTAGGTGCAGACCACAACTTTTTAAAATATCTGCTTCAAGGAGAAAAGGGGCAGATATGACAATTGGGATGAATCCGTTGCCSTTTGATGCGGTCGCGCTCGCCACTCTGGTGTTACTGGTCGGGCTGTGCCCCCCACGCGCGGGCACGGGGGTACACGCGTGTCCCATAAAAACTGGACCCGTCTTTTTATGACTRCACGTCTGGCGCGGAGTGTCAAAGCTGGCGGGATTATTTTCTGATTTTTAATCAACAGTACAATCAATATGAGTTCTTCCCCGTGGGAGCCGCYGGCAGCGGCGGGCGGTGCTGGGGTGGGGACGGCCGGGGGGGTCCCCGGAGCCKGGAGGGGACTGCTGCGGGACCCCCTCGGTAAGTGGCAGTGAGCAGCCGAGAGAGAGACAGGGGAGCAGAGAAATTTATGGGTGCAAATGGATCCAGGTCAGGCTGAGGGTGAGGGATGGTTTATTAATGGGAAAGAAACGGAGAGGAAGCATAGCMGTACCGAGTGCACGGGAAATCTGTAGGGATGCCGTTCTTGGCTGAGAGAGAGGGAAAAGAAAGCGGAGAAKACAGCGGACGGTGGGGAAGAGCGGGAGGAAAGGAGACGTCTTCCCGGGGTGCGGGAGCGACGGCCACGGCGAGAAGCGCCACACGCCTCTGTCAGCGGAAGGGCCGCTGCGGACGGGACGAGCGGGGCTGGGGGTGGCTGTGCCGGGCAGGAGAGCAGCTTGGCACGGCGAGGAGAGCGGGAGGCGGCGGGAGGCGAGCAGGGAACGGAGAGAAGCCCGCTCCCCACGGGCGAGGAAATAGCAGGGGAAGAGCGAAGCCGAGCGGGAGTCGCTTTGCCTGTTTGGAGCCGAAGGGAGATGAGAAGGAGAGGCTGGAGCCGGCCCGTCCTGCAGGGAGACGAGGGGAGCGGCGGCGCGGGGCCCGACGGCCGCCGCCCCCGGGGAGCCGTGGCGGCGGAGCGCTCCTCGGCCGGCCAGACACGTGTCTCCTGGCCGGGACCTGTCAGAGCAGGGAGAGCGGGTCCTGATTTATCACCCGAAACACACACACACAC
>NW_026623272.1:2386399-2389865 GCF_030028575.1 Malurus melanocephalus | reverse complement strand
GTGTCTCTCCGCTGCAGTGCCCGTCTGAGGAGCTGAAGGCTGCGTGCTGGAAGTTGCGGGAGAGCTGTAGGCAGGGCTGGGGGTTCAGGCTGACTCCCGCGGGATGCCGGTGTGCGGGCAGGGTGGGAGCTGCCGTGCCACRGCACACGAGTGACGGGGAGCAGCCACGGGGGAAAAGGGGTAAACAAACAAGTGGGATTAGCAGAAGGGCCGCAGTAAAACAAGAGTTAAAAAATGGAGGGAAAGATCAAAGAGCTGGGTAAAAGACTCTTCAAATTACACGTTTGAAGCTTTTCCATAATTCCAAGGCGACAGATAGATAACAAGCTGCACATTCCTTATCACATATGGAATCAATCTGAAAGGAGTCTCTTGATCAGAATCTGTTAATTGCAGTGACATATGATTTGGAAAGAAAACACAATTAATGACCCTTCATGTTAAGATTTTGGGACGAGGCCACTGACAATCTGCACTCTGCAGCCAACGTCAACTCAACTATTATTGGTAGCAGTAGTACTACCAGTAGTAAACTATTAAAGGGAGTCATTCTTCGAGCCTCGGCGACTGTTTTGTCTCTGTTCCCGTTGCATGTTTCTTCAGAAGGGGGAGGAGAAGAGAAAGGGACAGGAGTGCGTGCGCACCTTTCCTTCAAGGTTTGGGGAGCTAAAATGATTTAGTACCTTGTCTATAAATCTAATGACCTAAGGTGAGAAAAAATACTTCATCTTTTATTATTACCAGTTGTGGTGAGCGTTTCCAGGAAACAGCAGAACCCTTTTGAAATGGTAAATATATGTATCCATTTAAAACCCATTATTGCTGAGATTTTCCCAAAGAGAAATAAGGCAAATCTGCCAATTTCATTTTCTAGCGCCCTCTGTCCACAACTCCCCTTGGCTCGGCCGCCCCTTCTCGGGCTCTGGGGCCATCGAGCCTCGGCGGAGCCTTCCCGGGTGCTCTGGGTCCTGTGGGTGCGGGGTGGGCCCGCAGCCAGAATGGGTGCTCGGCGGCTGTCAATGCGCCCCGCGTTCTGTAATGTTAGGAAAGGAGGTAGCAACATTTTCAAAAGCTTTACTCTGTCATTAAAAGATATTGGCTTTGTTTTAGAAGGGGGAGGGAGAGGTTCATTTGAAGGTTAGAAAGCATACACTTTAATAGGATCGAAGTGAAATTAGTTAATAAGAAAATGCTGGCCAGAAGCTCTCCGGGCTTTTAAGTGCTCTCCAGGCCATTTAGGGAAATTGAATAAGAACAGACTCTGTTACCTGCAGCCCCAACTATTATCTCCAGTTCTGCACAGGGGCGAGAGGGGAAAAATAGTGCCTGAGAGACCTGAAGTCCCGTACACCTCCTGCCAACCTATTTCCTCGAGAAATAATGCCCCATTTCTGCTCGCAGGCATGTTCTCCTCCTGCTTCTTCCGCTTTTAAGCAGCTCAGGCTACAGTGTGTACCACAAGGGGGTAAGCAAAGGTAAGGGGCTATCGGCAAATGCCGAAGGCTGCGGGGGCGGCTCTGAGCACAGCCTGGTTACCGCTGGGTCAAGCTGGCCTCTTGGTGGTTTTTTTTCCTTCCATTTTTCTGACGTTTTTTCTCAACCCCCCCCCCCCCCCCCCCCCCCCCATTGTGGTGCTTTGTTGATTTGCGTTCGGACCGTTGCCAGTAGGTCACTGTATTGTGTTACCCAACTTCCGATCTGCTCCCTTTCTCCCTGCCTTTAAACTTTATAGTTTTCAGAGGTGTTAATAAAACCTTTCCTTTGGTAAATCGTTCATTAGAAACCCCACCGAAACCTGGAAAGACTTCAGAAAAAAAAGCAGCGCTCAGGAATGATAGGTTGGGAAAAGGCTTTTGTCCAAAAACTGCATAATTGCCGTGAATCTTAGGAAACATTAATCTTTACAGGAATTTGTGATTCATATCTGTGGTTTGACCGTTTAGGTGATTTACAATCTGTTAGCGCAATTCACTAATTTTATGCCAATATATTTTATGCGCCCAGTTAGATTTTCCGTCGCCTATATGAATGAGTGGCCGATGTGCTTTGCTGGTGTCAGCGTGGCTCTGTGAGCTGCGCGGGAGAGGAGGAGTGGGCGCAAAGTGCGCAGAGCTGCGGGAAACTTCCCCTCCTGGTTTTCCTCGTCTGCAACCCCGGCGCTCATCGGTCGGGCCGGGACCGTCCCCACCTTTCTCCKCTGGTGCGAGGATGTTCGCGGCTCCGGTACCGGCTCCGGCAGTCTTTTTTTGAACCGAGTTTCTYGAGCTTTTCCAGCGGGTTTAAACCCAGATTAATGCTCCCTGCTGCTCCGTTCCCCGGCACGCCCTCGGGGGAGCCTCCGGCACGGTGCAGCSGGGAGCCGGTCCCGCCCGGCGCTGCAGGGCTCTCACCGCTCCATGCCCCATGTCCTGACCGCCCCTCGGGCTGCCTCCGTGGGAGGGTGCCCTCCGGCTCTCCCGACAGATATCCCCTTCCCTGGTCTCCAGCCCCGGGATGGGGCCGGTGCACCCGGTGTGGAGCGGGGAGAGGGGCGGCTGGAGGAGCCGTGTGTGGAAAACGCAGCTCAAAAGATCCCTCTGGAGGTTTTTWATGTGGCACCGAAATGGGGCATTCCTCGCGTGGGGTGTTCCAACGCTCTCTGGCCRTCGCATGGGAGAGCCGGAGATGGGGATGGCTCCGTGCAATTTGTAAGTGGGTTTATTAGCTGGAGGGGAAAACACAAGCAAAGAAAAGGAGCAGCAGCTGCGCTGAAGATAACACTGCGCGGAGTCCTAATCTTGTGACACAATCATTAATTACTATTGTATTAATTACTATTTTTCCAAAACAGTCCCTTCCCGGAAGAGCTTACAGCCCACATCTGCTGTGTAATGATACTCTGGGTAGAGAAACGATTCTCCCATTAGGTCCCAGGTAGCGTTTACAAATGGCAACACCTACAGTATCAAAGCCCGTCATCTTGCAGTCTGAGATTTTCTGTCCCATCGGCCTGGCTAGGATGATTTTGATGCCGATAAAATACATTTAAATATCAAAGTCTTTATTCGCGTACATATTCCGTTCAAACTTTCAGATCGCGGTGGCGTAACTGCTTTATTCGCTCTTCATCCCACGGATGCTGCCTTATATCAGTAACAAACAAGCATTGATTTTATGGTAAAGTCACTTTGGGATGGGAATGAGTAACTCCAGGCAGTGCTATCACTGTATTACATGGAAATGGCCCAGGTAACAAGATGAACATTGATTCAGCATTATGTTTGATCAATAATGAAATAAGTAACTTCAGGGCCAAATTAAAATGCAAGCTGGCTTAACGCTGCCAGCTTCTGGGCTAAGTGACAAGGCTAATTCAGCAGGGAAATGGCAATATTTGCATTAGAGGCTGCATCTGTTGTTTGGTGGAAGAGGCTGGATCTGCAATAACGCCGGATGGAAGTGCAGGGAGCAGGTTTGGGGAGAGCCC
>NW_026623272.1:2384340-2386113 GCF_030028575.1 Malurus melanocephalus | reverse complement strand
ATAACCAGATGGTGTTAGCACTTAGMGAAGGCAATGCGCGAAGGTTCCGTGGAGTGTCCTGGACGTGAGCAAGGGRRAAGTTACTGAGGAGATGGGTGGGARCATGCCCAGAGCTCCCTGCACCGGCRGCCTGTGGCCCGGTTTATCCGCTCTTCTCTTCGTGGCCGATTTCTACGTCTCTGCCAGCAATACCAGGACGTGGTTTGATTCCCCGCAGCGATTGCCGCCTTTAGGGGCGACTCATCGAGGACTGCAACGCGATTGGGGTGGAAAGTCTGTCCGGTATAACCCCCGTGCCCCAAACCGGAGCTGGGGCCATGGGACAGCGAAGCCCGGGGGGATTCCCCGGCAACTCTGCCATTCCATGCTCAAAAGATTTTTATCACTGAAAAAGCAATGAGCACCGGGGAGCGAGGGCAGCAAGGGGAGGGGGTTCGAGGCAGCTGGGAGTGCWGGTGTGTGCAGGTGGGAGCACGTGGACAGGTTTGAAAAGACAGAGAMGGGACAGACAGCCGGCGTGCGACAYAAACTGGGGACACCTAGTACTGGGGTATTTTTATACGTTCTTTTTAGATAGTTTTTAAACATTTCATCCAATGTAAGGGAGGGGAAATAGAAGGAAGGGCTCTCTCAGTAGGAAAAGGAGACACCTCTCCGTGCAGCCCTACTAAGATGAGCGTGTCAGGGCCCTGAGTGCTTCTACTCACGGCTAAAAACTTCCTCAAGGCAGAAAGAGCTGTTTCTGTCACTGGGACGGGGACCAAGCTTGGCAGGAGCAGGGGAGACCTCAATGCGGCCCCAACCATGGGTATTTTTCCATCCGCCTGGCCCTTGAGCTGCCTCCGACTCGGTGCAGCCACGAGAACTGAGCCCCAAATCGGGCCCAAAGGGCGAGGTGCGTCTGGGAATGGGTAATGCGGTAGCTGAGGGACAGTCCAGGGGACCTGCGGCAGCGCCSGGGAGAGAATCGCTCTCCACCTACCCCAGCCGGGGGGAGCTCGGAGCCAGGGCCGGGTGAGGGGATGGGAGAGGCGCGGAGTGCTTGGCGTGGCGCTCCCCCCTTCCCAGTGCAGGATTCARCCTCCTCTTGGGGTGTCGGTGCAAGCCGGGGGGTGCGGACCTGGGGTGGATTTAGGCCGGCCCCGCATCGCCCTTGCGGGCGGGGGGATCCCGCCGATTGCAGCGGGGAGGGAGAGGGAGGAAGGGAAGGACGGAGGAAGCCGCCGGAGCCCCGCCACACAGCGGGAGCCTTCGGGAAGAGCGGGGCGAGCCGGGCCGGAGAGGCTCCTCTCCACAGCCCCGGGTGCCCCAAACGGTGGGACGCGGGGAATAAAAAAGGGGAGCCGGCGCTGGCGTTATTGCTCTTTCCTCTCCTTAAGGAGGTCAAACGCGATCGTTCAGAGCTATTGATTGCTCCTTGGGCTTGTAGTGATTTGTTAAAAGTAAGTAAGGGCGAGCAGGAGGTGCGGGAACCGCTCCGGGAGCAGCCGTGGAGAGAGAGCGCGGGCGCCGCGGGATGGGATGGGGATGGGGATGGGGATGGGGATGGGGTTGGGGATGGGGTTGGGGATGGAATGGGGCGGAGCGGAGCGGGGCTGCGGAGACGCAGCGAGTCCCCAGCGGCCGGGCCAGGCCCGGCAGGGCGTGCTCCAGCAGTGCCGAGCATCCCGCACACTGAGCGTGCCCCGAGCATCCCGCACACCGAGCGTGCCCCGCCCGCGCATCCCGCACACTGAGCGTGCCCCGAGCATCCCGCACACCGAGCGTGCCCCG
>NW_026623272.1:2326039-2378539 GCF_030028575.1 Malurus melanocephalus | reverse complement strand
TTCACTGGGTGCTCAGGGAAGTACAAGGGGGACAGGCTTTAGCAGCAAAACTGGGCAGCTGGTGCAGGTGAGACAGCTTTTTAAGGCCAAAAGTGCCATCTGACAAACCTGGGTCAATATTGAGCTCATTGTGCTGAACTCGCTGCACCATTATTTGCCAGTGATGTCCACACTGCACCCAGARCTGAGCCAGTGGTGCCCACCACACTGCAGGGCTGGCTTTGGGGGCTGTGGTGTATTTCCTGCAAGGTGCAGTTACAGCTGCATTAAAAAAAAAAAAAAAAAAAAAAAAAAAAAAAAAAAAAAAAAAAAAAAAAAAAAAAAAAAAAAAAACCAAACAAAAAACAGAGGAAAAGGAAAGAAATGAAACCCAGGCACTGAAATGCAGCTCCTGCTGTTGTGTCCTCACCTGGTGCCTGGGCACTCAGTGAGCAGTGAGGAACAAGGCTCTGTGACCCTTGGTGACCCAGGGTGACATTGGGGTGCCTGCCTGGGGTGGGACTGTAGGACCAGGGACTGCAGGGCTGGGCTCACCCCTAACCCTGAGTACATCCTGACCCTAACCCTGAGCGTGGGTGAGGGTCACTCCACAGGGYTGGGGATGGAATCACCCCACAGGGYTGGTGRCWGTGCTGAGGACTGGGTCACYCAGTGAGTTTGGGGCTGCACTGGGGACAGGGTCACCCCAGGGGTGTCTCAGCAGGTCAGTGGCCGTGCCCAGCCCCTGGTGACCACAGTGCTGCCSTCAATCCCTGCACAGAGAGGGCTGCTCTCCACAGTCCTCTGCTTTCCCCTGCTCCCTCTCAAGGTGCTCAAGTGCTGGCCCAGTGCAYTTGCTCAAGTGCACCCAGTGCTGGTGCTCACTGCTGCTGGTGGTTGCCCTGGCTCCCTTAAGCTGGGCTGAGCTGGGGGTGGCTTTGGGCCCTGSCCAGGTGATGCCCAAAGGCTCTGGTGCCTCTGTTGGTGGAGCAGCCTGTCCTGACATTGGTGCTGTGCACAGCAGCCCCTGRCCCAGGCTGGGTCAGGCCATGGTTGGGGGACAGCCTGTGGCACTCAGGGACAGGGCAGGTGCCTGCCACAGGCACATTCTCCTTCCTGAGCTGGGCTAGTGCTGGCTCTGCTGGTGCTGAGGAGCAGCAGCCTGTGTGTGATTAGCCCTTTAGCAAACACTGTGACTCGGGTGCCTGCTGTGGGCAGCAGTTGGCAGAGAGGGGCTGGCAGTGGGCAGGGATCTGTGGAGCATCACTTGGACTCTCCTGGTGGGACTGGTAAGGACAGGCTGCCCCAGCATGGCCAGACAGGTTTTAGGCTGGTGGTGCAGCACTATCCTGGGATGCAGAAACTGTCATTATCCCCCTCTGTAACACCTCTGGGAGCTGGTGCTGTCCCTTATCCCTGCTGTTGACCCTCAGATCTTCCCTTTCCATGCTCAATGCCAAGTGAGATTAGAAGACTAGAMGATTCTAGGTCTTGTTCACATGGGAGTTTTGTTGAGTGAATATTGAAAAGTTTGGTTGATGCACACACATAGGGAGGGATCACACAACACACAAAGTTTGCCACCTMACAGAGAGTCCAGATGAAAGAGATTCATGCTCAAGCTTTCTCTCAAGGTAAAGGAAATTAAAAATAATGATGGGTCTCATGATGACAGGAGGAGATGGGAGTCAGGAGGCTCTGGGTTCTCAGTTTGAAGGTTTGCATTGAACARTGAAGGCTAATACAGTATGTCCTTGGGTACATGGTCCTCTTATCTCTAACAAGGTGTTTGTTACTCCTGAGCTGAGGGAGGGCAAGGCAGGGAGCTGCAGGTGAGCCATGGGGATCAAACTCACGTTCACCAGCTCCACTCAAGTGCTCGGGAATGAGCCTRGAGACAGCAAGTGGCAGAAATATTGGTGTGAAGGCACCTGTGTAATTCCAGGCTGTTTAGGAGTAGGACAGGCTTTCCAGTGAAAAATCGTGGTGGGTAAATCCCCAGCTCTCCACAGCAAGTCCRTAATTACTGCATAAGTACAGCCTCRAGTAAGTGCTRCTGTGAAACAGAGGGAAATGTGAAGAAAATGTGTTTTGAAGGAAAATTRGCAATTTTTTTATTTCCAYCATACAAAATAATTCTAAAATTCTGACAATATGTATGATGCTTTCTATAAAACCCCATTTTAATCAGTGATGACAGTTTGACATTTTTCCAGCTGCTTAGAAGCAATAGACAGTCAAGTATCTCAGTAGGACATGGCTTGGCATGCTGGGATGTATGTAAGCTTTAACTTTCCTCCTACTCACCAACTTACCATGGTATTGGAGGAACAGGGGGTAAAAAAGCTTTCTGCAGGCTTCACACCAGCTTATGCCATCTGTGTTTTTAGCTTTGTCTTGCAAAAGTAAAATCTTTGCTTTGAAAGTGTATCCAGATGCTGTCAGCTAATATTATCATTCTCAGTAGCAAGTGAGGATTTTATTTATAAAATGTCCTGGCCTTTGCTGAACAATAAATGGTTCTGCACACTTGAGGGACATATAAATAGCAATTAAAACACAGTTTAGAGTAATGCTTAGGCTCTTAAAGAAAGTGACATCAATTTAAAGGAAAGGATAATGTGCTGGGCTGGACATCAATCAAAAGGAGGGAAAAATGTTGTCTAAAGCGGCATTTAAATGATGGGATAAAGCATCTGAGTGAACAGRCTCCAAAGCATGGTGGCTGACAGATAAAAGATGCCTGGGCAAAGACASCAAGACCAACCTTTTCAGATGTGCCTGCTCCAGAGCACAGTGTCATAAATGTGCCTCACAGCCTGTTTCCTTTGGAAAGTGGTCTCATTGCATGAGGGAACATGGTCTGAGGCTGAAAGGGGGTGATTTCTCACTTATTTAGCATCTCCTGTTGTATCCTAGTCAGATATCTTATCCTAATCTGCTTTAGATATGTCCATAGCGGCCACCACAGTTGTTACTCACCACATTGGTAAATACTGCCTCTTCCTTACTGTGTTAATGTTCTCTATGTTCTTCTGGGGTAGGAAAACTGGAAATCTGATGTCAAATGTGCCCATGGTGCCACTGTCCCACTGCTCACTGCTGTGAACTATTGTGTGCAGGATTATTTCTGTAGCACTGTGCCCAATCCCGCTGCCTTACTGGTCCTGTCATCTCTTGTTGCTTGTTCTTGTTCCTTCCCTTCTGTTTCTCAGCGAAGTGAACACAAATTTACTCTCCAGTGCAGAGTTTTTTTCTGGTTTAGATTGCAATTTCTGTGGAGCAAGACACCAAGTTTTAGCTCAGAGGCCTCTGTGTACACACACAGCRCCTTGTTAACGGTATAAACAACGAGAATAAATTAGACTCAAATTATCAGAATTGTAGTAGCACAAGGACAGGCAAGTAAAATCAATGCTGTGGACCTAACCTGCATGTGTAGTTACTGCAATTATGCATAAAAACAATCATTTTGTGGATTGGTAGGGACATTTATCTTGACATGCACATGCACAACTCCTCAGCGCTCACAGTTTTAGGCACAAATGCCCCGTAAGTCYGTGAGGCACAGGGGATGCTGGAGCTGGACTCTCAATCAGAAGCTGTTGGTTTATTTTTAGTTACAGAAYTGTGTTGCTGGATTGTTTGTGGAATTCGTAAGTGTTGTCTGAAGAGTTTTAAAAACTCACTCCTCCAYATCTGAGCATTGTGTCTTTCAGCTTCAGATGGGGTATTAATGCTGGCACCACACTTCTGTGAAAAGTGGGCATTAAGGTGARAAACAGCTATAAATAAGTGCAGAATTTGCACCTGTAGATGAAAAGACTTTGAGAAATCAGGACCATATTTTKGTCTTTGTTTATTCCTGCACTTAATGTATTTTTCAAACTAGTTTAAAGTAGCAGAATGCATGAAAAAACAAGACCTTTAGATCAAGGCGTTAGAGATCTAATCAGAATGTTGATGACTTATTTACAAATGTTTTCTCAGACATGTTGCTTTTCTTCAATTTCTACAGGATATCCTTTTCCTTCAAAGTCTCCAGAAATTACAAGACAGGCTGCTTTTTKTCAGGGCTATTTGTTAGGAGGCTGACAAGATGAATTAGTCAAATTATTGCTGCTAAACTCATACAGTGTCTGCTATTTAAGGTGTTTAGTATGGGTAAATTGTTCTCTGTTGAGGCACAATAATTCTGTCTCAAAAATGTGTAATTTTTGATAAATTTCCATCACAATTTACAATGCTTATCTCACCCTTCCTAATAACTAGTGATCTTGTGTGCAGTGTAAGACTTTTCTTGGTTTTATGCTGAAAAATCTTTTTCTTCCCTTCAGATTACAGATCATTGTGGCAAAAAAAAAGTTCAAATACACTATTTAAAAATATTGATTGTGGTGATAATTATCMAAGATTTTGTTTCTTTGACTTCTGATGAAACATTAACATGTCTCTAGCTTGTAAATCCAGTTATTAATGAAAATCTGCGTGAGTCAGCTCTGACAGAAACTTTGGTGCACGTCTCTGTGGGTTTTTCCAGGGAGGCTGCAGCAGTTCTAGTACTCAGAGAATCCCCAGGGCTCTGAAGATGATTAATGATAACAAAGCTTTCCCTATTGTGTTAGCGGATAGGAAGGAAGGAAGAGTACTCTAAAAAGAGAGTGCATAGAATTTCAGAGTACTGAAGTTCAGGAGCAGCGTTTAACCCTTGAAATCAGCTGCAAAATGTCTCCCAGTTACGTGAGGAAGATGAAATCGAGTTTCCTCCTCTTCACACAATCTGCCTGCTGGCTGCACTGGCAGATTTCTACACCGAGTGTGTGCAGAGGGAAASCAGTGCACTGAGGTGTAGCAATGCTTTCAGATGAGTTGGGCTGCTTGCAATGCAGCAAACAGTTAGGCAAACCCACAATCCACTTAGGTTTAGCTTTTTGAAATGTGTTAGAGATTTCTGCTAATGGGTTTTCCCTGTGGGCAGCATTACCAACCTGATTATACAGGTTTTAAGAAACTCTCTTAGGAAGATTCTTTTTCATCATAAGTTTTGACATTGACCTACTAAACTAGGTAATTTAGCATTTTATTTTGCAAGAATGGAGAAGAAAATTGAATATTTCATGACAAGAGAGGGATTATAGTAACACTGCTCTTTATAGGAAACCTATCATGTCCGGGGGCCAGATCATGCTTCCAAGATCTGTGCATCTACATGGAGATCTCAACGCTTTCAGAGCAGCAACGGGAAGACTTTGGCTGTGATACCCACCCCAAATACTTGCTGTGGAAGCTTCTTCCATGTGTGCTTCCGAATTTAGCTTGGGGATAGAACTGAGGGTGAATAAAGTACACCTTCCTACAAGAAAAAWTCAATGAAAAGGTGATACATTTTCAAACCACATGAGTTTTTGTTGGTATCTTCTATTTCAAGAGAAACAGGCAGATCATGGCAAAGGTGGCTCTGGTTGAGCCATCTTTAGCCTCTGAAAAAGATAGTGCTGATCTCCAAAAATCWTAGGGTTTCTCCAGGATTAGGTGCAGCTTTTGAACAGAGGTGGTGAGCAAACTTTTGCCTTCTCCCGCTGTGACACATTTGAAGAGATTTTTTGTGAAGAAATTTTGGTGGAGATTGCATCACAGAAAACCCAATCCTAAAGCCAACTGGAAGGATGTGGCAATTTAGCCCTAGTGATTTACTTGCTATATTCCTTTAGYAACAATTGTTCTTTTTTTTTAAGGGCTGTCAAACATAACCTGTTGGCAGAAAACCAGGAGTGCATCGTTTCACTAAGACATGCTACTTGATGCACTGAAGCTGGGATTCCATTAAAAAAAAAACCAGAGAATTTGTAAACTGGTTTTACAGCAGGTAAATTTTATCAAGATATTTCCCTTAAAAAAATTCAGATGCTGTAGTACTTGGGCAGCTCTCCTGCTGGTGTGCTGTGGTTTAAAATAATACATTTGCACACTCCAACCCCCAGCATTACATATCTGGTCACAATTCTTTTCAGTCTTTTCAGCAAAACAATGCTTTACAAAAATGTTGTTTAGTATCTCCTTTGATCTTTAGAGTGAAATATTCAAACTTGTGCTTGCAAGGATTCCATTTGGTAGTCATTGCTTTACTATTTTTACTAATTTGTTAGTAATTTGCCACTATTGTATTGCATGGATTTTAGAAGCACACTACTAACCCTCTAGCTGATCCCAGAGAAAAGTAATGGCTTGTTGGGACTGTGATATTTGATAGTTTCCTTCCTCTCAGTGCCTTCATCTTTGTGTTCTCCTCCTTTCTCTACTTGACTTTTCACTCTGGAGTGTCCCGAGTTGGAGGATGTCCAAGCACAGCAAAGCTGTGAGGCTGTGCAGTGATTCCATGGTCAGCTGGGGAAGGGGGGGAGGGAGGAAGCATCTCCAAAGGATGTCCAGAAAGTGAAAAAATAATATGGTGTTCACTCTGGGAGTGTATTTTYGTGTGTGACCTTTCTTACCTGACTGTGCAATTGATGCAAAAATGGGAAATACAACACACGTGACAGAGGTGTAACATCTTGCTCTTCTGTAATTTTCTAAAAATAGCCTGGAAAAAGAGTACTTAGCATTTCTGTGACGCCTGTTATAATGTCTCAGAGCACTTCTGCAACCTGACTTTAGTCTCAAAGTAGGAYTCAACCAGGAGAAGTTTTTTGTTCTCCATTTGGGGTTTATGTTAACACTGGCTGGCAGAGCTGCTGCCGATAACCRAATCCCACATGTGGCCGGGTCCTCGGGTTTGCAGCATTCCCTGCCTCAAACGCAGGGTTAAGATTCCTTCCTGTGCTCTGACCCCGTTCTGGTGGGTAAACAGGCCAGAGCAGCATGAAAGGGCTGCAAGCGCCGTTCGTGGCTGGGGCAGAATTCCCTGGGCAGGGACGGCAATGAGGCACCGCTCAGACTCTGCCCCAGATGTCTGCTACCTTTGGTGTGCAAATACCGGGCACCCTGACAGCCGGCCAGCACGGAGCCTTTCAACTTCTCCTTTAGTTCCTGCTGGGTGTCTTTCCCCTCTTACTGCAGAGAGAGGAGAACACTCTGGTTTTGTTATGTTTGAATTACATTATCTTTTATATTAGAACAGATCAAAAAAAAAAAAACCTTAACCCCCAAACCATTTGCAGTTTGCGTAGCTATGTAAGGAACTGTTTCATAATTAAAGTGTTTAATTAAAATGTGCGTACACTTCTCAACGTAAAACTAAAATTGTTCTGTAGCATTGCTGCTAGCGTGAAGTTTATATGAGGCAACAGTCAGAGATTTCTCATTCACTCACTATATAAAAGGAGTTCCAATCCCCCCTTTAAAATAACCCACAAAATTCTTCATATAAATAAATATTCCACTGGCATAATTTATAAATTACTTTGGTTAAAAATGTTAAATTGCCAAGAAGTCTGACTGCAACTAGTCTGGTTCTTCTGTTTTATATACATATTAAAAAAAAAAAAAAAAGAAAAAGAGAATGTTGAAACAGCTGAGATTGGTTTGGTTGAGGGTTAATGTTTGGGTAAGAAGCCTCCAAGGAAAACTGAAGTGCTGAATGAACACCACTCTATGGTAATTAGTGAGTGGTATTTTTCCCTTGGATCAGTTGCTGAATCAATGTAATAGCTAGTGATGGGAACGAGGAGGGACACCGGATGGAGGAGATGATAAATTTCTCAGTGATGTGTAGTTGAGATTGTGGCCATTTCACTAAAGAAATGTGGTGCTTCTAGAASAGGGCATGCAAGTTTTGTTGCATTGGCCAGGGTTTAAATGATTGGTTTAAGTTAGCTGCTGTGTTTAAGTTAGTTTTTTCCTATTTTTAAAAAAAAAATTGTTTGTTTGTTTTTGTTGTCTTTTTTGTTGTTTTTTTAAATATCCTCAACTCATGCATGGGTATTATGGTGCCATATTCAATGGCTGCCATCTTCCATATTTGAGATACCTGAAACTGGAGGCTGGTAAAATGTTCTCTGTTTATTTGGTTCTGTCTGTAAAGTCTGCAGAGCATTTTAGGATCTGTGAATAAATATCGGTCATTATGTTGAACTTTGAATGTAATTTTCTGCACAGGGACGTGTTAAAGTGTAGATAGATAGATGGATATCTCCTAAAAGTGTGCATGTTAGGACATAAAAAAGTAAGACTTTGTTTTATTCAGTTCTGTGGTTTCCACTACAAACATCTGTAGGGTCTCAGCCCTGTTAAAGTAAAAGCTCAATGCATCAGTTAGTGAAAGAACTGTGAACATGTTTCTCTGTCCCTTCCAGAACTGGCAGCCAACTAAAAGCTAGACATTTTTCACAGAGAAGAGTTTAGTTTTTGAGAGGGAGAAAAGGCTTTTCCACTAAGCAGAAATCTTAACAAAATTTAATTGAAAACATTAGGTTTTTTTTTCTGAAAATACAAACTTCTATCTTTATGAAATACAAGTGTTTGAATGAATGTGGGAAATGCACCAAAMCCACAAGTGTTTCCTCTTGACCCTTCCTGTCCCAGACTTTATGTCAGGGGTTGCTTTTTAGCAGGGAAGATGCAGGCCACCCTAGAGTGCTTGAAGGCTTCTCACTTGGCCCTAACCAGAAAGCCCTCGATATTGTGTGGTGGTGTTTTTGAATTAAACCTCTACTTGAGCAGAATAGCAGTCATTTGCATTGAAGATAAAGGAAGATAAATTATTTTTAATGGAATTATCTAATTTAAAGATATATGTGGGGTTTTAGGGGTGATGGGCTTTGATTTTAGTAGACAAAATGTGCCCACTGAGAGAACTCTTGGTCCTCTGAGCAGAGCASACAGCTGTGGATATCAGTGAGATCAGGTTTTCTCCAGAATGTTCTCTGGCTGTGAATGGCTCTGACAGCTTCTCACCATCTCTAGGGTTATGCCTTCATCACTGTTCCCTGGGACACTGTGTTTACACTTCTGTTTGGAGGCTGGTTGAGGGTTTTTATGGGATGGTAGGCAGAGGTTGGGCAGGGTGCCCCAAAATGATGTTTCAAGTTTGGGTCAGCTGGAGTGCCTGCTGTGGCTTTCAGGGAATATGTCACATTCTTCAAACTGGGCATGTGTGAAGCAGTGGCTTTGCTAAGGCTGTAGATCAGGTTTTGTGTACTGTGGCTGTGGACTGTTCTTTCCATCTATTAAAGTGATATCCTGTTTTCCCAAGAATATCATATTTAGGAGAAAGCTTGTCAAGAATTCTTCTAAGTAAAAGACCTTTTTTCTGTTCTTCACATAATAGCAGTTCAGTCAGATAAAAATAGTACAGAAAACAAATTAAACTTACAAATGAGAGGATATTAGACCTTGGTCATCTTAAAAGTTGGTATTGGCCTTTTTTCTGAGAGATTATTTTATTTGTTTGGGTTTTTTTTCTTTTTATTGATCTTTTTCCCCCTCAATGTTGCCAAGGTTTCTCACTGTTTTGTTGCTGCTTTCTCATAAAACTCTCCACAATTCTTAAGGGAAACATTCTCATTAAGGTCACAGTGGTAAAAGAAATCTTTATGGCAAGGTTAGGAAGTATTTCGAATGATTTGGAGGCATTTTTCAAGGCAATTTATCYTTACAGTGGTCATTTAAAACTAAAATAAAACTCCAAGTAATAAGACCCATTCTTTTCCACCAAACCATGTAGAGTCCTGGACTTCAGCAGGGGATGACACATGAAACCATTGAACGTGGTGCAGAAGCACAGTAAAACCAGCTTTCTAAATGGAGAATAAACGAGTTTTAAAGCCTGTCTAAACAYAGTTTTGCTACTTTTAACTCCGCTGATAATTAATTTGATACAAATGTGCTGATATTTCTCATACCAAGGAGTGGAAAAATGCTTACCTGCATGGAAGAGTGGCTGCCAAATAGGTTTGGTGCTCGCCCTGCTCCCCCACGCAGACGTGAAGGCTGCATTTAGAGCAGGAAATTAAACAATGCTGGAGAGCACTCCCGAGCCTTGGCACATGGAAAACCATGCTGGGAAGCCTTCAGGAGGGTTCTTGATGGGCTTTGGACACTGCCAGCTGCCCTGTGCTGGGGGCTGGGGCAGGATGGGTTTGCAGTTTGCCAGGTGGTGCAGGGATGGGAGCTCTGTGCCCAGCCTGGGTGCCCTGCAGTGCCCCCAAGCACGTTTCATTGGTTTTACTGGTAAGGCTGCTAGATGTACAGTGCATTTGTGGGACATGGTTTGCTGTGTTTTACATAAGACTAGGCTAGCTCACCTCACACGAGCAGGCAGTAATTAGCGTGGCGTTAATAGCACCCCTGAATGCTGCAGTTCATTATCCAGTCACTGCCACGCAGGCCAGCCCTCTGCTGAACACAACTAGGGCATGTTTACGCTGCTGTTACTATATCAACACTACAGCTTGTACTACAGCCTTACAAATACCTGCTCTAACAAATATAACCAGATGAGCATRCAAATGTGTGAGTGGCCTTAGCGGTAGTGAGCTGTGAAGGGGACAGTAGGACAAAAGTGATGACTACAAAATGGACTTACTGTCTAAGAATCCAGAAAAAATGCAGCAGTTCAGTTTTATAAGTTGGAGTGGGTGTTTTGAAGTATTCAAAGCATATCTAAGTACATTATTTAAGGACAATTTTTTCCCACACAGATATTTATCTTTCAGTATTGATGGCATATATTTATTTTTGTTAGTAATTGTTGCGGAGGCTGTGTGGGATCTGAAAACTGGCTGGCAAGCTTTCAGTTTCTTGTGTTTTGACTGTCAATAAAGACTTTATCATCCGAATTTAGCCACCAGTTCTGCTGAGAGCACACAAAGTGAGCTATCACAGATTTTGTTCCTGTTGGCTCTGTGACTCTGCAGCACCAGCTTTCCATGCAGGGTGGCTGCAAGGGGCATTGGTTCCAAGGTGATTTCTCCCTAAGRCATAGCAGAGCTGCACAGGTGGAGTTGGTTGAGACCTCCAAAGTCTGCTGGCAACAGCAGTAGAGTTTCCATTTAGTTTGACAGAGTTTAGCTCAAACGTTGATGATACAACTCATCATCTTAGTTACTGTGTCACTCTGGTGATGATGATGCTTCATCTTCCTCCCTCGTTTTTCCAGAGTGGGGTTGTGTAGGAGCAGTAGCACGTGTATTTAACAGGACACATCAAACCATAGGAGGAGTAAAATTCTTGCAAGTTCACCGGCTGCAGGTGCAATAGAAATTCTTTTTTTTTTTATTTTTACCAGTTTGAACGGAATGTTGGCTAAAAAGCAGATAATCTTTGTAAGCATGTCAGGAAATTGGTGCTGCTTTCACTGACCTTCTGGTTGGCTTCTGCCATTGTCTGAGCAGTGAATATTGTGACTGATGGCTCTGGGAGGCATCTCTGTGGTTCAGCTCTTCCTCTGCAGCATGGTGCTATTGTGCTGCTGATTGTCTGAAGCTGCACTTGCTATTTAGGGTGGCAAAACAAACAATGGTTTGACGGGGAATTGCCAAGTTCCCCTCCCTCTGACTTCTCTTTCAGTCTGAAGATCACTGATGCCACTGCTTCGCTCTTGGCAGTTACAGAATTGCTTGGTATCTGGATTTAGAGCTTTATCTGGAGGGAGAGGCTTTATYGCAAAGGATTTATTCAGTTTGCCAATGCACATGCTGAGAACTGCTTCTAGAGCAGCTCCTTGTGAAAAACCATGCCCAAAAGTGACTCCTCGTGTGCTTTTTGGTCAAATATTGGAGGGCTTCCTGAGCAGGATATTCATTTGCCTTTACCTCAGAGGAGCAGGGAGCAGCTTTACAGGGGGTGCATGCTGTGTGCCAGCCAAATGTGCCACAGCTGGGCCTGGAAACTATTGTTTGGTGACAAGCTGGAGGAYGGTTAAAAAAAAGGGGTGATCTTCCACTTAACTTCCTTGAGTGGCTTGATCATGCACCCTGGGAAGTAGCATAAAACCAGCCCTTCAGTGTCAACAGAGCACTTAGTTGTGGGTGGGATAAGTTAAAGCCTTGTCTGAGACTATTAAATGAAAGACTAATTACAGTTGTGCTTTTGGTAGCGCATTGATTTCATTCTTTGGCTGCAATCTGTGAGAAGCATCGCAGTCATTAAAACACACYGGTGCCACAGCGAAGAGCTGCACTCCAGTAAAAGTACAGTGCTGAAACAATAGAACAATATTTTACTAGCAGAGTGTCTCACAGGGATTTTAGTGGGATATGTTTGTTTTTCATTTGGAGCACATTCACTGAAATTTGCAAATGCAAATTAGCAAATGGTTACAACAAACTAAGAACATCCGTGTCGCATGCACTTAATCAGGGGTTGCTGTGTGAGCRGAGCTTGTGCATGGGCATACATCAAAGCTGAAATCTGGGTATGTTGTAATGTATTCCTCCACATGACCATACCCCATACATGGTACTTATTATTCTATTAGTACCCAAACCACAAACCCTTTCCAATATCCATCTGTGAGGATGCAAATAGCTGCATACTTTGTTTTAGTAAGGATCAGCCATTAGGGGGTCGCTCTCTAAAAGTCTGAAGATCATTAGAGGGATTTTTAAAAAATAAACAAACAGCTGTTGTCATACATCTTGAAGAGTTTCTGTTGTACCGATGCAATTTTTATCTGTGGTGATGATGTTGTCATGGGAACATATGCACAGGGGAATTAAGTGATGTCAGGAGAAGTGTAAATGATGCAAACACTCCTCATTTGAAATGTTAATTACCACCCTTCCCACTACTCCAAAGAACAGTTCCATTTGATTTTATTTCAGATGTAGGGAAAAATATGACACTTTTGTCTAACAATAAGTAGCTTACATTGTTGTACCAAAGTGAGTATGAGTCAGTGAGTTAATCTGCATTGGCAGCATTTGCACTGGGGACCATCTGCAGCCCTGCTTGTCTGAGCATCAGTAATATTCCTCTGTGAATATCTCATCTTGATGGTCAGGGGAGGCAGGCAGCCTCTTTAAAGAGTTCCATAAATGCTTATAATTGCTGCATTAAACTTCAGTTTATTATTTTCTCCAGGTGCAGGTATGCGGATGATATGAAACCCCGCTGCATTTACATACAAATTGAAGATTTTTATTAATCAGCCCAGTAACAGGAATCAAACAGCAACACTCCATCAGGTCCTTAAATACATTTGGTGACATTTTTACCATGCATTAGCATGATAGGGCAAGCAGAATATAATGTACCAATRATTGCTTTTCCATTGAAAGCACAAACGGTTTCATTTTTCCTGTCATCTCAAATAAGTGTTAAAGAGGGTTTGGAGGCTATTGTGTATGTTCCGTATGCTAGGGACTTACAAACACTGATGGCCACATTAAATAACCATTAGTGGCTCGGCTTAGATCATTGCAACATCCCTCCTCTTCAGAATTTATTCTTTGATTTAAAGTGAAAGCAATCTGTGACTGCTTTCATAAAGTCCTTCGGCTCCCTCCATTTTTTTTTCCTCAAACAAAATGCATTACAACAGTAATTTTATGACTGTTAAGATAACTGCCGTTAACAAGCACTTAATTAAAATGTACAATAAATAGCAGGCTGCAGTCTTATCTCCTCTCATGAGCTCCCAGCAGCCTGAGACTCCAATGCACAGCCCTGCTGTTCCTTGGCTTGTTTGCAGATTAATTGCTTTTCTGTCTGGCAAAAGCTGCTTCTCCTTCAGCCAGATCGTAAATGACCAGATAGGGACTTTATCAATCAAGCTACTACTTTCTGTGATCACTTCCATTCAACACCTTCTGAATTTCGCATTGAGAGGAACAGAARTTATAGAGATAGGATTTAACATCTTAGTTTTTGTGTGCTTGGAATTTACGATAGCGCTGTCACCATTTGACACTGTTAATCTTTACATACAATACCCTTGGAGCAAGACTGGTTTTGTTCCTGAGCTGGAACCATCCCTTGTAAGAATTGTGAGGAATACATATGAAACACAACCGAGGTGCCCTCCGTGGTGCAAGGTTGCATCTCTTCCATAATCTGTATGCACTTGCTGATGTGGCTCAGCATCACTCYGTAACCTTGGATTCTGACCAAGGCTAGCAGTTTACAGTTGTATTAACTGAGAACTTGTTTTCTTGTCATTATTTCTCATTTCTATGGGTCATTTGCCTGGAGACCTCAGCCATGGCTAAAGGTAGTTTTTGATGTGCCATTGATGAAAACCATATTATGCTCAAAGGAGGTTTTGTCAAATCAGAAGTTAGAGTTGTGTTATTTAATTKTTGCCTATCAACAAATCCCTAGTGCATAGAGATTTTGGGAAATACAGTTTTTTTGCAAATGAATTGTGATTTCTGATTTTAGTAAGATGATCTAAACAAATCTAATCACTGTAGAAATGCTTTTCTTTTTACCAAAAGGCTTTAACAGAACAACTGCTCCTGCTACTTGCAGAATGCACAAGAATTAAAAATGTAAATATGATACCAGAGTGCAAATRTACCATAAGCCACTTTAGAAATACCATCCTTGAACTGCAGAAGGTATGTTGTTTTCTTCTCACCTGCTCAGAATATAAACAAATCTCTAATTTAACAGGTTTATCTCTCATGCTGAGCAAAGGGAATGGCTTCCATTTGGAGTTCTAAACATGCACTCTRTAGTAACTTTGAAAACAACACTGTATTAACTTCGGGCTGGCTTCTGAATACACATGAAGCTGCAGTGTTGAASATAATTTGTGAAGCTGCTTCAGTGTCATCACTAAGGTCAGTCTTCTTAAACTAAACCAAAATGCTTCCCCCCACCCCCATGCACTGTTTTCTGAATACAGCAGCCCTGTGAACATGTTCTGTTATTGTTGTTTGGTTTTGTCTTTTGTTTTTCTCCTGCTGTCAGTTAGAGAGGCAAGGGACTTTCCTCATGGAAAAACTTATGCCTAGGAGAGCTGAAATGCAGGAGTTCCCTGACAGCAGCRTGTAGGGTTATGTTAGCAGCCTCTAAGGACATTTGGAGCATCTTTGCAGAGGGGTTTTCCTGTCTGAACTCCTTTGAGTGATCTTCTCAGAGCTYCATTATTAAAACACATCACCAGGAGTTAATTGTAAATGAATGAAAAGGAGAGTAGCCYTTCACAGGCCACTGCAGCCACTGCTGTTAGCAGCTGTGCTCTCAGACAGCCCCTGAGCAGATCCATCAGGGGGCTGGAGCAGCGTTGGGGTGAGTGATACCCCTGTATCAGAAGGAAAAACCCCAAAGCAATGGGACTGTTCTCAACGCACAGGAATGGAGAAGCTGCTGATAAAAGAGTTGTTATAAAGCTGCTAAAGGAGAAAAACCACAACTGTTTGGAACCCTCCAGGCTGTTTGTCATGGTCACTACACTGCTACCACTTAAATAAACAAACAAACAAGCACAAAAGATAAAGACAAGAAATAATCACTGAGCATATCAGTGAGAGGAGAATGCAGCCCTGGGAGATAGTAAAATTACATACATAGGTCAACCAATTTGCCCTGTAATGCTGCTACAGGTGAATAGTCCTGGTGTAAGACGTGTATGCATGGACATTCACAGCTCTGATGGTTACGAGGGAGAAATGTTATTATTTAAGGTGTTTATGAGCACTAGAGTTAGAATAGCAATTTAATCTCACACCTGTAACCATTAAGTGAACAGACAGATTCACAGAACACTCCTTTGGGGAAGGGAGATGCRCAACCAACCACTGTGTTTGTGTCTTTTTATGATTTTCATATTTAAATTTGGCCTACTCTGAAAGTAGGCCGTGCAGTTCCATTTATGTTGCCTGTACATGTGAAATTCAGAGKTCTTACCAGTTTTCCCTCTGCTTTTATACGTCAATAAAGATGAGGTGTTTTGCTTTTGGACACCTGATGCCTTGGAAAGCAATCTCTGCTTGAAGCTGAGCTGGTGCTCCTTTTTGTTGAGTTGGCATTTGTGTCCAATGCAGGCAGCAGGCTGAGCTGTCTTGATGAGCTCGTTTTCATTTCAGATCCTTTTCAGATCATTTTTCAAATGTTTGGTGCTCTCCCCTGCCCAGTGGCATGTCATTTATGAGCACTTTGTTGGAAAGTGAAGTGGTTTGATAGAGGCTGAACTTTTTCAGATAATTTTTRCTTCCCTTGGACACTGTCTCAGAAAGCTGTTGCACAAGCCAGGTTTCTGTGTGAGTTGTTAYGGGTTGGGAGGGAAGAACATGAGGCACTAATGGGGCAGCCCCACTTAGGAGCTCAGCCATGGCTGATTAATCCAGATCATCTCACTCCGCTCCCTACAGCATATGTGTTTTAATTTTTTATTACTTAGGAATTTATTTTGAAATTATGCTGATTAAAAAGGTCGTATTTCCATCAGTACCTACATTAATTCAACCTTGTAATATTTACTTCACCCACTCAGCTGGGTGGAGTGACTTTTTTATGGATGAGTAGATGTTATAGCTGAGCTGTCAATTTTTATATTACTTCATTAATTTATTCACAAGAAATGTTTTAATCCCAAACACTCCACTGTGAACAAGTGGCAAGATTCCTGAGTTCTGCGACACCCTGACAACTCAGTGATATCTTCTTCACATTTTGAAATGGAGACATTCTGAAATCTGACATAGGCAAATGTAGGATGCTCTGAATATTGTATTTTGATGTTGCATTTGGTGTGATGGTCTTTGCTAGTTCAATTGAGTGAAGCAGTCTTCACCAGTGCAAATGTCTGTAACTTCATAGAAGTCAATTAAATAATTCAGCAGTGAAGTTTTTCTTGTTCTCTTGAAATATTCTCAGTTTAACCCTCATAATGATCTTTATTCTTTCTGTCTCCATCATCAGTTAGCAAGGGTACAATCCTGAGGCACAGGGATTTCTAGTTACCCTAATTTGTTTGATATGATCCCATGGATTTAAAAAAATATTATTTATTTACTTAATACATTCTCAGTTTATTGAAATATCTCATAACTGTTATGGTTGGGAAAGCTGGAGGACTGGGCACTCAAGAGAAGAACTAATGAGAACTTTGAAAATTGAGGAAGGCAAAACAATTTCAGACTGTGGCATTAGCACATTGGCTAAATACTTCTGCTCCATGGATAAGTAGGTATTGGGAAACAGTGGAGTTTCTTTTGGTTTTGTAGTTAGCAATGACCACGTCCTTATGTAATAAATATGTATTTTGAAGATTTTCACGGTGTAAGTAGCTGAAATAGCTATCCAAAAGATCAGTGCTTTCTTTAAAGAAAACTCAAAGCTGCCGTGCTGGGTCAGAGCTGCTCTGCTCGTGGCCATTCTGTGATGGGTTTTGCTGCAGAGCAGTGCTCAAACCTGTGATGCAGAAGGGTTGGGAAATGTGGTGACAGCTCTTGTAGCTCCACCAGGACAGGGCCACAACTGCACAACCTCCGAGTGTGTGTTCACAGCCTTGCTGCTGGCAGGGTGGAAAACCAAAAATACCCTTCTTAACGCAGCCAGTGTTGAGAACTTAATTTCCTTAAAAAGAAATCTGGAAGACTTCCCAGATTATATATGTGTGCCTCTAACTTCACAGAACATGACTGCACCAAGAGACTATGAGTAAAATTAATAGCAGAGGGCTGTTCTCGTTCTCTTGGAATACCCTCATTGTAGCCCTTCTAATGGTCTTGGTGCTCYTTCATCATCGAGAACAGGTGCAAATCCTAAAGGAAAATAAACATTCACACTGATCCCTGGTTGCCTCAAATCATATAATTTGGGGTTGATAAAGAACAAATGGATAACTTGGGTAGGTTAGTTAGTTATTAACTGAATTCTCATTAACAACAGAAACTAATAAGACTATTTAAATTCACTTAAATACTTATTGCTCATTTAAACTGATTTTTATCTTTACAGATTTTGTGGGCATGAGACTCAAACTGGAAAGGGGCTATTTTAGTGACATTTACAACACAAAATTATTCTAAAGTCTTCCCTAGCAGTCTCYCTCTGCCAAGGAGTCTGCTCTACAAAGGCTGGATCTAGAGAGATGTCAATTCAGAGCCTTTTTCCCAAGGTAAGTTTAAGGTTTTTTTGTAAAAGCTCATCACAGATAMAAAACTGTACTTTTCAGACGTTGTGTTTCAAGAAAGCATTTAAACATGTTACTGGATTTGCTGAGTTAAGTTGAATTTCAGCTAGAAACCTAATTTTCAGATATTTTCAAATTTTGGAGATAATTAGTCTTAATAATGAACCAAAACCATTCCCTTTGAAATGAGCAGTGATGGACTTCAGAATGATCAAAAATTGCATCCTTTTCTGATTTCGTATGTGGAAGAATAATAGTGGACTGCTAATTTATTAAAAATGTTTGGTTTTCTTCAGTTCTTTAGGTCCTTTTTTTCCCTACTAGATATCTTCACTATAGGTTACATTTAGGCTGTATCCAAATTAATTATTTCAAGAAYTTTTGCTCTTCTCCATGATTTATTTCTGTCCTCTGGCTGATCAGTTCATGATCAGCACTAAAATCTCCACGAGGCCTAAAATATGTAGAAGRCTTTGACATTTAGACAGGTCAAATTGAAGAGGTTGGAAGGAGTGTTTTAACTTGCAGGAGAGCATTTAATGCCCATTTTCATTCAGGTTGTTCAAAAATTGTTATTAAAGAGGCATAACCATTAGCTTTCATCTTATGCTGACCTTTTTGGAATAGACATGCATCCAACCCAGATACTCAGAATTCAGGGTTTGAGAGAAAGGTTCAAACTGTTATCTGAATTTTGTTGAGTCTTTCTGGTTTTAGGTTTGATTGCAATGGGATCTACAACCAGTGTTGCCAATTGAGCAAATTTTCAGGCACAGGTGCTGGGTGCAGGCACAGACTTAAAGACCCAAGTGAATTTTTTTGTGTGAGTAATCAAAGGGATTCACTCTCTTCCATCCATGCTGGTGTTGTGGAGATGAGTGAGCTCCTCCCATTCACAAGACAGCAAGGTCAGAAGGTTTGTTTTCCRTGTCTTTTTTTGCCAAAACAGATATAATCTGATCTGGTGTACTTTGATCTGGAAAGGGCTAAGACAAAATTCATGTGTTTGCTGGGGACATGTACAGGTGGGATGTAGTTATAAATTGATATTTTTATGATGATATTTTTGGTGTGCRTTACTTTCAACAGAAAACAGTGATTGCAGTAATTTTAAACCCTGTGATGCTCTGGGAAATTTAAGTTCAGTTAAGGCATCCTGAGGATTACAGTCTGCATTAGTATTAACCAATTACAAAAAAACTCTTGACAAATTAAATGTCAACTCCTACCCAGCTGTGGCTGCTGAAATTCAGATCCAGCTGCAAGATTGGACCTTGTGTGTATCTTTGCTGTGCTGAAACACAGAGGCAAAAAGCARCGATATCCTCCTCTGCCTCTTAGCTAGCAGTTAATCGAGCTCTCTGTCTCAAATATCTTCTCAGTGATCAGGAGCTCTTAACTGCTCACATTTTTCATTTCTCCCATCACCTGAGAAGGCTTCTCTATTGTTAAACCAAGCACCAGCGACTTCCCAGTAAAATAAAATGAAACAAAGCAAACCCTTTTTCTTGTTCTGTGAAGTCTGTTTAATTTTGACTCGGTTGCAAAATACTTTTTCTACCTTAGTTATGAGTAGAAAAACTCATGCCACTTTGTACAGCATTTCAGCACCAAGCTCTTTTAAGAGTAATGCAATTGGAACTGGTAAAGACCTGGGAGGTCACCAAATAATGGCTCTTCCCAAGCAGGAATTTTCCCTACAGTGTGTATATATTCCCTAGAGYTCTTCCAAGTCTTGTTTTTTAAAAGTCTCCATTAATACAACTAATTTCTCTTGGGAAATTATTGCACATGGAAAAGGTTTCACAAGAAATCTTTCCTATTACACGATAAATCAACATTTGGAAAGTTGTGCTCTCGTACACAAGTTCTCGTGTGCTGCTGATCCATTTCATCTCTCTGAGCACTGTCGCTGCTGTTGGTTTTGTCTGATGCACCATGACTTTTCTTAGTGAGTCTGACTCAAAATTGCTTGATTTTGGCATCCCTTTCCCTGTTCAGGGGAGCAGTGTCAGAGCACAAGCAGTCATGGCAGGAGAGTGGTGCCTTCCCCTTTCACTCGCAGTTGGATTTGCTCCTGGTTGTTAATTTTTGGTCTAACAATTGTTGTTCTAACGAGGGGCTTTCCTTCAATCCAGGGTCAAGAACTGGACTGAGTATAAGAGGATGAAGGTTTTGTAATTCATTGTGATTCAGAGCTCAGAAATATCTCTCATATGGAAGAAAAAGCTCAGTAGGAGTATAATGAAGAGAGGCAAGAGGTTAGAGAAACYCAGACCTGCAGAGTAAACATTAGTCAGGTGTTTATATTGGTGTTTCTTTAAAATGAATTTGAGCTATTAAGCTCCTATGTTRAATTCTGTCCATAGCTGGTATAAGCACAGAGAAGTGTAAATGAAGCCAGTGGAGTTATGCTGAATTTAATGTTWAACTTCTTAGGTAGTGCATCTATTTAATTAACTCATTACATGAGTCCTTTGTGAAAAGAAATCTGGTGATTTCTCCTGGAAAAAAAAAAAGTCATTCCGTTATGCTCTTGTACTGATAATTTTAGCCCTCTCTCTTTTCTCTCCCTCATTCATACTTTTAAAACTCCTGTAACCCCTGCTGTGTGCTTCAGAGGTGTAGCCAGAGCTCCAGATTTGTTGAGCTGAAGGGCAGCCCCTCTGGATCAGCCACTGGCTCCGTACAATGTTCTGGGTGCACAAAAAGAGAAAGTGTCCTGTGCTGCAGGACAGCAGTGAGGGGCTTTGGTAGGGACAATGAAGTTCCCATTGTGGAAGCTGCTCTGTGCTCTAGCTCTGGTCAAAAGTGCCATTAAATCCTCAGTGCTCAAGAGGCTCTTCAGGGATGTGTTAAATTCAGAGGTTTCTAAATTTGGAAGTTTTGCTTTTGATATAAAACTTACTAGAACTGCAGTTTTTAATTTTAGATTGTAAAAATCCTGTAAGCCATTTTCTACAGAATTACACACAAGCTCTGCATCCCTTAATTAGCTGATTAAACACCATGACCTTGTTTAGCAGGATGTTTTTTGTTACATATGCCTGGAAAACCTTCCCTAGACATGGTTTCTCCCACTGTCTGAGGCGATTTTATCAAATGCTGGGCAGGGGTTTGTTCTTGTCTTAATGTATTTGCATGGCCTGTGCAAATATAGTGGATCATAGCCTGAAAAATCAAATAATAGTTGCAGACACAGGTCCTGAATCTGGAAACCTGTAGATTTCGTGTTTCCAAACTGGATTTTGGAGGAATTGGTGTCCAGTGGCTCCTGTTGCTGTCTGGCATGTGAGTGCCCAGGGTCATTATTGGAGAGGAACTGTTCTCGTGTCCCTGCCCTGTCTCAGTATCTCCTTTCATGTATCAGATGTACATTCACCCCTAGAACCCGTGAATGGGTTTGGATTCATGTCAGATCAGGTCCTCACCTGTCTGCTGGAGTTCATTCTGCCAGCATCATAAAATCCTAAAATCCAGCTTGCCTCTAACAGAATCTGTGCAAAATGTTAAAGCACTGAACACTTTATGCACAAGGTTTTTTGATGACTGACACTTCTCCCTCTGTGGTGTTGCAGACAGCCTTTGCTGAACTTTTGGGGTCTCAGACCACCACTCTTCAATGTCATTCTCACTGAGGAGAAGATTTCTTACAAAGCTTTGTTTGGGTTTCTTTCACTCTTCAGAGAAGTGAGTTGTCTCTCCTCATTCTCCTCATTTTTAGGGACAGCTCTCATTTCAGCTTAACCCAAACAGTAAATATCCAAACCCTCATGTAAACTATCAATATTCTTTATGATATATAAAGGCTGAGCACTTCTGAAAAACAGACTCAGGGCATCATCAGCTGGCTGCTCCTAAATCAGCAGCTGGTTTTGAAAAACCAGCTGTATATTTCCAGCTTCTTTTCAGCCTTTCTCAGTGTTAAAATATCAGCATCTYCCCAAGACAGGCTGTCAGAGGCAGACAAGTATCTGTGTAAAGCCACCTCCTCAGGGTACAATCACCATACCTTTGAAAATCTCCTTGGCAAAGAGCATGTTAGCATTAAGTGCTGAGAATTTTAGGTGTTAAGAAGAGCATAGGACTGAATTCCACACCTGCAATTTAGAAGATGCCAAAGGGAGGAAGGGAGGCCAGAGAGAGAAAAGAGAGCAAAGCAATGCAGGGTTTCAAATCAATTGGGCAGAAGGAGGAGCARTGGGGATGATTGAAAACAACACAGTCTCTAGCTGTGAAGGTAATCATGGCAAGGCATAGCTTACTTTGTATTCCAGGATGGTGTGTCCAGCTATGTATCAGCTTCACAAAAAGACCTACTTTATGTCTTAATCTGCTCCCTGGTTTAATTAAAAGCAGAAGTGAGGCCTGTGATGCTGTGTGGAGGAGAGCATGGTGTGCTAAGTCCACCTCCTGGATCACCTCGAGTGAAAGGGTGATCGTGCTCCTGTGCTTTGTTAATTGTACTTTGGAATAATTTGCTTTCCTAGGGGTTGGCTGTTTTAAAAACAACAACAATCACAAAACATCGAAGAGCTTCATCTTACCAGTACCCACAGAATAGCTTTGGCTGGCTGTTATTTTACACAGACTAGTGTGTCTTTCCCTGTGGATTCAAAAAAATCATCTCTAGGGCAAAGATTTCCCCTGAAGTTCCTCTTCCCTTGTGCTAGGTCTCATTGCAAACATCATCAAACCAAAGTTTACTAATTCCTTCTCAATTAGTTTGAAATCCTCTGGCTCCCAAGCTCATCTTCTTTTAATGTTTATCTTTTAAATTTAATTATTTGTGAAAAAGAAACCTGCTAGGACCATAAGAAATGTGGACTTGTAGAGGTTTTTCTAAGAGAAATTAAAATCCCATTTTCAGTTGGGAGCTGCATTCAGGGTGCAGGCTGTTGTGTTGAAGGCACGTCTGAGAAGGTTTCTGTGAGCTGGTGCCTGGTAACCATAGCCAGTGCTGCGGGCTGGATCGYGTGTCCAGGCTGGTATTTCAGCCTCCTCTCAGTGTCCAAAGAGTTTTAATAGCACAAAAGGCCAATTTCAAGTTTGACTGTTTCAGTTTACTGGAATCTATGCTCAGCCCAGAGCAAAAAGCAGAGTGGAGGTTGTGTTTTGTGTTCAACAAGGGGGCAATGTACTTTCATAGGTTAAAAATGGACATTTTCCATATCCTCACACACAAAMCAGATAAAATATGTGAGCTAACCTTCAACCTCTTCAGCTTGTCTCCTGTTTCTGTGGASAGACTCGGCTCCTCTGAGGTGTAGAGGAAGAGCTGTCCATGTTAATGAAGCCTTCCAGGACACTGGCATGGTGTGGACTGATGTAGGTACATTTTCACTCAAAGCAGGAGCCTATCTCTCRATGTGTTAAAACTGCACCTCGCCCCGTGTTCTCACTCAGACGGAGGAACCAGAGTTCAGCTGGCACCAGGCTCTACTATTTTGGCTGATAAGGTTTAGTGTAAACAAATGCAGGTCTCTGAATTATCTGCCATGAGGATCAGTTAGGGGTGCTGGCTTCCTATAGCCTTAATCTAGTTGGCCTAAATGATTTATAAACTGGCAACATGATAAATGTTGTTTTAAGTGGACAAATCACATTGAAGRGGTGTAACTTTCTGTCAGTGTGTAACATGACCGCCTCTCTTAGGGGAAGAATAACAATCACAAAGAGCAGTAAAGGTAACAGGATCACCAGTAGGCATATTCCTTCTCCACAGCATAAATCATTAGAAGGGCACTTCTTTCTTTCCTCTTTGCTTGCCCTTCTTCGTCCTTTCTTCCTTTTTTTCTTGGTGCTATTTTCTAGCACTTCCATATCATTTTGGAAAGCTAAACCCTCCACTTGATTTGTGCTGCACTTTCTTCATAAATCTATGAAGCTTGTCTCCATCAAGCTGTATTTTCCATTAAAATATGGTTCCCAGGTGATTTTCAATACTATGAAAAACATGTAGCCATAAGTCTTTCACTGATTGTTTATTATCTGTTTAGGTGCTCCTGAGGATTTTGACAGCTAGGACTTGTATCATATGTAATGTAATAAAAGTGGATGTCTTCAGCRTAACAGGGATAGCTGGCCTTTCATTTCTGTTGCCAGGGCAGTATTTGTTTTCTCTGTGTTGGTTTAGTTTTTTTTTTTTTTTTAACTGAAACTTTGAGTCTACTCCAGGTCAGTTTAAACTTCATGTTTTCTTTGCTATATAGGTGAACAAACCCCTCAAAATAAAATCCAAACAAAATACAACCATAACCTTCCCGTAATAAACAGCAGAGAAAGCAGAAACAAAGCTGCTATTAACACTGTTGCAGGAGTAGATTTACTTCAGCTGTTTTCCAGCATGGACACACTGTTCCACCTGTGGCTGCAGGAAATGCAGCAGGACATTCTGAATGTCTGTCCTGGATATGTGTGACCAGCACGCTGTGGGTTGCAGTGCATGAAGCTGCTCACATGAAGCTGTAAGAAGTTAATGCTTTAAGATGCTGGTTTGTGATGAAATTTGTGAAAGCTGATAGGAATTCATTAAAAATGTCTATCTGTGGGCAAAAGTGCAGATCTCTTGCAGGCAAAGTTACCTCTGGCCTTAAAGGGAACTTTACATTAGGATTACAGGATCAGTCAGTATTTAAGCACTGATTATCTGGTAGAACCCAATAAGGCTGGCTGAGGAATCAAACCTTACCTCAAATGGCATGCTGTGAGTTCAGTTTGTCAAGTCTATCTATTATTACATATCGTTCTGTCACAAGAAAAGCCACTCAGCCTGACAAGGGAGCCTCCTGGAAGACTTTTGGTGAGGCGAGTTTGGCAGGGATGGCCCCATCAGAGAGGGAAGGGAAGGGAAGGGAAAGAAGAGGCTGTCTTGGAAGTGGGCTAAGAGAAGAGAAATGGGCTAACACGTGTTTGCTGACTCTCTGGTTAGCAGCAGGACCAGTCTCACTTGTGGACTCATCATTTCCTCATCAGTGAAACAGGGAAGTATTGATTATTATTACAAACCAGTGCAGGACTCAGAAGGAAAATAACWGATAATTATTAGGACAATCTGTAATTTTAAGACCAGCTTTATAGAAAGCAAGCAAGAAAAATAATTTACTATGGTCAGGAAAGTAATCAGCTTGGATTCCAGTGCCTTTACMATATGGAATGTCCTCTCCCTGCCCTGCAAAGAGATGTCCTCCCAATGGTATTCACGCAGTGGTTACACAGATTTGATATAACCTTAGGTTTGCRTTGTATCTTCTCCAGTTGGACCTTGGAACTGGTTGTCCAATGAGAAACTACCGTTTCCTAAATGCTTGGTAAAGCACTTAATTGTGAAAATAACTAGTTTACCTCACATCAATTTGAAAAATTACTCATTAATTTTTGAGGTGCAGCCACCTTCCCTGGAGGACAGAACTACTGATCTCATCTGCACCTAAAACCTTGGCTTTGCTTGCCAGTAGGCGTGTCTGATCCGCAAATGAAAATTGGCTTACTGTCTCCATTTCCTTATAAACAGCCCTGACTGCACCTTTGGCAGAACACATGATAATTAAACAGTTGTGGCTTACACTGTGCAGGCTGAGCAGAGCTGGCAGGGAAGAGTTTAGATGACTGTCATGCCACACAGAAATACTGTTTCCCTCTGCTTTTCTAATGGCATTTACTAACAAAGCTGAAACTCTCTAAGACCTATGTGAGCTTAAAATATTTGCAGTTTGGTTTTTTTCTCATTTTTCTTAATATATTGTTATTTAAGCCTAAATTATCTATGCAGCTGCTAGACAAGTAAGTCAAAAGAGACAGAGCACAGGGATTGGAAAGAGCTGAGATCTGAATCAGAATCACAACCTGAGAAATGTTTTCTTTACCTACAAGAGTTTCAAGCGTCCAGATCTTGTTTAAATTTAGTGAAKTGTTCAAATCCTCTGGAGACAGTTAACAGCAGAGTTCTACCAATACARACTGCATGGATAAATGTCCTAGACACATTTTTCAGTGTTTGAAATTATATTTGTTCAAAASTAAAATAACTTCAACTGGAATTGCTGCAAACTGATTTTTAGGTTTTAAAAAATATATTTTGTTTTCAAAACAGAGTTTTGTTGGATCTGTGTTTCCACTGGACTCTGGCCATTACTAGCTAAGTAATTCCACATGGGGACCTCTCGTTTTCTCAATCATTATCTTCTGCCTTGTTTTTAGTCTGCAGAATTGCCATTCTCTGCCCTCAGTCTTGACTGGAGGGATTTAATCTTCTGAGATTCAGACTCTCTTTGTTCACAGTGTCCAAGCAATGTTCCAAGGCACAGCAGGGAAATTGAATCAGGATGTCCTGAGACTTCCCAAAGTGATGCATAACGTGTACCAAGGTTTGTCCAGTAGTTGAGTGGCCTCCAAATTTACACCCAATGTGCTCTTCCATCCTTAGTGTAATATTTTAGCACTGATTCACTCCTGAAATGAAAACTCTTGAAGAGCAGARGCTGATGCTGTTAAAGCCCTCTGGGTTATGATCCATTCATTTCAAGCCAAATGGCCTGCTGGTTAATGTCATTTGCCTTATGACCAATTATTAGGTATTTCCTTATTAAGCAGAAAGTTTCTTTTGCCCAGTGTTGTAAACCAACTTAACAGCACTTCACAGCAGTTGGAAAAAGAAAATTGGGAAAGTAGGATTCATTTACTGGCTATTTCAGTATTGGAGATGTTCCTTTTATTTAATTTTTTAATGAAAGCTGATAATCAGAATATTTGTCTTGCCTCAGTAGGGACATTAAAACTGGAATGTGTCATATCTTCARTTCTGACACTCTAAAAAGATGTTATTGCTGAACATCTTGGTGCTGTTTCAGTTACAAAACTGAACCCACCAGCTCAGGAGAAAGACAAATCTTTCATTCACCAGTTGTCCTACTTGCCCTGATGACCCTTTCCAAGCCAGGCCCACAAGCTTCATTCTCTTCTACATTGGAGCACAAGATTTTCCCAACTGCTTACAGGGTTCTTGTAGTTCCTGCTRGACTGCACAGATTTGGTGACAACTTGCTTCATCCAACTTTGAACATCCATGTTACACTGTTCTTTTTTCAAATACTGTGATTATATATCCTGTGTTGTTCCTGTTGACTGTTCTGGGAAATTATCATTCTCACCTTTCCCAACCCTAGGTCATTTATTCCCCTTTTCCCCTTGACAAGAAGGATAAYTGCTCTACACTTTGGGTGTTTGCATGTAGCAGTCAGAACCCATTTACCAATTAGATGACAGCCTTCTTTTCCTAGYTGAGCAAGCTGTGGGCTTTTAGCCTCCTGTCCTAGAAAATGTTCTTCATGCCYCCAAACTTCCTACTTTCCTTTTTTTCTTTGCCTGTTTCAGTCTGAATTTGCCTTAATTCTGCTTCCTGAGGTGGGGAGATCCATACCCAGTTCTCCAGGCCATGTGGTACAGAGCCATGGCCCATCTTTCCATGGCTGACATGCCTTGACTCATATTCTAGGATTTTGTTTTGCTTTTCATGGCCACATCAGCAAGCTTGCTTGTCATCTCATGAATGATAAATATGCTCAGCTCACTGTCAGCTGAGATGTTTGCACTTCACTGCAAAGTTATTATATTATTTGCCCCTGAAAACATTTGCTTTTTACACTGTTGGGTTTTTCACCGCTATTTCCAAATCTCAGTTCATCCCTTTCTCCTCGTGAGAGGGGAAGATGTCGGTCCTTGCCTGTGTGCTGATTATGCCTCTCTTGGGCTGAAGCAGAGTTACACAGAGTTACACAGAGTTACCTTTGCAGCCTGTGTTTAGGAGAATCGATTCATTGCCTCCAGTGGCTCTGGTCTGCAGTGAGACAGAGGATGGATGGCCAGAGGATGGGTGGCCAGAGGATGCATGGCCAGAGRATGTCCCAGCCCCTGTAACTGGCCATGAGCAGGAGCACAGGCACTTGCAGCTCCCTGTGCCATGTCCCAGCAGCAGCCTGTGGCTGATACACTCTCACAGCAGCTGGAAGAGACTCCTGTGCCCTGGACTAATCTGTCTGATGGAATGGGATGAGTTTCAGCTGCTAAACCCTCCCTCCTGAGGCCAAACGCTTTAAAGTAAGATCCGATGCAGATCCTTATCCCAGSACTGTCAATAATGTTTTCAGAGCAYGTCACCTCTTTTTCCTTTCAAATGTAGTTTATGAATTTACTGATCTTTCCAASTCAGGCAAGTAGTTAATATGCACTATKGTGTAAATTGGGTGGAGCTGATTTAATTAATAAATAGCACAGAGTTTAGTTTAAAATTTACATTAGTATTGCCAGTAACAGCATGCATATCTAGGAGCCCTCCTCTCCATACAAACACACTAAAATGAAGAATTCAGTTACAAACTTCCCAAAAATTACAACTGCAATTCTTTTTTGTGCATCTTCTAAAGCTTTAATGTTTCAGGTTTTTCTCCTCTATTGTGATCCCTAACAGAGACTTCTTTGTTTAAATGTTAACCCAGATTCTCATTTAAACTCACTTAACTACAGGCMTTGTTGTATTTTAACAAAGTTAAGCCAACAAAATCCAAGAAGATGCAGTGAAAATTATGGAATATTACTTCTCTACCCACAAAAAAAAAAAAATAAAAAAAAATTGGTCTTTGCATAGGTCTGGAAATATTTCTCTCTTTGGTCATAGAAAGAAACAATGTTGTTTCCCCAGATGGCGATGCCTCTGAGAAATGTGTGCAGTGCTGCTCAGTAAGAAGTTGACTTGTTTGGCTCCAAACCTTTTAAATTAGGGTTTGATGCTGCCAAGGGGTTCATGCACATGGGCACTACCAGAACATACAATTGGGTTGGTTTTGATCAAGGAGATGTGTCCTGGCTTGTGGCAGGACTGTGGTTTCATTGTCCAGAATCACAGGCCTTTGCATTCCTTATTGTATTTATGAAAATTATTTGATGTTGTGAATAATTCAGGAATCTTCAAGACTATTGGGCTGCCTTTTTAATTTTGTGTTTTGTTTTGCTTTTGAACACATTCATTTTCAAACCTGTGGTTTCCAAATGGCTACAACTGTCRTTTCTCTCAGGCATAACTCAATTAAGGAAAGTCTCATGACACTTCATATTTTTTGGTTTATATGTAGAAATTCCCTGTCAAGAATAATAATGTTTTCTAGTGTGAGTTCTTGGGTTTGCAAACTTGGAATGTGTTTTCTATGGGTCCTCATAATTTTTCATGCTAGGGTGAACATTCCTCAGCTTTGAATATTTGGTATAACAAATACACAAAAAGATGTGAAAACTTAGTAAGTATAAAAATGGGAATTTTACAAGATATTTCCAAGTATTTGTGCACCACTGGCTCTTGCAAATCTTCTGCTTTTTCCTGAAGAAATGATCTTCCTTTAAACATCAACATTTAGGCAGCTGGATTCATTATTGAACCAACTATCAACAACCAAGGGATATGGCCTTTATCAAATTTAATAAATCTTTAAGAATTGTAGAAAGAATACACKTATCCTTAAAGATCAGCCTGTCCAAATGAAAACTAAACAGAAACTCAGATCAAATTTTTGCTTGTGGATGCRTTGTGAAAGCCAGCTGTTCAGTGATTTGCAATAGAAATCAGTAATTTTAGCAAAAMACTATACTTCTTTTGATGGCCTACAATGCTAATTCTCTGTCTTGTTTTTTATTTTACTCTTTTTTTTCCATCACCATTGACATGGAGATCAGAATCTGGCCTRTATGTTGTAATATGGTGAGAGAAGTATACAGATATAAGCGTGTCTAARTATGTGAATACAAGTTAGGCTATTAATTCAAAGCACCTTGCCATGTTTATTAATGTTCTGTGTTACGAGATTGAAGCTATAATTTAGAGTTACAGAAATTATAAACAACTCTTTAGCAAGTCATATACTAACCATAATAAMTTTTAAAGGGTGGAGTGTAATTTATTCAACATTGTAAGGAAAAATAAGGTAAATGAGTTAGCTTAGGGGTGGGGCAGCAGCAAACTGCTTGTGGAGACTCTTACTCCCTGAGGTGATAGAGGTTAAATGCATTACAGAGCTTATAGGCTGGCTCCCTGGAGAGAAGGGGCCAGCMGTTTCTGGCTGACACGTCAAGGACACCACACGTTTGCCCTTCTGACTAATGGCACGATCGCGAGCTGATAGCACAGTGCAGCCGCAATCTGCAGCGAGAAAAATGGAACACAATGGGTGGCTCCTAATTAGAGAGGAGGSCAAGATGCTGGCACAATCTTAGTGTTTAAGAGGTCCACTAACTGAAGGCAGAGCRGGCCTGAGACCTCTAATGCAAATTTGGAACATTATTAAAGCGTTACTGGTCAAGAAGGACATTTAGGTGAAGTGTCCACAACCAAGGCTTCTCCAGTGTAACCTTCACAAGCAAAGTGTGGACACTGAACTCAGGCCTGGTCCTGCGCTGCTGAAAACATTCTGCTGCTTCAACTGGTTATATTAGTGGGTTTTCTCTCAAAAGTCTCCACTCTAAAGCACTGATTTTACTTAAGAGCAGCAGGACAGATACAGAGAAACAGGAGGGAGGGATGGAGGGGGGATGTGTCAGTGGATATGCACATGAAAGAAGATGCCTGGGGAGTGGCAGGATTACTGTGTGAAGGAAAGTTGTAAGGAGATTAGAGTACAGAAGAGAGTAAAGGGAAGACTTGGAGTAGGCAGGTGGAAGTGCAAGGAGGGAAGGGAAATGAGGAAGGAGGGGCCCTAGTTGATCTCAGTGKCACAATTCAAACCAAAAGTTATTTCAAATTAAAATTGGGAACTCCAGACTCTCTAAAAAAAAAACCCCAAACCACCAAACAACGCCACTTGTGTTGTAGAGAGCTTTTATCTAGCAGATGCTGCATTGTAACATATTAATGAGGCTTGGACCTGGACAAACACAGCAAGCCAAAGCTGTGGTTCCTACTTGCAAAGCTATTTTACTACAACTGGTTTAAGCCTCATCAGAAAGTTGTTTCTTTTAACGTTCTTTTAACATGACTCTTCAAGAAAGTCCCAGATACAGAGGGGTTACATAGGTAAGCAGATAGTCTTGAACATGGAGGTGTGTGTTAGGAGAGCAATATTGCTGCTTTATGAAAAAACTCTTGACAAGTCTTAGACATTGTCCTAAAAAGCTTGATGGGAAAACGACAGCTAACATGAGAAAAAGAAGGGCTTAAAGAGGACCAGCACATTCCAGTATTTTGTGCTGCACTGACTCAGACATTTTAACAGAGGAAGCAAGAAACTGAAGGTGGTGTGGATTTTTTGTGCTGGCTCGAATGGGTTTTGAGCTTAGCTGCTTGGTAGCAGAGATGCGCAAATGTTGCAATAGATTGCACTGAAAGGTAGGTGGAAGGAAATGCTCTATTGATTGAGGTACATGGCACACAGAGAGCAACAAAAAGCACATATCTGCTGCTCCTCTGCCAGGCTCTTGCCTTTCCAGCTGCCCCTCTTGCCCAACAAGCCTCAAGAATGCACACTCCCTTAATCCTCTGCTGGGAGGTTTGGGGCTTGGTGGAAGAAAGGACCTTCAGCAGCGGGAGGGAGGGTTGTTTGGAGAATGAAATTCAGTAAACTCCAACCTCCCAGTGAACCTGCTGGGACTGATTTGCTGCCAACCCCTGGGAACAAAACTGCAGCACTSAGTTCCTGAATCCCATCAGCTCCCACAGCCTGGAGGGTTCACACTGCTCTAGCTGGCACCTCTTCCCATGTCAGAACAAGGCATTGTGTGTGTGATTTCAACATGCTTCTGGTTTTGTTCTAACTGCCAAGAAACACTAGTTGTGTTATTATGAAATGATTGAGGAGTATTTGCTCATACAAATTATTTGTTTTAAGAGTTTAGTAATTAAATGTCAACACAGAGTGTTGGTGTCTGAAAAGCTCTTGTGTGAAAGCCCTGCTCTAACTTGAAACTACAATGCACTGTTTCTCCTCTCTCCAAGGAGATTTGTTTGAAACACCCTGCTCAGTAGAATGCATCTCGCTGTAACACGCACGGTCCTTGGCCTTCAAAGRCAGCCTTGTGCAAAGGGCGTGTTGCATTAATTTGTTCAGCCAATTTAGGGTGTGTGGCATTAATTTGTTTGGCCAATTTGTTTAGAATCTGGCAGGGCACAGGCACCCAGTGCAATGTCTGTGCATAATACCTGTGTCATCTCTACACCCGATCTCAGCAGCAAGAGATTTACTGCGTGATGCCGGCCACACCTCGAGCTGCTGCTCAGGGGAACAAAGGTASGAACCAAAAGAACACGGTGCTTGCTGAGGGCGAGGATGAAAATGCTTTTTGTGCTTTGAACAGCTGATTTCCACACACACTGCCTGAGCTGCAGGGGTTGTGCTGGTACGAGCTCACTGCCCGCACTGACTGTGCTCACCTGGGGCACAGAGGGGGATGATCACACCCACAGAAAGCCCCACTTTGCCTCGGTGAAAAGCCACAAACAATTCAGGTTGAAGTTACTACTTTTTGGTGCAGGAGTGCGTAGCTCACAGCAGAATGCTAATGCTAAAGTCCATCAAGCATTTGACTTGCATAGAAATAATGTATTTTAATCCTATATAATTTTTAAGATGCTTCTTTCTCATTCTTATTTCCTGTCATGCTCAAGATGAATGGTAATGCTCTTTCCAAAATATTTCTTCATAAGGACCAGATAGTTATAACAAAAAAATTGCAAAAGTGACCAAGGTGTTATTTAAAAGTAAACAGCTGTGAGCATCGATGGATTTCAACAGCATTAGGCTTTACATTGAATTGTTGATGCAAATCCTTGTTGGGGTTTTGTTTTGTTTTGTTTTTGGTCCTAACAGACAACAAGGTCTGAGATTAGAGCTGATGGAAATGACTAACACTTTCTATTTTTCATTAAAATGTATTTTTCATAGAAGTCTATAACACCAGCTAGCTTTCTTCTGAATTTAGGCTAAATGTCCTGAGATTTGTGTTATTGTTCTGGGAACACATCTATATTCTGAAAAACACAGGCACTGTGAGCAGTGACATCGTGGAAGAGCTTTTGCTTCAYTTGAGTCAGATTTTTTCACCCTGGGTGAATTTAATAGAGTAGATCAAGAAAGGGTACCAGGCCTAGATGTGGATCTAGATCATCTTCTAYATTTCTATTGTGAACTGCTGTCAAATAATAGAGTAGGCTGAAAATATTGTGGCATTTATAAAGGTGTCCTCAAACAGTGGTGGAAGAACACAAAGTGACCAGGTTTATTCACTGGGCACCCAGGAGCGAGGTCTCACTGAGATGCTGGAGACTGCAACCTGTGCTTTCCACATCATGCATGAAATACCAAAAAATCAGGTGTGCAGCAATGGTCCTATTTCCCAGAACAAGACTGAACATTTCAGAGTGTGTTAGGGATACTAATGGATGACCTACAATGAGCCAACACTGTGCAATCTAAAGCCAAGGGCTTTATGTCAGGCTTAGAGATTTTGAATGGTAACACACTTTTCAAAGAGCCTAAAAGTAATTAGCCTTTCACTCCAAGTTGACACACTTATACTTTTAATATCAGGAATAAGGAAAAAGACTAAGGCTTCTAACCTCAAATCCATAGCAGCTTAGGCACTTTCACCTCGCTGGTTTTGTTATGACAGCTCTTTGTTTGGCTGATAGTGAGTGGTGTTTTGAATAGAAGTGCTTTTGCTGTTGCTTTGCCACTTTCCGGTAATAAGGGAGGACTTGGAGGTTATGCAGCAAGGTGCTAATTGACATTAACACTCAAGACAGGAAATGCTGACACAATTTAAAATTAACATCCTGTCAATATACTGCTGACCTGTGTTAAAYGTGTACTTTGTCAAACTTTCAGAATTAGATTTTAATACAGGAACAGTGTAATGTTGGGAGTATTGCGGGTCTTGAGAAAAGTCAATTAAATACTGTGAAGTCACCCAACTATTTCCCATTTTAGCTTACCTTTTCTCAAAAAAAAGATGTTAGGAAAAGGTTAAATATATGTATAAAGCCATCTAAGACAGCTAAAAATTATACTGTATTTGTTCRTGGCCAATTACTAAAAGAAACTGTTCTTCAGTTCTTAGTTTATTTTAGATGTTCCCTTATCAATGAAAATGATTCCTGGATATGGATTTTACAAAATATTGTAGCAGATACATGGCATAATGCAGCAAACTAAGCTAATTGGGTAACTTACCTATAAATTAAAATTTAAAAAATGGCTGACAGAAAAAAAAAATAGAGCAACAGATAATGAAAGTGGCTTATTTGCTAGTGTATTATTCATTCCTTAAGAAAAGAGCTATGAAGATATTTCCATTTATTAGTGACTCCTGGGTTAATTGGAGAAGAAAACATGATATGCCAYTAGTTCTCAAACAAATAGTTACCAGGTGATTTGGTGGTATCCATCAGCAGTTATTAAAAGTTTATATTAAAATTAAACTCTTAAAGCACAGTACAAACATTTCCTTTTGTTTGTAGCTGACAGTAGCTGGTTTCATGTCTAAACTGTCCCATGGACTGCTCACATGGGAAGCTCTGGTGGTACTTGCAGAGTGGCTCACTCACAAACTGTTATGTAGCTGTGAAGAACAAAGGATGCTGCTCGCTGCCAAGCAAGGCAGAGCCTCCTCTTTGCAAAGGTGGAAGGCACGAGGTGGAATAATGCCCAATAAGAGAAACAGAGCACGCCTGGGTGCGGTCTGCTCTGCGGAGGAGGCTGTTTGCTGAACATTAATCAGAGGTTGTCCCAGGCGTTAGGAACAGCACGAAGGAAGGCACAGAGCCAGGAGCAGGGGATGAGGGAAAAGGAAGCAATTGGAGGAGAAGATTGGGCTGCGTGGAAAGAGGTGGAGCAGCACAGCTTGGAATGGGAGGTGTTGGTGGCAGCGGAGCTGCGCAAGCTCAGCCAGTGTGGAAACGTTTCAGGAAGGTGGTGCAAGCTGCTATCACTGCTGGCAAACTTTCCCTAAGAAAACAGTAAGTGGGTGGCCTGTTGCTGTATGTGCTTCCCGCTGACGGTTCCTGGGAGCACGCCAATATTGTGTGCTGCAGTTAAAGTTACAGTGAGACTGGAAAAATATTGGCTGCAGCCCTGGTTCTGCAAATTATTTGCACAGGGCACCAATTGCCATTAATAACGAAGTGYTCTGAAAGGCGACCCTCTCAGCTTGAGTGTGTGCAAAGGGGGAAGGTGCTCCCACAGGGAGACACCGCTCTGGTGGAAAGTGATTCTTTAGAGCAGCTGCCACATTAGGTGGAAAATCTTTAAAAAAATCTTGAAAGCAAGAGCTACTGGGTGATCTTACTCTGCGTTACAAGGTGCTGGTTGGGCTTGTAGGGGAGCTGCTCTGATCTGGGGAGGAAGAAAATGAAAACTGTAAATCGAACATATATCAGAGACTTGAACTTCACTCTGAAATCATTTGGCAAAGGACTCTCAGTGCAAAATAGTCATCATCAAATGATGATGTTTTATTCTTGATTTAGTTCTTTCTCACAAAAAAAAAAAAAGAAAGAAAGAAAAAAATCTTAGTTCCCATTTTTCTGTTGTACAGAAACCAGAGCAATTTCTCAGTAAGGAGCTCAACTATCATGGTCACACTGTGCTCTTGGGGAGAAAAAAAATTGCTTTCCACTACAAAATGTTTACATTGGCTGCCAAGGTTTCTCCTGATTTCCTCTGTTGGGAATGAATAATTAGGAAGTGAACTGGGAGGTGAAAAAGGCCTCTATGTGTTTAAGTCTAATGTCACAGCTTTCCAAGGACAAAGCTTTTAGAACACAGAAAGGTTTCTCTGTCACGCAGATGAATTCAATAGCTAAGCAAGACAGCAAGAAGAGGAGTCAAACAAAGCAGAGAATTCCCAGAAGGCAGCTTTTGGTATGCACTTAGGGCAGGTAGTGCCTGAAATGGATGCACAGCACACATATGTGGGACACACAGGCAACACACATAAGGTGTTAATAGTCTTAGCTGATGCCAAGGAAGAAAAAGAGCAGACAGGGTCAGCTACTGTTTCCTGAGCTAAATGTTCTTTTTCTTATGGTGGTCAGAGCCAGGGGTAGTTTTACAATGTGCAAAACATGCACTTGTAATTAAAGTGAAACTCACACTGACAGAGAAAGRGGATGGTGAATGTTGACCTCACATGCTGCATCTGTAGAGCATTTGGGGACACATTCTTTCAGCAGAAGTGATGTTGGCTTCTGATATTCTTTTTTAATAAAAGGTGAACAGCAATAAAATTCTGTGTTAATTTGTATGCATGGCATGAAGCCATTTCTCAGAAGGCAGTTCTGATGGTACATTAGAGTAGAAAACTACCCTATTATATTTTTTTAATTTTCCATCCTTCTGTTTAAAATCAGGGTTGTTGTCATTGCTTGTRAGCAATAGAAGTTAAAATAGTAAACAGGAGAAAAGACAAGTAAAAGCTGTTTTTTCTTTGTGTTGGTTTTCTGGTGTTAGGCTGTTCAATAATACCTTATTTAGGCAGATAAGTGCCCAATGTACCTCACTAACATATCTACCCAAGTTTGGCTTGCAAGTCTCTTTGGGAATCTACTCCTTTAAAAGAGACTTGGAACAGGAGCCACAGAAAACTTTGTTTATTTTCAGATGCATCTTGGCTGACACAGGTGGGCCTATAGAGAGAAATTCCTCCTCTGAGGAGGACTGAGGAATTTCAGTCAGAGCCAGTGTGCTGCTGACCCTGAGAAGGTGGAAGGAAGGACAATCCATAAGAATACAGAGGCTCCGATCCTCAGCTCTTGAGTCATGGCTTGAGCTGCTCTTTTCTGCTTGTCTGGGGGAAGATCTCTCCCCTTTTGGACTGGAGGTTGCTGGGGAACACAAGCAAATCTGCCCCCTGCTCTAGCCCTCCTAGACTTAYCTCCTGCACTAACCAAAGAATCAAGTACATCATCTTCCTTGCAGAGATAAGRGCCTTTAAGAGGCAGAGCACTCTGCCTTCCAACAAACTCATGCATAAAAGGTTAATTTAGAGGGTGAGATATCYGTGTATGTTGGACAAATGGAGAGCTGAAGGGATTATTTCTATTCCTCCCATTCTCTTAGCCGTGGCCAGTGAGTGCAGGTGGAACGTATGACTTTRCATTATGGAGCACCTCTCCATCACCCAGGCCTTTGTCAATTCACCAAATGTGACAATTACAGCATTTCAGAGATGAGACTTTCTAATCCTATTACTCATTCATCAACCTGCGGATGATAGCAGAAGCCAGATCGAACAGTGCCAAAAGAGCAGTGAGGAGCCTTCTCCAGTGCTGTGAAACTAGGCTTAGCTCAGGCACAATAGGTGTGTAATTTAAGGTTTTGTTGAGCTGAAATCCAATCACATACTTGACTGGTAGATCACAGAAAGACACAGACAAAAAGAATGAGATAATTCTACCTCACACAAACACTTGAATCCGGCTTTGACTTAATAACAAGTGTGTGATCAACCTTACACTGTTTCTTTCTTTTTTATTTATTTTTTTTTTAATTTTTATTTGAACCTAGAAGTGGGATGGCACTGAAATACTTTGCGTACTTGGGTGTCAGCCAATAGTATGAGGAAAAAAAAATACCAGAAAGAAATGGAGGTACTTGTTTAGATAAATAAGTTTTGAAAGTACAGATGCTTATTATATGAAAGATAATCAGAAAATTTAACTTCCAGGCTTAKCTCAGTGTTATCTTCTCAGAATCTGGTACCTGTTGCTTTCCCAAAGATGGAGAGGATCTAGCAGGAATATGAGGAGAACAAAGCTAAAAAAACCCCTTTGACTACAGGAGGAAAAGCTCTACTGTGAAAATTATTGCCCTCCCTCTCATGCTACTAAAATGCTCCTTTTTCTTTGTCCTGTTTCAGCCATGGAGCTCTGGTGTGGGGGGATGCTGAGTGCTGCAGCCCTGTGCCACTGCCTGTCATGTCACCAAAATGCAGGGGACTGGGAACGTGGAAGAGAGGAACCACGGTGTTTTGTGGAAGCAGTAAAGTGGGTTTGTTCTGTTGTGTGTTTTAAGGTGCAGCTTTTCATCAGATAGYGTGTTATTTATATTGAGTTTTGTAAAGGATAGCCTTCAATTCAGGCTGCTCTAGGAGTGGCCTTTGGTATTAACAGAATTAAGTGTAGGGCATGTAAGTTAAAAGCTTTGGAAAGAAAGCTCCTTGGAATAGGAACTTTCACATTTACGTCCATCATCAGTGCTTCCATATAGAGTATCAGTCCAGCTCCTCTGGCCARGTCCTCTGCCAAGACCAAACTTTAAAAACCACATTTCTATAGTTTCTTTGGGCATCTCAAGCTCTTTGAACTAACAAATTCAGTGGGATTAACTGTGCATGGAATTTGGTGCTAACTTGTAGGTGTCACGATACTCAGAAATGWATAACCCCAAACTAGAGGAGACATTAAAAACCTGAGAACAAGCCCACTGCTAGGAAAAATAGCAAAAAKCTTTAATGACCCAGGCCTGGCAGAGGAACAAGCACTTTAGTGTAGTGGTGGAGAAAGTATGGGGTTTTAAAGCCTGCAGATCAAGAAATGCTTTCAAGCCACGTTTCTTGAGTGGATCCCTAAGACTCCGAGTGCCTTAGACCAAATTACACAGCCAGTGGATCACTGGGGTGCAACCAGCCCAGGAACATTGGCAGGATGAAACTCTGTGGAAGGCAGCTGACAGAGCTCCTCTGCAGCCAAGGGAACACTGTGCTGTGCCTGTGCCAAAGCAAAGCAATCCCTGGTGTCAGTAAAGCAGTGAGCAGGGCAAAAACACAACAAGTCCAGAGAGACAAAAGTGAAGGGGACTCTTAGGCATCAAAGAGTTAAATTGAAGTTTGTAGCCTGGCATTAGTCGCAAAAGACCAAAATCCAAGCAATGTTTTGCTAATGAAAAAGTAAATAAATGAACAATTTGCAGGATATTAGACTCAGAAGGATACAGAAACAACATCAATTGATTTTTTTTTTTTATAATAAGTGAATTAGTGGAGAAAAATCCTACAGTGATGAAACTCATATTTAAACATGACAGAGGGAGATATYTTCAATGGCTCATAGGAATACGAGGAGATTGAGATATGTTCCAAACACAGGGAAAAAAGATATTCACAGCACAGTATAATCTGTAAAACTCAAACAGGGTTTAATGTGGTTCCCAAACTGCAGAGATCTCATAAACATAGTGATTTCCTTTAGCAGTATAAACTCTGACATTTGACCAGACAATTGCCTTGGGGACATTAGCTAAAATAGCCTCAGCTTTAAAATTGAAATATGAACTTCTAAAGTCTTTGGTAGTTTCTTTCCAGTGACAGTGAGACAGCCAGCATGACTAGTGAGTGTGTGCATGGTTCAGCACTTAGGCAAGTGCCCTCTCTTTAGAGCCATGCTTGTACACTGTGCTGTKTTTTTAATCAATATGCTCTCTTATGATATTATATTGCTGCAAAGTGTTGTGCAGATTACCAGTGAGAAAAAAAAAATGCTTTTTGTTACTGTGAGCTTCCCAATATCCTGCATTTGCTCACCTGTGTCGGCCCCTGACCCACATCTCCTTTAGCAGCCAAATCAGCTGCAGGGATAGCAATGGGATTTTCCTGCTTTTGTCCAATGTAACAAAGACAGTGAGGTACACCACCTTATGGCTTGTGCTGTCTTCCCCCCTCCAGAGTAATTTGTGTGCTCCCAGTAGAAAGAGAATGTAAGRACCAGTTTGGCAATATGGCCCTGTCAGCTCCATGGGCTCGTTCTCTGCACRCCAGCTCTGATGCACACAGATCTCTGCAGACTTCATCAGGACAGCAAGTGGGAATGAGAGTTGGGGACAAATCTGKTTTTTCCCGAACTTCTGAAATCAAGACAGCCAGAACAAATATCGCTTCTTCTACACAGCCTTTGCCTGTCCTCTTGTCCTTTGCAAACCTGTTTGAACTGCCTCACTAAAATCCTACTCTCTGCAGTAGTCTTTAAAGGTCAGCCTCCAAGGGCCAGTGGTGGGTGGTTTTGCATTACTTTTCTTCTTGCCTTCATACTCTTTCCCTTGGTTCCTTGTCAAACTCCAAGAAAAGCTCTTGAGAGCCAAGGAACTGGAGCAGCTTTGGCTTCAGAGAAATTTAAGTAGCATGTTTCTGTCTGTGCAGMTCCCAGACTGCTGCTGTCTGTTGCTGTGAGGTGTCAGACTCCATTGGTTGGTGACTAACAGCAGCAACACTTAACAGAGTTGAGTGAGGATGATGTTTAAGCATTTCTCATCCTAAGCAGCTACCATGGCAGCTGCAGAAGGCTCCTACAGTCTGCCTGTGCTCTGAATAACCTCTCTCACTATGGTTCACATTAAAAATTTTGATTATCTGTCAGACTGCTGCTCCCCTTCTCTTCAGCTATCAGAGTTGCAACACTCTGTAGAAGTCATTTACTTGCCAGCAGTACYGTTAGCCCTTTGTGAACAATTAAGCTGAGGTCGGAGGTTGTAATATATCAAATTTGCRGACCATATTAAATTTTATTTTTACTGAAAGGAACTTTTTGTCTCTTTTATCAGGAGGAAAATTAAGCTGTGAACTGGAATTCCATCAGGCTGTCTACTGCGAAGCCCCGTGGCTTTAGAAAAGGGGCAGCAGTGTCAGAAATGACACTCAAAAGGTAAATTTATTTCTTTTTTATTAAAAAGGATAAGTTATGACCTGTACAGTATATCTTAAAGAAGGAGGGATGTTAACATGATAAAATGCATTTTTCCATTTCTTTTAAAAAGCCTGATCTTGCCAGCCAGAGAAGTTCTGGATGGGAGAGAAGAGGATTCTSAGCTACCACTGAAGCTGCAGAGTATGGGCTTACCCAGCCTCTCTGCCTGCCCCACCACAGCAGCTCCTGGTTTTGGTTTTGGGGTGAAATGTAGGAGGTTCTCTTCTGGTCTGAAAAGAGCAGGGAATTGTGAACTAAATATTCTACCTAATTATAAATGAACAAACAGGTCAGGATAGGTTTTTGGAAAAAAGTTTCTGTTTGATTCTGGAGCTGGAAATTTCTTGAGATGAAGTTTTTAGAACCTTTRAAAACGCCTTCACTCTGGGCATGTTCTCTCACCAAACCCACCAGCTTTGTCCTTTAGAGATTACATTCGAAAGTTTTGTTCAAATTGACCATCTGTGAATTTTTGCCATTCTAAATAATTACAATTTAATACATGGAAACAATGCTATAAAACCAAACTGTGAAACCCTGTATTGTTCACTTGCTTGCAGAGAACAGACCTTTTGGGATACCGGGTCAGCACCCAGCCAGGCTGATGCTGCCTTTCACCTCTCAGGGTCTGTATCCTGTAGCTCAGGGGGAAGATTGTCTTCTGGACCTACATGTGCAAGTTTGTGCTTGTTCTGTTCACATGAGATAGCCCTTCATGTCCTGCACACGTTTCAGAGTTCCTGTGTGAGGCTCAGTACCCTGCTGGTCCTGTCACCCTTTACACAGCCTGCTCTGTGCACAGGGCTGCCCACCTGTGGGTTACACACAGACCTGGCTGATTCTGTGCACAGTGGCTGATGATATCAAATTAGGCTGCAAACACCCAAGAACCTTTTCATTTTTTCTGTAGGATTAAAGGATTGCCCTGCTATATTTGGCGTGGGTTTCTCCTCMCCTCTTTACTGCRCAGTGTTATGTTCCACTCATCCATATCTCCTGTGTTTCCACCCTGAAGAAGGCGGAATTTCAACAGCAAGAAAATGGATTCTATTGTGCKCTGTGTAATTTGAAAAACACCCTGTGGGATGAATTGTGCAATTTTAATATTCATTATCTCAAATGTAGACAATAGAGTAGACCTTAGTCGGGAAGACTGATTAGCAGATTACTGAAGATGGTTTTTTCAACTTGGCACATTATTGGATGATAAGTGAGTAAAACAATTTCTCAGGACCTGAATCTTTGGTATTAAAAATGCAGTGTAATGGCTGTGTGGGAGCCATCCTTCAGTAAACACATACATGGGAGCTCACAGGCCATGCAGGGGTAGAACTGGCTTCCTTTGTAATCTTGGGCCTTACTGGTTTAGCAGCTGAGASCAAGAGGTTTCTGTTGCTCCCTCCAGCTCTAAATGAAAGACTGGAAAAGAGAAGGGGAACATGAAATCAGTCCATAAACTAAATGGTAATGTTTTAATTGCAATTCTATTGTTATTCTCCCTATTTGTCTATTTGTAATTGTGTAGTTTGCATATTCATTCCTTTCTTTCCTGAAAAGGTTTTGTTGTTGTGAGGTTTTTGTTTGTTTTTTTTTGCATAAGTTTGACTCCAAAAAGTGGGCAAACTTGTCCTTAATGGYCTATAAAGGAAAGAAAGAAAGGAAGGAAGGAAGAAAGAAGGGCTGTTTTCCCTAAATTCAAAGATTTCTATGGGATAAAGATACAAGGTGGATGTGGTTTTGTAGAAATAGAGACACTAAGATTTTTTTGTAGACAAGTGCAAATGAAATTATGTTTGGCAGCATGATTAGGAAATGTAATAAAATTTAGCTAAGCAAAAAACTTCTGTAACTGTCAGCTAAATGCATTCAAAGTAACCTGATAATTTTTATAAAGGCTGTAGTACTTGACAGTTCCTTTCTTCAAGCGAAGTCTTCTGGGGTATTCATTCTGTTAAAAACTTCAGTGAAAAGCAGCACTACGTACTGGCTTAGTTCCTTTCCCACAGAAGACAATATTCAACATTTTTTATTTCTTTCTTTTTAGCAAATAAGATGTAATCAATAGAATTCCAGTTCCTGTGAGAGAGAGAAGATCTTTTACTTCACACAACCRTCTGAGGAAGTAAGTTCATCTCCTTGTAGAAACGTTATCACAGCTACAACCTTCTTGACTAGTTCTTCGTGTCCTCCTGTCAAACATTGTTCTCATTACATGGACACTTCTCAGGGTTTTGTGTCAGTATGCCTTAGACTCATAAGAGACTGCTGGGGCACTGCACAAAGCTGTAGTATCTCCCATTTCCGTGGCTGCTTTGATAGGAACTGGGATGCTCCTCTTKCTCTGAGGTCGGGATGGATGGTGTTAGAGGGTTTCTCAAAGCCTCTGTCAGCCTCAGATGTGGGAACTGCACAGGAACTGGGCATAGACCAGGCTGACCTGAGGAACATTGTCTTTCATTGTAAAGCTAAAGTTACAKTCAATTCAAGAATTTTGGTGTTCTGTGCACCTACTGCACAAGATGAAGGAGTGGGGGGAGCCCACTGCAGACTCCAATCATGTCACCTGTCTGCAGCTGTCACCAGAGATGCTGGAGAGCAAATCCCCATCACAGCTATTTCCTGGTGCCATCRGATGATGTGTAGTGACTCAAAGGGTTGCTGAGGCTGAGAAAAGGACAGACAATGCAACAGACAATGTTTAATAAATTGCATCCTGAGATTTTTCAGTTATTTCCATATTTACACATACTATATTTTTTTAAAAGCTGTGCTTGTCTACCTTTTTTCCTGGCTTGTGGTCTCTCTGGGCCTGAGAACTTTGTCTTTCTATTTTGTCTGTCTCACAGACATAGTATAATGACAAACCAATCCCCTTGCTTCTAGTTAATGAATAGTCTCTAGTTTTTTGGTTTTTTTTTCCTTTTCAGGCAAGAGTGTTAAAGAAAGCCTAGCTTTCAGCTATTAAAAATATTCAGTGATATTTATGACAGATTTTCCCCTTCTTATTTCCTGCTGCACATAATCTTCAAGATCATTAAAGGGAAATTCTGAGATTTTCCRTGCTTAGTGCTAATGTAGCACTTGTTTCATAATGAAGCTTGAAATGGTGGGTTTTTGCTCTGCACATGATTAATGCTAAAGTCCACATCCTTATCTGATAGAAAACACCAAGAGCTCCACTGAAGTAAATGAAGTTAGGATAATTTGCATTGGTTGAGGATGTGGCCCAGTGTCTGGCTGACATTATCCTGCYTGCTGCAGTGTAGACACCAGCTGGGGTGCTGTTGTTTCATTCTGTGTGGGACAGGAAGGGTCTCAGTGGGGGAGAATGAAAGTGGAGAATGGTCATTAGCTAGCACAAGTTAGCAATGAGCTGTCTGAAGTAAAAGATGATTGAAATAAAAAGGAAAACTCTCCATAACGCAGTGAGGTGCATCTGAAATGACCTGAACTTGGTGAGGTCGCTCTGCTTTGTGACGCTCCAGAGGGATCAGTGCTCAGAGGAWTTCCTCCAGCCCATGTCTGTGATCAGGGCTGGGAAACTTCTCCYGTGCCCTGGGGTTTTCAGGGCTGCTTGGGGGCTGTACCTCAAAGCCATCTGGAGGCTCTAACTGCTGCTGTGCCAAATGCCCTGTTCCTCAGGTGGAGCTGGCAGGAACCAGTTCTTCAGCTGCGACTTGGCTTTCTATTTGCATTTGGATGGAAACCAAGAGGTTGTTTTTGTCTCTCTGACTTTGAATAGAACTCTCCTCCTTTAATCTGCCCTACTTCTTAAGCAGTGATGCTATGTGAAGTGCTGTAGCTACCTGCTTCTGGGTTTTTGTTTCAGAACACTTGAGCCATAATTTTCCTCACAGGAGGTGTCTTGCTGGAGGCACTGTCTCCCCTCCGGTGCCAAGGAGAGCACATCATGTCTCTGTGGCACAATGGAAACTTCTGGGGTTGTCATTCTGTCCAGCACGACTGAAACAGCTGTAAAATATGGTGTTCATTTTTAGTAGGATACAGCTGTATTCCTTGAGCTGAAGRAAGAGAGCCTATACAGCAAAATAGATAAAGTTTTTACTCAACCTTTCCCCTCCCAAATAATTTTTTGCAATAGATTTTCCACAAGTAATCTTCAATTAAATAAAACTTTATAAATACTTGATCTGGCCACTGTTTAAATCAGAATAAAATTCCTGTTGAACTGAATGAGGTCAGACTGGGGCTCTAAGTGAAAGTCAATACAGGTTTCAGTTCCTTCTTTCTCCCTCTTGCCTGATCCAGCATTTACACATAAGAAAGTTGGCCAGCTGTGAGTTGGTGATTCAAGAAGCATGGCCATGCCTCAGAAACCATTGCTCCAGCTGTCTCAGGCTGTTCTGGTGAGCCAGAGGTTTGTGCTCTTCAGCCCAGGGATAGAGAATTACAAATGTGTGCTGAAACAGAATCCAGAGTTCAGGGTGAGGACACAGTAGAACAAAGCCCATTGCTGTGGGAGAATTATAATAAATGGCATGAACAAAGCATGATCATTTCAAATTCTTGCCAAATGTGACTCGTAATTGTCACTTTCCTTGGGAATATGATCTGCTACCAAAAAAAAAAAAAAAAAAAAGCCCAAAAGCATAGAGAAAAAAAGAGAGAAGCTGGTGATTCTTTGGAATTAAAGGTTTAGGATATGACACGGGGAATTAGACATGGGCCTCCTGTTAGCAAGAATGTTGACCTCCATGCATAGTTCTGAAAATAAACCCTATATCCAGCTCAGCTGGATTTTTTTCTTTCACTGAAGCACAGGAATAGATGTCACTGAGGAGGAGAGTAGATCTCATGATTGGAAACTTTTGATGTCATTGTCGAATGCAGTTGTAAAACTGAGTGTTGACATGTAGGTGTCCGCGCCCATAATATTTACAAACCAAGATATGTTTGTGTCTAGCTTTTATGGTGATGATTAAATATTGCTGAGCATTTCATGGTAAATTTTTAGGCTTCATCAATTATTGCTAAAAATTGGGGTAAACAGGCAGCTATATTAAAACTGGGAGTATGGTGCATAAACTGTGTATTTTACCATGGATTTAGAGCTGAAAAACTGTTCTCCAGCATTCTGGATCCTTCAACAATCTTTATCATAGGCATGTGCTTTTGGCAGGTAGCTCCACTGAAGTCTGGGCACTGCTGATGCACTCTGAAGTCAACAGGAGGGTAAGGTGGCCGTAAAACAGTGTGCAGGACGCTAAACTGGGACTGGAATCATCAGCTCTCACTGCAGCCTGGGTGTGATCTGGATTCTCTCAGCCTCAGTTTGCTCCTGTGTAAACAGCGATGATCTCCTTTGTGAWGTTCTTTGACGCCTGCAGAAGAGTCTCGCTGTAAAAAGACTGGCTTGCTATTATGCAYATCTTCAAAACAAAGCTTAATGCTCTGAGCTGGGTTGGGTGCGTGTGCTTAGCACTTTGTGTGATCAGGCTGTAGATTACGTAGGCAGTGGTTTGTAATAAGAGCCTTATCAGTAACAAAAACCCTTCTGTCATTATCAGACAAGCAACAATCGTATTTTAAAATGGTTGCCAAATGTGTTTATTTGAAGATGGTTGTTTCTAGCATGGCTCAAACCATTGTGTGGCAAGTGTTCAATTGCTTCCCACTAAAGCCAACATTTATAGCTTGGAAAACTCTGTTAGATAAATGTCAGTTTCTGCCATAATTTGTGGAATCAATACAAACTGAGTCAAAGAATCACAAACAGTAATGTGAAAATAAAATGATCTGTGTTATGGTTTTTAAGTAAATGATGATAAACTAATAAATGCCATTAGCTGCTGCCATTACTTTGTTGAATTTAGCTGATGTTACTGTGTTGACTTTAAAAGCTATCAGCTTAACTATATAAATCCATTTGACATGTCTTTATTCAAATAAAACTTTAATACTGCAAGTGTAGCAAATTAGATGCAAATGCTCTTTTTATTTTAAGTATATTTAAAGCTGCCTTTTCAATGCAAATTTTACAGGAAATCTCAACAAGCTAGGACAGACATCTTAGCTGTCAGCATGCAGCACTTTCATTTCGGTCTCAGGCATGGGAGCTGCGTTTTGTCCCTGCAGACTGAGATAATTAAAACTACAGAGAGATGGTTTTAAATATACATGATACACAGTTACTTAAATTGTGGGATAATGCATAAATGCAGCCCTTAACATTTTTTGATAGCACAACATTGACCAGATAACATAGCGGAGTGGATTGCAGAAAAAAATACCTTTGTGTAAACAGTTTAATGTTTTGGGTTGTGCTTCTTTTTTATTTTTTTTTCTTTTCACATGAATAATTGTGGAAGCAAAGAAATACCAATTCAAAATCTGGTCTGTGAGTGCCCTCATTAAAAAGATACTGATACGATTAACTTTTTTTTTTTTTTAATTATGCTTTAACTTCTTTGTTTTTGAGCAGTCCATAGCCTCMTTGGAATACATATCTATTTCAGCTTTCATTTGCTGAACCCCCTGAATGAGTTTATCCAAACAATGTGAATTTACTCAGATCTTTTTAAAATCCCACATCTCTTGTGGTTGATAAAGCTGACTTTAGCTAAGAAGAGTTGGATCAGGGTGATTTAAATTTCACAGTGAAAATGATAAGGGCTTTACTAGAAATAATAAGCACATTCAAATACTGTCATGGGCAAACAGTGGAATGTGCAGTGAGAAATTTGGCAAGGCTRGTCTTTTACAGTGTTGATTTAATGAAGTAATGGATAGTAAAATAGAAAAAAATACTTGCATTCAGAGGTAAACTTATGTTAATTCCATATCAGTAGTTTTATAAAGCTTTATTCATTAAAAAGCAGCATTAATGGTCTAATAACTTTTAAAATGTCACGCTGTTTAAAAACAACAAAAACCCCAAACCAACCCACCAGCTAGGGAAGAGGAAGAGTCCCTTTTGGCAGTGCTCTACAAAGTAGCTGAGTGATACCCTATTATTGCCAGGAACCACATGTCAGTTTGTTGAGCCTGAGGATAACTTGTGTTTCAGGGAAAGAAAAAAAAAAGGCAAAAAAAATTTTAAAAGCCCCCATCCATTTAAGCTCCAGGGCAAACAATAATTGTCCCCAGTTTAAAGTTATTTTGAACATTTGCTTGTCGATTTACACAATACAGAGCCTCACCTTTCTCATTCCAGTGGTGTGGGGAATCTGCACAGCCCCAGTTGCAGGGGAAGGCTTGTTTGGTGCTCTTACATTTGCAGGATCAAAAGGTCCAGATCTATGAATCCAGATGTGCTTTTGAGTGAGAGCTGTTTTGAGCCTGCCTGTGGAGTAGGGAAGGGAGGAGAGCAGGAGACGGGCAGGAGCAGCCAAGAGAAGACAAAGTTATTTTTCCAAGCACTCTTCAGGAGCTTTATTCCCGCCATTAACAGGATTTGAGTATGGCAGGGAACTGGCATCCAGAATTAGTGTGTTCTGATGAGTGAGGCATTTGGGAAAAAAAAAAAAAAAAAAGAAAAGAAAATGTACTGTGCATGGCACTTTCAAGAAGAGGCGAGGGAGAAGAAAAGGGAAGAAACATCACTGTGTTGCCAAAGGGCTGAGGTTAAGAATCCCTCTGTGCAATTTAACAGTTTTTAATTCCTACATTTTAATGCCTCGCAGGCCATTGTGTCAGTCTACTTTAGCTCCTTCAAGGAGCCATCTCAGTGCTGCCAAGTGGATTAGCTCCCGGAGGGGCTGCGGGCTCCCCCCGCCGCTATGGGATCGCATCCATATCCATCACCCCCGGCACTCCCCCGCTGCTGCCCCGCGCTCTGCCCCTTCCTTTGGGCTCTCCAAACTCTCCGCACCAAACTGCCTGCCAGTCTCTGACTGGGATACGCTTTGTTTTTCACAGGTGCCCCTATGATTTTTTAATTTTTTTCCTTTTTTTTTTTCCTTTTTTTCTTTTTCCTTAAGGAAGATGGTAAAAATCTAATAGAAGGCTTCCTTTCATCAGCGCAGTGGAGAATTGGTCATTAGCAGACACGGAGAGATCAATATTCCTGCCCAACCTTTCTGGTTGCAGTTCCAGTCAGTAATTATATAGCTGTTATAAATCCATGAATATCGTGTATAAGGGAAAACTAATCTCTTCAAAACAGCTTATTTCCATAGTTAATGACCAGAGAACTACAACTGACTTTGTCACTGACAACTTCTTTGTGTTTGGTAAACAGATTTTGCAGGAATAAAATTATTCTAAGGTCAAAAAAAAAAAAAAANGAGGTAAAATTCCCCCATCCACCATCACACACATATTTCCTGCATTTGGCTCATTACTGGACAAGTATGTCCTTTAAGACCCAGAGATTAATGAGCCATTTTATGAGACTAATACATTTTAAATTTTAACACTGGACTTTGCATCTATAATTGTACAATTATACGTTCGTTTAGATTTTTTAAAGATAACTAATCACAGGTGACTAGAACTGTGTGAAAAGGCAGAATTTATGTTTCTCCTGCTGTAGGAGTACTAAATCATGCAGGAATTGAAATTGTTTTCCATATGACAGATAGCTCAGGCAAGATTAGTCAGTCACTGTTTCAGATATAATGCTTTTTTTATTATGCATACTTTATGTGGGACTATTATATATGTAACATATATTTCTGCATGCAGCAAATTAACTATTGTGTAATGCAAGGACCAAGAAAGAATATCATTAGTTCTTGCTATCCCGCAGTTTTGAGCAGCTGGTGAAATATAAACCAATCATCCAACAGCTAGCTTCATGTTAACATGTATAACAAAGCCTGAACGATTCCTGTTTGACAGAACTTTACCATGTAGTAATAAATAAGGCTGAATTATTGATGGTGAATAACTGCTAATATTATTATGACCTCAATTAAGTGCTTTTTTTCAGACACATTAGCAACAAAAGGTCTTCTCTTTGCTCGCTGCTCTTTTTTTTTTTCAAATTCCACTTTACATTAAAATCGAATTGATCAAACCTATTTGCCATTTCACTGTGAGTGGATAACCATAATGGGTAATCTATCAGCATGGTGCTCCCCTTAAAGCTATTAACACCTTTTGTTGTTTTACTCAAGTTTCTAAACGTGCTGAGAGGTTCAAAAAGGCAAACCCTACAATCTGTTMGGATTGCACAGAGCTGTGACTTGTGGCACTCTTTTAATTACCATACTTTTTTAACTCTRCGGTTAAATACTGATATTTCTGACACTAAGTAAGTCTTTATTTACTTATGAAGCTGTGAGACAGCTAAATTAAAGCTGATTAGCAAGATGGCAGCTCTGCTGCTTGCAGCTGAGGTGAGTTTAGCTGCAGCATGGCATCTCCCCACAGCTCGCTGCTTGACTCTTAGTCACTGGGGCTGAGATCACTCAGCAGCAAGACAAATAAAGGGAGCTTAGAGTTTTTTACCCTTTGGCAAATTGGCAAATTGTGTTAGTTACGTGGAGATGTGTGTACAATGTGGAGCAGTCTGTTTATTTGTGAGGGAGCTTTATAAAAGGCAGAGGGAGTTAATTTCTAGGGACAGCCTGTGTAGTGTGCATGCTTGGGGAGTTGTGGGATTACACTCATTAAAAAAGTGAAGAGCTAATGAAATAATCAGAAGACTGAATAAACTGGAGAATACAAATATAGACCAGCTGTCTCAGCAAGGTTGTCTTTCCTTTCACCTGAGTCTGTTGAAGATGGCTGCCCTTCTATAACCATTCATCAGGTTTGAGCACCTGGATTTTGGAGAGTTGCCTTATAATTATTTGTATGGAGCTGAATGATAAAAGATAGAGGAAATTCCTCATTACCCTGCTCAAGTGAGGCCTAGGCTAAGAGCCCTGGTGGTAGAATGCTAGAGCAATGGCCAAGTCAAAGTATGTGGTGCCTGTGTTCATCAGCACAAAACCCCGGTAATGTTCTTGGGTGAAAATCTCAACAGAAAAGTCTGGACAGAAAAAGCAGGAGAATCCTTTATTCCTGTTCCTCTTTTTATTTATTTGTGTGTGTGTGTGTGATAAGGAGGTCATACTGTGGTTTGTTCTTTTTATTTTGTTTTTAATCCTTTCTGTTCAGTGGCACCTCTGGTAGCTTTAATGAGTGTGTGCTATGCATGGAGAAGCCCAGCTGAAGATTTGCTGCCTCCATGGTTTGTGTTATGGGAAGGAGCTGCTGTCAGCCCAGAGCAGAGGCTCCTGTTGCACTGTGGGTTCAGGAGAAGGGGGAAGCACCTCGGTGGAATCCTCTGTGCAGGGTTTGTACAGTGYGTGTGTGTTTGGTGAGAAAGCACAGTTGATTTTCCATAGCAGGTTAGGGGGAAAGTCTCTGCCTAGCAAACAAAATGCAGCCCTGGGACCATGCAAGCCTGTTGCCTGTGACAATTCATGTGAAGGTGACAGTCTCATGAGTTCATTCGTAATCATTCTTACATCAAATTCTCTTAATTGCAGAGTGCCCCAAGTGAAGACAGAGATCCCAGCTCATTGCTGGCACAAGAAGAGTCAATGGCTCTGATTTAAGCCAGGTTACACCTTTTATGACGTTAATGTCAGCAGTGGCTTGGGTCCTTTTTACTTCTACTTTACACAGTGAGTCAAAAGCAGGGTGAAATGAAGAAATATTTGTGTTGGCTTCAAAACCTGATTGAAGATAAATTGCTGTTAAGCTCCATTTCTGTCTAGCTGTTGATACATGTAATATGGCAAATTAATTAAGAGCTTATACTCACAATATATAGGGATTTCAATTGTTTTAAAGTGGTGGTTAGTCTTTCAGCAACTAGAGGATACACACGACTGAGTTATTCTAGCAGATCAGTGCTTCCAGAAGCATGTTTAGTTTACCACAGTTGCAATTTCTTCATGTCAATCACCTTTTGTGCATTTTTACYGTGTGTTGAACAAACCAGAACTGTCCTTTGCCCATTTTATGAGCGTCCTGCAAAGCAGGGAATGAAGTGGGTTGATGACAGCTCATCCATCTCACTGTTTTTGAAAGGGATTCCCCTACTGGACATCATGCAGAGCCATGTTTTTTTGAAGCCCACCCACCTAGCACTAGTCCCCCTTCAGAAGTGGTTGTGTTTCCCTAAGGCACTTCTCRGAGTGGTAAATGTGCATCATCAAACAGCAGATTTCTTAATGCTATGTAGTGATGTTGACTTTCCCGATGCTTCAGTTGCTSTTGTCTTAATGTAGGCTGTCGCTCGTGTGTCAGCTGGAAACAAAAATCAATAAGCAATGAGAATGGCAGTAAAGGGAAAAGAAGGAAACAAAATGATGAACAAGAATTCAGTATCTTCCCTCATAAACTTTATTCAGCTGTGTGTGTGATTTTCCATTCACAGGATCTGCAGATAATCCCCTCAGTCTCCTGCTCACGTGAATCGGAACTCTTCCCATTTCATGAAGGAAAYAAAGGCACAGTGGCCATGGCAGAAACTACTCCAGCTCCTCAGACTTACCTCCAATAAGCTGAAACAACTCGTTCAGGGGCACTGAGAATCTGGGTAATTATTCATRGCTACCCACTCCTTGCTCCCAAATCAGCTATACCCAGGCTTCCCAGGCCTATGTGTTTGTGAGAGTGTGACACACATATTTAGTCAGCTGGCAATTTTAAAGAAAGGCACATGTTAAGTAAAATATTAAGGTGTCTGGCACGCTCTTGATGCAGTCTGCACACGCTGTTTGCCGCTCTTGAGGTGTGAGAGGTGGGCGGTGGGCAGTGTTTCGTGCCCCCAGCAGTGGTCCAGCTGTAGTGGCTGGGGCAGCCCACACCCGCTGGGGTATCCTCACCC
>NW_026623272.1:2324823-2325349 GCF_030028575.1 Malurus melanocephalus | reverse complement strand
ACTGGGGTATCCTCACCCGACTGAGGTATCCTCACCCGACTGGGGTATCCTCACCATCCAACTGGGGTATCCTCACAACCCAACTGGGGTATCCTCACCACCCAACTGGGGTATCCGCACCCAACTGGGGTATCCTCACCCAGCTGGGGTATCCTCATCCCCGGGCGGGCAGGAGGGAGGGGAACAGCTGGAAATGACCGACAGCGCCGAAAGAACTGCTGGACGTTACAGACGGCCAGGGAGATCGTTAGTGAAAGCAACGAAGCGGCCACATCTGTGATTGAATGCTCCGCCTTTCAGTCCCTGCTGCTGTGTTTACCGCTCCGTGATGCGGTATTGTTTACTCACAATTAAACTCTTCACCGTTAATTTCACTCTCTGACGCTGAATTGGTCGCACGGCCGCAGCTGCCAGAGCACGGGCAGATGTGCTCTGCACACTTGTGTGAGCAGGGCTCAGGTCCCGGAGGCCCGGCCGGCTCCCGGCCCCGCTCCCTCATCCTCTCCATCCCCGCTCCCTCATCCTC
>NW_026623272.1:2314221-2324214 GCF_030028575.1 Malurus melanocephalus | reverse complement strand
CCCCGCTCCCTCATCCTCTCCATCCCCGCTCCCTCATCCTCTCCCGGCCCCGCTCCCTCATCCTCTCCATCCCCGCTCCCTCATCCTCTCCCGGCCTCACTCCCTCATCCTCTCCATCCCCGCTCCCTCATCCTCTCCATCCCCGCTCCCTCATCCTCTCCATCCCCGCTCCCTCATCCTCTCCCTGCCCCGCTCCCTCATCCTCTCCCGGCCCCGCTACCTCATCCTCTCCCGACCCTGCTCCCTCATCCTTTCCCGGCCCCGCTCCCTCATCCTCTCCCGGCCTCACTCCCTCATCCTCTCCATCCCCGCTCCCTCATACTCTCCCGGCCCTGCCCGGCCGCCGGCTCGGAGCTGCGGCGTGGGAAGCGCTGATTCTTGTCAGCCTAAATTTCACACCGGAGATAACAAACGCTTGGAAGCCAGACGCTGCTCAGAGGAGATAAACACATTTTCCCCCGTTAATTAAAACGTATCTGTAAATTTAAGCRGAGATGGTGGGTGTAATAAGTTTGGAACCGGTGACAAATGTCAATGGCAAAAGGCMTGAGATAAGAGCATGTCAGATCCCTGTGTGTGCCTTCACCCTGAGCAAGCTGGAGCATCACACGGGTCAGGGCTTGTGGCTGACACCAAGTAACCTGTGACAGGGATTCTGRGGAAGTAGAGAGAGCCCTGCTAAAAGTGTGGGTTTTCTCCATCTCATAGCAAAGTTGGTGTCTTTCAGTGATTTTGAAAATTTGGCATTTCTCTAAACTTTTGATTCTTTGGCCTGAAAGAAAGTACCTCAATGTACAAGCTGTGTATATTGGTGTGTCTAACATAGCTATTCCAAAACTGACATCTGAAGTGAGGTCAGCCTCTAGAATGTGCGTGGATTTCTTTAAAAACTTCCTTTGCTCTCCCTCAGCCCTTTGCTAGTCRTGTCAGGGACACTGTAGGCAATTATTTGAGGCATCCCTAACCTACTCTGTGTGGCATGTAATTATTTCTGGTCCAATGTGTGGGAGTGTTTTATGCTAAACACAAGAAAAWTAATGAAAATTGGGAAGAAAACAGTGGCAATGGGTTTCCATTCCTTGCTGGAGGTGGATACCAGAAATGGTGAGAAGTGCCTGGGCATGAGTCAGTCAACACTGGAATTGTACTGCAGTTTTTGTTCCCATTCTCTTCATTGAGGTTTGTGATACATATAAGGTCTAGATTTGCTAGCTGGATTGCAAGTGGGGCATTCTGGCTGGAAGATGCTTCTGGCCTGGCTGTAGCTCTAATGCTGCAATATTTGCTCCTTTCAGAGGAAGAACAAAGACAGGGACATGCCTGCCAAGGAACGTACATCCGGCTTCTCAGAAAAAAAAAAAAAAAAAATAGTATCTTTCCTTCTTTCTTTATCTCTACTGAATTTGCCGTAAATGTGTTTATCATGGAGGTGGATTTGTGTGTTTTTTTCTTTATAAAGACCATCTCATTCTACTAATCTGCTGTGGATTCATAGGCTTTTGGACACTCCTGACTTGTAATTTATTTAAAGCAGTGACTAAAATGGGTAGGTGTGTTGGTCCCCATTTGGATCTGCCGACATCCATTCTGGCATTACAGAGAGATGTTGTAATTTGAATTTCTGAGTACTTGTGCACCATGACAGGAAGCCCATCTCTAGTTCTGGCTTAGGGTTCCATGATCAGGTCTTTAGGACATACCTGGTTGGTTATTGGGTACAAAGGCTTGGTTTGCTTTCTTTTGTTGTTGTTGTTTCGGTGGCTTTTTTTGTAATACTTAAATATGTGACTATTGGAGCTACTCCAGAGATCTGTGAGCCCTTTCTGATGGAGTCAGAGTCCATCTTGGTTTTGTGAAGCATCAGTAGAAAAGATGTCAAAGAAAAAAAGGCTTTTTAAAAAAGTGTGGGTTCAGAATTCCCAATTTCTCCTAGAGGCTGGCAGTGATCAAGTGGTCATTATTAATACCTGATCTATTTTACTTTTTTTTCCTTATATTATATTAGTTTCTGTTACATACTAATTACCTAAAATATTATTATATAATTGGATATTATTTTCAACTCAAAACATTAATAAAGTTAGTATTTCAATTATTTAAATTGAGCTGCATGAATGATTCAAAGTGGACACTTTATTTGATCAAGTTACCTTATTTCTGTAATTGCAATATATCCACAGCCATGTTTAAATGTCTTTAAATTTATTACTGGACAAATATATTGGTGCGTATTTTTTCTCACAGTATTGATCMTAATGTTGAAACTTTTATCTGGAACATAGGTGACTTATTTCTGGCTGTCTAAGTAAAATATATTGTGCCTGTTCATGTAAGGCGAGTCTTATAAATACAAATTTGAAATCTGGTTCCAATAAGTGGTTGTGTTGTACCRATTTACCTTTTAAATTCACTTTCAGTGAAAAACAGTGAACATCTACTTATTTTTGCATCTATAGTTAACATCTGCTTATTTTTGCACTCACCTTTAATTGGTTTCACTTTTTAAAACAAGTGTAAAGATCGCATGGAAAGAGTGAAGTGCTTGCCTTGCTGYACTGGAACTTTGTGTTGTGTAATTTTTACTGTGCGTGTTGTGTTTTCATTCACTTTCAAATGAAAGACAGGGAATGAGGTGCAGAGCAGTTGCCTCCTGTACTGTGTCAGTTCACTAAACCCTAGGCTGTGCTTTAAAGGATTCACTAATTTCAGTTTCCCTAGGGCCCCTAGAATGATCATTGGCCCATTGTGGATTCTTCAGTGATGATTTGAAAATATCTCTTCTCCCTTCCTAAGTCTATTCCACTGAAAGAGCAGGTATTTACAGACCTCCTACCCATCAGTTCCTGTCTCTTAACACGATGCTCAACYGCCTTGTTTCACCTTTTCCATAAGTTTATCATCAACCACCTATATAAGGTGATGCTGCCAACTTTCYGTGCCTGGAAGAGTTAGCAGCGCACAATGTGCACTTGTCTCTTCGTGGTACGTACAGCAGTGCATGGRTAACTAATTTTTTAAGATTATCTGTGCGACTTAGCAACCCAAGTGACATTTCCCAAAGTACCCTTAAAAGGAGACGTTCGGGGAGAGGCAGCCTCCGAGCCACCAAAGGCCGGCACTCCTGGTCAGCTGCTGCCAGAGGTGCCCGGCTCYGGCCATAGCTGCCAGGAGCTGCTTGATGGGACACGGGCGACAAAGCCACTGCTGTGTCAGGCCCCTCGCGGGAGAATTACGGGACATTAATCCTTTTGAAATACTCTTGCTAATTCTTGCGGTTTAGTTCCTGTGAGCCCCGAGTTTCTCCTCCCTTGAAGCCTACACGTTTTATTAGGTATTGTAAGTGGCTACACCTGCAGTTTTAAATGACTAACACAAATGTTATAATGGTCACGATCAGTCAAAGAAAAAGTTCAAAGTTCAAAGGTCGGTCTTTTGTRACTGGCGAGGAAGAGCTATGGGATAATAGCTTGTTAATGTTATTTACCTCATTCAGCTGAAAACTTTCTGTTGTGTAAAGACATTTACGTGGGCAATTCTGGGCATTGTCATTTGAATAGGGGTTAAATTATTCTGTTTTGTCATTAAGTGATCCTTGATTGGCAATCCATTACACAATGGGTGATCATTAAGGAAAGGCCATAAAACTGTTACACCATTTAAGAGTGAATGGTGAATGAAGCCAGATATCTCCAAGACCCGTCCCCTCCACCCCCAGACTACAGCTGCTGGAGAAGCAATTTAAAGCAGAAAGGACTTGGAACCATTTGGAACAGTAATTTATTCCCTAACTTTGTTTTGAAAATATTTACACTGAGGTGAACAGTAGATAAACCTCACATGTGTTTAGGATTGTCAGATCTCCTGATTTTGTTGTGTCAGGGTAAGGATGTGCAGAGTTGCTCTATTTGAAACAGTCTGAGTACTGAGACTGTATCAGAACATTAGTCTTGCAAATAAAAGCAATCTGGTATATTAGTTTCAGAGAAATTATGAAAATGAGGCAGAAGCCCAGATAAAAGAATTCGAGAACTGGCTGACACAGAAGGAAGTGCAACTTGCTTGGTGCAATTGCCTCCAAATCCAGATGTTACTGATGTTCTAGGCCTGAGCCATGGCTTTTGTGGGCCCTAGGCTGATGGCTGCTAATCAGATCCAGATGTTTTCAACCCTAAGTTTTCTGTCAAGGGACGTGACAGGCTTTTCAATCTCCTGTAAATCACTTCAATTGCTGCAATGTTTAAGGTAGACCAGAGCCAAGATTGCTCAGTACACAGCTTATTGGGGCCTTGGTTCTGCTGTGGTTAGGCTTGTCTAAGTAGGGCTCCTGTGCTCCTTTACCCCCAGCATGGTCCTGGCCCTGGCTCCTGTCCTGCCTCCCCTGAACTATTTCATCCCATGGAAGGAGCAGGGAGGCACGGGGTAGGAACGCATGGCTTAGATAGGACAACTGTCTGGTCTTGACTTGCAGCAGTTGTCATGGGATCAATATGAGGAAGTTCTCATGCTGTAGCAAGTGGATGGCTTCCAACCAGCTTTACCTGGACTTTACCATCCTTAGCTTTTGCAGGGACAACACTCTAGGTGAACTTTGGGGATTGGGTTTCCCAGCAGCTGTTCAGATAGTTTCACCCATGCTCTTGGGAACGGTGATTTTTCCATGACTGAAAAGCCAATGTAACATTTAACTAAAACTGCAGAGCTAATTAACTGCTTACTTATTTGTCCTTGCTTCTTTATATTCCAATTACAATTGTGGCTCAACCCACTTGAGAAAGGGTCTGCTACGTGGCCTGCAAAGAGACTTATTCTTTCAACTACAATTAAAGATAGGATTCTTTCCCAGTAATTAAAGTTGTGCTGCTGCAAGCCRTGAAAGCAGGCTATAAACACCCCGCTGTGTGCTGGGCAGACTGAGCTGAGGCTCTGCCTGTGCTTTCCAATCCCCCAGATGCAGAGTTAGACACCCAGTCTGCAAACATTCACTCTTTTGCTTGCCTTGGAAGGATCCATTGTCTTCAGGGCCTTTGGAGAGTATCATGATGACAAGTGTATGAGATCAGATGCTGTATGCTGTAAATCTGCCTTTAAAAGGGAAAAAAGAAATGAAATAGGAAAACATCCATGTTTTTACATTGAAGTTCCAGCATAGCAATAGTCAAAGATGTTTTGAATAAGCAAYAGACAAAGGTGTTTTAATAGATTCTGTGTATTTTCCAACATCTGAATTTCTCTTTAAACTTGTACTAGGTAAATGTTACTCAGTTGCCCTTTTAGAAAACAACAATTTGACTTTTTTCCCCTCTTTGTATTCTGACAAATATTGGTCTTGATGAGTGTTAAGGGAGTAAAAACGCTAAACATCAAAGTGCTCATTATCAACCAGCCAGCTGCACTCCCCCCTGCACCTCCTCATCACACACAAACCTGATCTTTTCTGTGGGGACCGTCTCCCCCAGAGACACAGAACAAGTTCTGCTCTATGCTAACAGTGCACAACATTGTCAAATGATGTGTAATGATTTTATAATGTGAACTAATGCCACTAGGGACTGAACTGAGACTTCTGATTTCATTACACTCAATGCCGAGACTGGTTTGGAATATGAATTTGGGGCAAAGATAAAAGGCTATGTTGGTGTCCTTTACCTATCAACCCTCGACTAGTATTATTTGACATGGATYCAGACAAGGATCCCACCTCATGTATCTCAGGAAACAGTATTTGTTATTTATGTATGTTTCTATAAAAAACTGTGAGAGTTAATAAGCACCTTTTTACTAAGTAAATCTTTGTTCCATGATTGAAATCTTAGCATAAATTAGAAAAAACTTCATCTCTGTGTCAGAATCAGCCCTTGGCTGGCCAAGACAATGTTCTTAAAACTCCTGTTGGCTAGCCCTGGTCTGCAGTTTTTGTGTTGTAACAGTTAGAGGTGAGATTTTCTTATTTCAGTTTGTTNTTTTTTTTTAATTAAAATAGATGTATTCGTTAACATTTAATTTATAGATGGCTCCAGAAACATAAAGACACCACATGTGTTTACACTGTGCACTAGATTTATGGTCTGTGTTGTTGAACTGAATAAAACCTTTTTAAACAGTGACTGAAACATAACTACAGTAGCAAATGGTGTTCCTTTACCTATTATTATCTGTGTTACCATGAAGCCTAGGATACCTGTGTGATTTAAGTTATTTCATCTTTCTGTGTCCTAGGAGACTGTGAAAAATAGAAAAAATGCCATAACATTTTTCCGAGAATGGGTAATAGGGGAATTAGCTTCCTTCTTCATTCTGATGTGAGGAAAAAAAAAACCAAAAAAACCCCCAGTCTTTCAGTCAGTCTCATCTACTRTAAGTGTGTCTGGCTCTATTGTTTTCAAGACAGTTTATCCCATTTGTACCAGCAGAAAATGTRGGCCATGCTAGTGACAGCAGGGAGATGAACACCCTGAGTCTCCAGCTAATTTTCAAATGTAATCTACCTGCTAATGTGTGATATGGGAACTAAGTGTCCTTTATATACTCTTAAAGCACTTCAGATGCAAGAGGGATAGAAACTAATCCACCTTCAAAGGTAATTATATTGGGAATTACACTACTTCATGCAGTAAACTGTGTTCAGTACCCTGCCCTTTTTTCCAGTACTACACCATTGGCCCTGTTTTAGATAGGAATAAGAGTTAATCRTAAGTCAATTAAATTCAACATGTGAAATGGAAAAGAGAATCCTTGCAAAGATGTAAAAGCATCTGTAATATTAGTGGTGATTAGGCTTGTTTCCTCTTGTGCTCATACATACTGGACAAATGATTTACTTTCATCATCTCATATATTCAAACTATCTTGGTTGTAGGGGTCACAGCCACTGTGAGATGGGAGGAAAGACAATACTAATCAAAAGTAAACCATGCCACTTTTTTTCTCTAGTGCCGCTAATCTTAATTGAATCAATCTCATGGCATATGTTGACAGTGAAAGATTGCTCGAACCTGGGAGGCCAAGCTGGACAGAGCTTCCAGAATAAATAAAAAAAAAACTTCCTTAATCATTAATTTGTTCATTCACTCCCATTTGCTTCCATTCTTCAATGTCTTAGAAGATGTACCCCGTGCAACCTTCCTCTTTAGCAATCATTTCCAAGTGTTCCTCTCAATATGCTCATGTGCTTTTGAAGAAACTAATTTGCCTGAGATTTTTTTTTTTTTTAAAGAGAAAAGTAGCTGGATTTTATAGAATTKAGTATTTTGTGAAAAAGGATAGCATTTTAATTGCAACAGAACTGAGTTAATTTTGGAAYGGAAATATTTCCTGCTAGAGAATATTGGGGAAATCCTACTTGACCTAGGATGGAGTTGAGTAGTTTACAGCCTGTTCATGGATTCACAGTAGCTCTGGTSCTGTGAAAATAAGGCAGAAAGGTGAAAATCCTTTGAGGTTCATGGACAAACTAGAGAACTTTGTACATACATCCTGCAAATATATATAAGGGTATAATATACCTTATATATTACCTTTATATATAAGGTAATCATAACAACAAGTAAATAGTAATATCCTATCAGACTAGCTTTTCTTCCAGGATTTTACTGACATTGTTAGAATGCCACTGTTGAGTGTTATTTAAATGTTGTTATTATTATTTTGTTGGTGCTGAACAAGCAAACTCTACACACWTGCTTGTGCCTCCTTCCTCAGTTTCTCAGTGCTGCATATATATGGCTTTATAGGTTTGTCAACATTGCAAATTTATTTAAATAAATTTGTTAACATATAAAATTAGGAAGACACTTAGWGGATAGCTAGGATTTCTGATCTGGCCTTCATATCTGCAAATGGTTTGTTTGCTGAATTATGAGCGTGAAAATCTTAGAAACCTAAGACCTTGAAGTCTGAAAGGATAGAWGCATCCTTGCAGAATTAGGACCTTAAAGGCTATATTGAAATCTCTAGAGATAAGGCTAGATTAGATCTATTCTTTCTAACAAATAGTTTTAATTAAATAATGTTGGTAGGTGTGAAGTATGTGAACAACACTTCATATTTTATGTAATCCATTATGAGCCCATGTAATTTAAAACATTGCTATATTGTGCATTAATAAGACTCATTGTATGCAATTAGATGGTATTTGGTGATGAAAAGCAGGTTTACTGGTGAGGTGCAATAAAATCTAACAGAACCTGGTTACAGATGTAATGGTTTTTGCTGAGCATATATTGTCTACACTAAATTTGAATATAAGAGTGTATAAATAACATTCACTTATTTTCCCCACACATTTATTCTGTCTATAATGTAACTCCATTTTATTATTCYATTTGATTTGGGTATGTGCAGACAGAATTAGTCCCTTAAGAGACATATTCTTAGGTAATTTCTCAGGGACTGACTGCACTTTATAACTTGAACTCCTTCCCAAAGCAGGAAATTTGCTTTTAACTTCATATTCTGGCATTGTAAAAAGCAAATCAAATATATTTCTCAAAAAACAAAAAATCCTCTATGTTTCGGTAGCCTAAGTCAATGTAATTTACAAAATTACCCAAGAAATTAAATAGGAAACCCCAAACCTTTCAAATGACAAATAATTCCATTTATATTTAAAATCAAGACAGCATATTTSGTTAAGTTCCTGCCTCAAGCATACCCTCTTTAAAAGTGCCATCTTGTTTTATTTTGATGTATATCTTTATAGCAGAATAATTAGCATTTTACAAATCAGTGATGGTGAAGTTGTTCACATTATTCTGAGGGCAATAAATCCACATGCACATAGTTTTGTATTATAGTGATCATTTAAGTGAGTGTAATTTTAACATTTTGATGACAGTTTTAGGATCCTACCAAGCAGTGATAAAGCTAGCAGTTATACTATGTGATAATTCTGCCTTTCATTATGATGCAGTTTCTCCATACTAAATCAGGCCAAGATGCAAGCTATTACCCCTGGGCAAAACTCATTCATTATGCATGTACGTTATTCCTAAAATTATTGATAACGCTTTTCATAATAGTTATTTTTCACKAATTAACTTTTGCAGCTATATTAGTATTTAGGATATGTTTATTAGTCTTGAGTATTTCTTGAATAATAAACACAATCTCAGAACCTCTTGTAGTTTCTTAAAGTTGAAAGCTTTCATCAGTTTTAATGCTTTAAGGCCACAGTGTGCTTGAGAAGCACTGAGTTAAGCTGTGTTTAAGGAAAACATTAGAAAGAGGGYAATGAATGTCCTGTGCACCACTGCCGTTAAAGACACAGCCCAGAAACCTTGGTTTGCTGTGAGGAAAGTAAGAAATGGAGCTGCTGAAGCTGATTAYATTTCATGAGTGTAGACTTGGTGCCAGGTTTGTCATTTTCCCTTATGCAAAATGCGCAGGTATCGGCTGATCAGAGGGGCCAGCAGCTGGAGCCCTCACCAGCTGGGAATCCCAGCAAGTCACAAACTGGCCTTTGCTGCCAGAGATGCTCATTTGAAACACAGGGGTCTGAGGCCCAGGCTGTACTTTCGATGGTGCYTGGTGAGTTCTGAGGACATATGGAAAAGGGTGAAAATTCATCAGAAATAGATTTTCTTACCTGCTCTTTTATCGCCTCACTCTTGAGATCATTGCGCTCTATAAGAGCACCTACACAGAAAACAAACCATTTTCAGATGGGTCTCACCGTCTCTTTGTCTTTTGGGTGTTGCATATGAGATGATGTCATCTGCTCTATCACTTGGCCGTGTCAAGCCTGCCTACAAGGGAGGCACCTCAATAGCATGAGAAGCAGCACAGCAGAAGAGATTTCTGCATCAGTGGGCCTGGGTATAGGTCAGGATATGTCYTGGATGTTTCTGTGGTGTGTGAAGGCAGTGCTGAGCTGAGAGGGAGGTGCAGTGCAGCAGCAGGTGGGACTGAGGTGGTTGCACTTCACCTTTATTCTCTGGAGCCTGTAGCCATCCCAGCTCCAGCCTGGGTRTGCCCTACAATACCTGCCATTGTCTG
>NW_026623272.1:2291367-2312999 GCF_030028575.1 Malurus melanocephalus | reverse complement strand
TACAACATGTTGGAGGAGACTCTGCTTAATAAAACAGGGCAGCTTTCTCAAAACTCTTATAATTGTTCTGTAACCACAAAAGGCTTTATTTAAGAGTGATGCTATTTATTTTATGCTCCACTGCTCTTGCCCTAGAATACACCTGTGATATACTTGCCTCGTGGCTGAGGATGTGATGCTCATACTTACTGTGAAGCTCWGAGGCAATGCCTCACCTTCACAGATGGTTCACCTTCACTCATTAATGGGGCTGCCTGGCTGAGGGGTGCAGCATGCATCTTGCTGAAAGCATTTTTGCATATATTTTCTTACATAAATGATCAATTTATTCCATTTTTTTTACAAGAAAAAGAGGAGGTCTACTTTTCTTTTTTACTTTCTTCATTATTTTTAAAACTGTGCCAAATGAATACATGMAAACTTGCATTCTGTCAGTGTGAGSGTGTGAAGAYGTATTTCAGGSAGAGGTATTTTTTTAAGTCTTATCTGACATGATTAGAGATCTAGGACGGGGAAATTGGTAGAGATTGAGTATATAAAATATACTCAATAGGAAGAGCCCAGAAGCTGCTGGCATTCCCAGGGTGGCCAAGGACACCAGCTCGTTGGCAGAGGGAGCCCAGGGCAAAGACCAAACTAGTGTTTTCCATTGCTAGTGAGAGCTGGAAATGACAAATCTGCAGACTATCACTTATTGTACTTATTTCTCTTCCTTCCTCTTGTTCCCTAAGTTCTACACTTCTCCCYTCTCCCCCTTCTCTCTTTAAATATTTCTATCACTCTCTTCCACCTGTCTTTCTCTTACTCTCTGTTGCATTATCACACTGGAGTATTTAAGAGTGTCTCTAATGAAACAGGACTTGTGCTGCCAGCAGTCATTTTTCTAAGGTGTAATCAACTAACTGATAAAAATAGCTGATTATAGCAGCAAGTTCACGCCACAGCAGTAAAGAGAGACTTAGCATTTCCATTACAAGACTCATTATTGAGAGGTTTATAGCTCAGTTATTAAACAGAAGGTGTCATGAAATTTGGCATTTGTAATTACAGCACAGGGAAGTTTTTCTGAGWCCAGTATTTAAAAATCTGGTTTATTTTATTGATTTCTGTTTCCCTGTCATGGTCTGTGGGCATGGAAACAATAAATAATGAGAAAGAAGATGTGCCTGTACTAATGTTAGTGGCAAATGGTGGAGGTGGATAAACAGAGTGTAACAGAGCAGGATGGAAATGCTGCTCAGGGCTTGGAAGAGGTGTCCTTAAGCCAGCTCTGAGCCCATCACACAGCAGAMAAGCAGAAAGCCAGTGACACATGATATCTCCTGGCTGGTTTGGCTGTTCTGGCCCCAAGATGCTGTCCTGGATGGGTGTTGTAGAGCCTGAGCTCTTGGACTAACACTGGCCTTGGATGTCCCTGGAGGCTTCAGAAATTCCTGTGGATGGCGATGAACCAACCTCACTTCTGAGGCCATTTCTTCTGTTTTTTCCTTTGAGAACATCTAACTAATGGTTGACACCTTCTCAATAATACTCATTTTATCATGAGAGATTCATTCTGTGACCTAACCCAGAGGAAACTTTCAKGAGAGGAAGAAGTTTCCTGGTTTTCTGCTTCAGACAGACCTGGTCTTTGTAACCACTGTCCCCTGGTCTCTGCTCTTCCCTTAGAATAAATTTTGTCTTCACTAGGGGTAAAAACAGTTCATTTCACACTAGGTTCTTCTCTTTTAAAGTAGATTTATAGGTTGTTGGAAATTCCATTTGGGGATATCAGAGTGGTATGTAATATCTGGGATGTGTTCAAGATCCAGAGAACAAAAACGAAATTCAGTAGATTAAATATATATTGTTAGAAAAAAWAATTATAATAATGTAACTTTGAAGGACAGTAAAAATAACAAGAGATGGAAGGCAGTAGGCATACGTTTTGTGTCATACGTATAAATCTAAAATTTTAACAATTTTATTAACTTTTTGAAATTGTTTTTAGTGTAGAGGCTGGGTTTGTATTAACAGTCCCTTCCTTTGGTGTCACTGCAATGGAGCTAGACTCAATGTTGCCATAACTTTTTCTTTTTTTCTCCCCATTTTCTTTTCCTTTTCAATGAAAATTCAAAKGAAAAGTGTTCAACTTTGAGAATATGAGCAGCCTCCTTTATTGCAACAGAATTACATAAACGCTTACAGATAAGAAAGTAGAGAGAGGCATGCAAGAATTGCCTCCTTTTGAATATGCGTAAAGACCTTCAAATAAGAGGTAAGCTGTTTGAAATCTTRGTGATGTCAATATCCTCTCAGGGATGGGTATGTTCCTGTTGTTTTAACAATTGTAAACAGGTTTACAACACAGTTATTTACAGGGGATTTTTTTTTTTCTCTCATTTAAGCTTCATTTAGTCCTAGCAATATTTTAGGGGTTCTTTTGACGTTTTTAAATAGAGGTTCTCTTGTATACATACATGCAATGTATGTATTTCTCTGCATTTGTGTTTTTCATGAATGTTGCCTTATTTTTCTGGAATCCTGCAGTTAATTTTKAAATTTTCTTTACTATTCTGCTATGCTTTTTTCTTGGTTTCTTTTGGGGGGGTTTTTTTTTTGGTTTTTTTTGGTGTTTTTTTTTCTGGGAAAGATAGCTTTTAAAAAACAGACAGATATCCAAAAATTTCCATTTACCATACCTGAATTTTTCTGGTTCAGAGTGAGCAAATACTAGAGAAATGTTGTTTACTTGAAATTTTCAAATATGTACCAAAGGCGGCCACCTGGAAATATTAAAAAGGGAGGGCTGAGGTATTTATGAGGAGCACGATGGTGGCTTTCTCCATCAGGATCATCCTAAGAGACACTGTTTATAAATGGATTATGAGCTTCAATCGTTTTATTAGGATTTTTATTTGTGCACATTAAAGCCAGGTGCATTGTAGCTGACCCACACTTGCTGCAGTTGCTGAGCGAGTCTGTTCCCCAGATACCTGAGGAGAGTTTCACAGTGTTTGGGAATTGTGTAATTTGGCAGACTTCACCTTCAATTTGAAATTTGTCTTGTCTTTTAAATAGTAAAATACTTCTAGGGCCATACATAGGAAATTCTGTTCCTTATTTCTAATGCCCCTCTGTTGGCTGCTGTGGATCTGGGCTCTTCACTGCTTCTCTCTGGCCACCCTGCTGGAAGGGGTAATGCCTGCAGACATGGTGTGAGAACAGATTGCTGATGAGCTGCCTTGTGCCCTTTAGATTTTAGTTTTCTGTGGATTTAACTTGTCTGGACCGGACGCAGTTTTTTGTGTGCAGACAAGATGCTCATGTGCAAATTCCCCATTAGACTCCTATCAGAAAACCCTGTGAGGAGGAAAGAGCAGGCATTCCACCATGCTTATTGGTGTAAAAATGAGTGGTTTGTCTCTGAGTCCATGACCTGTGTGCACAGTGGCTGTCCATGGGTCACCCACGCACTCCTTACAGGAGAGTCTGACAAATCTTGTGTTTTTAGTGTGTGCTGCCATGTAAAATCCTTGCTTTGCTAACATGTTCTTTGGGCTGTAGTCTGGAGACAGAAATCAGGATATTTCACTGGTTGAATATATGTGGAATGAAAACTATTGCCATTTGAGAGCAGCATCTCAGGGGGAAGGGGAGGAGGGAGGGCACAGGAGGAGTGTGTTGGTTGGGTCTGACATGCGCCTTGGTATCTGATGTGGCTTTCACACTTGGAAATATTCAGGACTCCATATGTTCCAAAAACCCCACTGAACAGCGCATATAACATTGCCTTTATCATTCTTTAATCTCAGTTTAATTGCTGTGGTCAAATTACCCCACTCTTAATAACCCACAGCTTGGTATATTATTTAATATGGTTGACACATACTTTGTTTTAAATGTCAGTGCTGGTAAAGCCCTGGAGTTGGCAATGYTGTGCATGATAGATGGCAGAGGAGATGGATCATCTGTTCTTTGTCTGTGCTGTTGGTATGTTGGCTGCAACTTTTTCAACTGTGACACTAGACTCATGCCAAACCCAAAGCTACTGAATGGGTAACATTATCCCTTGTATCTGATGTTTGGTAGCTGATCATTCTCAATTTCTCCAGCTTTTTTTACAGGAATGTGTAATATTATATCACCCAAGTCGAAGTGGTGAACTCGTGTTGTTTCAAATGGGCTGATTTAATTATTTCAGCACCCAGTGGCACCTTTGTTATTAAAGGATTTTCACAAAGCAGTACATAGTCTAATTACGAATTTACACAAGAGACCGTAACAGCATCTGCTGGGTAAATAATACACATTTGTAAAATGGTCTAGCTACTAATTTACACAGCCGACCACTGAGACACTGAAAGGCTGTGGCATTCTGTCATGTCAGCTCTCAAACACTTCCAACATTCCTGCTTCTCCTTACAACTGTTAGCAAAACAGAGAAAATCACGTAGCTAAAACTCCCTTCTAGATAAAAGCAGGACAGTTTGACGTTGGTGAATTTAGCTGCACTTCCATTCMGAACWTTTTTCTTGYCCCCAGCTGCCAGCAGAGCATGGGAAGTGCTAATKACATGTATTTTGGGGCCCACATCTATATCMGCACCAGCATGCAGGTTCAGRAGGAGGTGCMCGTTTTCATTCTGGACTGCTGGSTCTGCTCTCTTGGTGCAAATCTCTYCTCAAATCAGATTAGCATCTTGAGACTTTGTCCTGCTCAGGAGAGCCCAGGGTAGGAGATCTGTGCCACTGTAACTCTTGTGTCACATCCCTCCAACAGTGCTCAGGCTTCAGCCAGGACTTGCTTTTCTGAAGAATCTTTGCCCACAGTCTTTGTTCCTTGCAGCTGTGAAGTGTGGTGCCCGTCGCAGCAAGTCAGGGGTTGCACGGACTCGTTCTGGGRAGGCTGGCTGCTCTGAGAGCTGCAGATGCAGCACAGTTCATCACTGAGAACACTTTTGCCTTTTCTTGCCATCTGGGTGTTGATACAGAGGCACAAATTATCCACTTCTGAGAGCAGCTATGATAGATTCATGCAGCTCCTGGGTAACGAGAYGATGACAGCCAGGGAGTAAATCGCTGGTGTAAGGTAAAAGTTTTGCCAGATCAGTGACACTAACATTCTTAGTCTGGAACCCATTAGTGATTAGTGAGAATAAGATTTAAGATTTCTCAAACCCTCAGCTAAATGCAGCTTTGCAAAGTGGAAAGGAGAGCTTTAGCTRTGGCTTAGTGCTAAGAAGAGAAGAGCTCAATGTTAGGAAATGCCTTAAGTATCTTAACTATCCATGGATWCAATTGTCTACCAAAAAACCCAAACAAAACTGAAAGACTGAGGAGAAAWAAAAATATAAGGCAGCATCTACTGTGGGATCCTATCTCTTCCTGTSTTTCTGGAAGGAGAACACAGTGGTTTCATTGCCATCTGTGCAGTAAGATGCCCATCAGCTTGAAGTCTTCACTTTTGCAGGCAGAAAACTGGGCAARCTCTCCCATAGCAAATCCCTCTTTATTTCCTCACAGCTGTCTCACCTATGTAAGCCACAGAGCCTTTTCCTGCAATGCTGAGAAAAGATTTATGTCTGCAGTACAGGAGAAGGTCTCCTTCCCTGCTTAAGTCTGAATTCTACATCAGCAGGCTACATCTGGGGAAGGGAATTTGGGCTGGTTTTCCCAAGTGCTCTATTTTCCATTTAAACATCATGCTTAGGAAATGATCACAACAAAGCTTGTGTTTCACATTAWAAGCACATCGTGCAGCACTGTTTAATCAGAAAAGAAAGCCAATACAGCTATTTTTTCTTGATTCCTTGAATATAGTATGGGGCAAAGGAAAAAAGAATGGGAAAAGTTAGAATTAGGGACTCTGCTTCCTCAAGAGGAGTGATGATTCTCATCAGTTTTTCTCCTACATCTGTGGTGTAATTACTCTCAAAATTATAGGAGAATGGTGTTGGAGAAGGAAATGACCAGTGCCCTAAACCAAAAAGATCCTTTTGGAATTACATATGGGACTGCCAGCCTGTTGGACCTAAACACCTGATCCGTTTGCATATAAGGTCATTTTATCATCAACATATTCTAAGGGCTGGCTTATATTATTTGCTGAATGAGCAGCTGGGTCTGTAAAAGATCCAATTTTCACATTGACCAGGCAGAAGATACCCTCTGGATAAAGGAGATATATTTGTTGATTATGTGTACTGTTTCTTTTGCCTCACGTTGCTTTCATATGGAAGGCGACGTGGCAGTTTCTGGAAAGAAAATAAATGTATTTTTTTTGCTTTTTTCCAGGCAGCAAAGTATCTTTACAAAGCCTTTGGCTTTTGTTCAATTGTATAACACCATTTGTGATGGCTTTATAAACTAAGCATAGCTTGAGAGAGTCAAGGATGAGTCAGACTGAAAGAAAACATACAATTAATACCTTACTGTAAATTTGGGATTAAGATTATCCATGAAAATCAGAGCTATTACCAGGCTGTGCATCATGAATGGTGTTTGGGGGGGGGTAAGTGGGGAGTTGAGAAAGAGAAAAACTGTGTTTAAGATGAAAGCTGCTTTCAGTGAAGACAGGATCATAGCAAAAATGTAACAGGAGAAGTGAAATATAATTAGGAACGTGACATTAATACTGGATTTGCAGAATGTTGCCCAACAGGTGGGTGGAGTTTATTTGACTTTGTTTCAGCTGGTGTATTGAACCACACAGATGCAGCCTTTAAAATTAATCTGGACTGTGAGAAAAAAGGTAACAAGAATGTTCAAGTACACRAGCTCCCACCAGCAGCATGTGTCCTCGCTCTTTCTCTTCTAGCTGTAATAATCACCTCCCAGTTAAGWTGGTTCTTACTCTTCCTCTGTCATTCCTTGTTTCTGCAGCTCTGCACTGGAAAGCAGAGGGGATTTTGGGTTTCCTTTCATCACAATGACAAGTCAGGGAAACATCTGTTTTAAACAAAATGTGCAAAAGGTTTGAAAAACAATTAAGGTGGATTTTTTGGCATTTTTTGTTTATGCCTGTTAGGCACCTATTTTTATTAAAATAAAATTTATGAGTATAATATGGAGAGAAGACATTTAAAAGACTGAATTTAGAGTACTCAGAGAGGAAATCTGTGAAAGGCAAAATGTCCACTGGAATGGACAACACGAGTCGCTTTCCTGACTCCAGGGTGGAAGCATCAATACAGAAACATTTGTTTCAGTTTATGAACTTTTTTTGCAATCCAGCTAAAAATATCAGCACCACCTGTGATACGAGCATCAGATTTATTATCAGCTTCTCAGGAATTGCAAAACAGCCTAACTCCACCCGACTGTTAATAAATCAGGTGCTGAAAGCACTTCAAATGAGAACTTTGCTGAAGAGACAAGTAACTCATGAGGATCAAAGGCTCAAGTCAGTTAAACTGGCCATTTGCCCTTTTGGCATAATCAGARTGTATTTTCAAAAAAGAAGAAAAGAGAAAAATAAATAGAAAAAAAATCATGTGACATGATGCTTTTATCAGACCAGGGCAAATATTAAAGTGGGAGTGGGCATCTGTAAGTCAGTCACTCTGTTTTTGCAAAACTGAATTTTTTAACATTGCTCAGTTRGGTAAAGGTTATGGAATTGATCCAAAGCCCACTGAAGTCAATGAAAAAAGTGTTTCTTTTGATTTCAGAGGTTTGGATCTGGCTCTTGGAAGCTCCCTGCTTTGGACAGCAAGCATCCACCCTCCCATGAGGCTGACTTGTCTCTTCACTGTGCTCCCCTGACATCAGACACAYGCAGAAAATCAACTGACAGCCAGGCTTCCAATGAAAGAAATTGCCTGAAAATTATTGCAATATCCRGCCTCCTGGATTAATTAATAAAATTACTTGCTGTTCAACATAGATTACATGCTGGGCATTTAGCTGGTGAACTCTGGGGAAGGAATGACAGAAAAGTTCAGTGGAGATGTAGGCAAGAGAGAGGAGGACACAGGTGAAGAATTACCATAAATATTGATTCATAAAGACAGGAATATTTCTTAAACACTGCATAGCTCTGATTTGCCTGAGCAATATTTGCCTAATTCAGAATCTCAGAATATTCTGAGTTGGAAAGGACCCACAAGGATCATCAAGCCCAGCTCCTAAATGAATGGCCCATGCAGGGATCAAACCTGCAATCCTGGCATTATTAGTGCCCTGCTCTGACCAGCTGAGCTCATCTCAGGCTCTGAAACTGAAGCTGTCAGCAACATCAGCTCTGGCAGCTTTACAGGATTCTAGCTCTAAATCTTCTTTTTGCCCTTGCACCRGATATCAACCATAGGGATTTTATTATTCAGTGTCAACCACTTAATGTTTGAGTTTCCTCTTTCCTGGGCCCTCTTACTGGTGGTCTGCTGTAGAAGGAAGGTCATTGTTATGAACTGGGTGTTTTTTTATTTTTCTGGATCACTGTTCAAGTCTTAAAGAGAATTTTTGGTTGATTGTGTTGCTGTGTAGCAGTCTGGAAGGGGTCTGTATGKCAGGGTGGGCAGGAAGAGCTGCAGGAGGAGCACTGAGGGGGACAGGCAGGGCTGAGACACTGCTCCCACACCTAGTAGTGAAGCAAATGTGAGTCACAAACAGCAGTATGGGAGGAAATGGTGTTCTGCAAGAATTTAAAGCAAAACCCCCATGCTTTCAGGCTGCCAGTTGTAATGCTGAGGGATAAGGGCTCTGTTTTTCTTGGATACCCAGGTGCAGCGCCACTGATCTGAGCAGTTAGTGTGGGTTATAAGCAGTGCAGGAGGGAAACCAGTCCTGTTCCTGTGGCAATGGTGTCTACACCAGAAAACAGTGCAGAAATGATGGCTCACAGGCTGGTGTGTGACGCTCTGGAGATTGCTGTTTGCACATGTGGTTGGTTCCGTGTAAGAAACTGAAGAGCAACCTGGTTTGTGGTGGTTTGAGTGTGTGAGGAAATCTGTGGAGTGGCTGAGAGCTGTGCATTTCCAACTGGGCAAACATAGACAAGAAAAGGGCATGTTTGCTGTCCCTCTTTGCTTTTGCAGGGTATCTGACGTTAKGAGAGCATGGCCATTCCCACAGTGACAGATCCATTCACACCCAGCACTCTGAGAGGGTGTCTCCAAATACAATGGGTTGGGGGTCAGTAGGAATTCACTGAAGTGCAGGTCCTGGTGTTGGCTGTGCAAATCTTCACCATCCAGCCTGTGGCGTGCAAAATGAAAGCTGCTGATAATACAACACAAAGACTTGATTTTAGAGAGCTCATGTGAATTCTGCTCTATTCCTGGAACCTGGAAAAGTTCTTTTCAGTCCTATGCTTTAAAATGAACCTTGAGCAACAAGCCTGTTTTGTTTAGGGCTTGCTTCTCCTTTCGCTGGATTGGCAGAAGTGTTGATGCTGGCAGCACAAAGGTCAATATTTCTGTCTTGGGCCTCCTTTGGAGTATTAAAGATACTTGAGTATTAAAGATACTTGAGAATAATAATTCTCAGTGACGGCTCAACTTATTAATTAGTTTTCAAGACAGCACATTGCAGCTTGGGCTGCCCATCTGAAAGCCAGGAGTGTTTCCCACAAAGGGTGTGAGCCGTGCTGGCTCAGTGGGCACATCCTTCCCYGATGGAACAACGCACACCTCCCAGYGTGAGCTTCCCRCTCTGCAGAAYGGCAACAACCACCTCAGCCTGACCATCTCAGCTTAATTAATCGGCTGCTTTTTAAAATTACGAATGTGGGATGACCTAGTGGATGCTTTTTGATCTATGTAGATACCAGGAAATTTTAGATTTGTTCCACCATGTGTACTAGGGCAAATTAGAAGCTCTGGAGTCAGGAAATTGTGTTTTCCGTGGCTGAGACTGGGCTGCGCTGCTCTTTTGATACAGAAATTTTAGGAACATTGATGGTTGAAGCAGACACATCTGCTGTTTGTAGTGATTCTGTCAACAGCCCTCATGGTATACAGCCAGCCTAATAATCACAAGCACTTCTTTCTGTTTAAATCCCAGAAAAGGAACTGACATCTTTTATCAGAAAGACAGACAATCTGTATCCCATGACAATTCCAGATTATGGATCCCAAGAGACTTTCCTTATACTCTTATTTTATCATGGAAATCACAGTTAGTGCTGTTTACTTTCTCTACATGCACACAGTTTTCAAGGTGTTGCCAGCAGGACCTGTGCTGACACTGACATGTGTTGTTGTCACATTGCAAGATCTGATAGAACACCCYATATATATAAATATCAGTGTTTCCTTGGATCTTCCTTTGCTTTCAGTAGCTTTGGAAATTGTGGCACTAGTTAATTCACATTCTTTGTCTATTTTGTAGGCTTTTTTCCTACTTCTAAGGAAAGACTTGTTCCTGGTAGACTGGTTTGGAGTTTCACTCTCTTTTGTTGCTGTTTTTATAGTAGGGAGCTATGTGTATGTCATTTTCTAGCTATTACTATGGAGTAGGATAAGAAAAAATATCTGGGGGAAAAAGAGAAATCCCAGTTATTCATAAAAATAAAGACTTTTGCCTGATATTTTTTCATTGCAGCATTCCTGTCATGTTGCTTTGAAGCTCACTGCCCAGACCCACATCAGAAGTTGGGGGGATGGAGAGCAGGACTGCTAAGGAAATGCAAGGCTCCAGCCACACTGCCACACTCCAAAGAGCTGTTCACCATCCTCTGTTGTGAGATAAAAGCTAAAATGTCACTCAAGTTCCTTCCCTCTGGACTTCCCTCGCCCTAGGGATCAGTAGTACATGAGAATGACCCATCCCTGGTGTGCTGCCATCCACAAACTCATGATTTGTCATGGTTGCAGCTCCTTGAAACTGAACTTTGGGTTTGTGAGAACAACAGGTTCTTCGGGCTGATCCCCTGTGATTTGATTTGCTTTGCCTGGCAGACTGTCAACCTTCTCTAAAGTTATAATCATCTGTTTGASGCTTGGGGCACATTTTCAGTAAAAAGATTTGTCCCTGAACTTACCTACGAATTGTTCATTTTGTAAAGAATAAACAAACCAACAAATATTAATACGATATGTACTCACACATATATTCATACATATATATATATTCATGTTGGTTTTTCCCACTTCAAGAAGGCTTCTTAAAGTCCAGTTCAATAGTCCAGTTGTCAGTGGGTCCAACAGCAGCCAAGTACACAGCATAATTCCTTTTTCTTACCAAAAATATAATTAGTTTATTTGCCACATGCAGAGGACAGGGAGCCCAGGWTTTTGTTTCTGAAGCCCACACAGAGCATTAGGTCGATTCAGCAGATGCATCTCAGGAAGGAGCTACATTCCTCTTACATTTTTTTTTTTTTTTTTGAACTTGAGATACCAAAAGATGCTAAAGCCTTGAGTTTCCATGTCATGACACCTCATTTAGTTTGCTCCTGCACAAAATGATAGGTTATGGGACCCGAGAGCTTTGCATCATGTGTCCACAAAGCACGGTAGGAATCAACATATAAATCCAAAGCTTATTTTACTCCTCTCCTTTCTCTACACCATATATAAAGTGTCCAGATGGTTGGTGGCAATGGAATAGTAATGACAGTAGGATGATAATTTCATCTTGAGTTTTACGAGCTAGAGGAGGTGCCAAGAAGGAAACCAGGTATGAAGGTTGCCAAATATATCCTCCATTTATCATCCCAGCTAACAGGGGGTAAATTATTTCTGAGTGGCACTTTGAGAAGGGAGGAGAGAAGAGAAGCACACACTAATATTGCTGCAGAGGTGTCTCTGAGGAGTGGCTGGTTTGGTAAGCTAAAGTATAGYCCTTCCTGCAGGAGGAGTGCAGTGTGTTACTCACCCAGGAATTCTGGTCACGCTGTGCTAAAGCACCTGGATGTGTAACCAGATGGGAACAGGCTCTGGGCTCGTGGTGATACAAAAGATGGATCTTTTTTATAGGAGCTAGAAATGAAGAGAATATTTTTGTTGAGAGTGCTCTCACTTGGGGTCCCAGCAGTGTTTCAGTCCTGGACAGCATTCACCATGGTCTTTTTGCAAAGTAAAGAAACTTATAGAAATGTAAATTTTCATATCAAATACCCTCAGAATCTGGCAAGAAGAAAGGGGAYCTTCATCTTTTGCTTTGCCATTTTCACCTAGTGTCAAAGTGGGGTTGCTTTGGACTGTGATTAGGAATGGGGCTGTGCTGATAAAACCAGTTCTGGATGTGGCTCATTGTGTGCCCTGTGAAGGTGTTACAGTGCTGCTCCAAAAGAGTTACAAGCAAAGCATCCGGTGAATGGAAAACAACCTGCCTGGGTAATTTCTACTTATAAATACTTTATAATATGGTATTTCTCAGGTGCAGGCTCACATTTACTTGTCTAACCATTGCCATTGTTATTATTATTATATAGTAATTATAATTTACTTGTACAAATTAGAGGAAGGATTAAATGACATATAAAAAGCATACTGACCGGAACTAAATAGAAAATTCCAARGAGGAGTCCTTAAAATAAAGCGATTATATAATACTTAATTGTATAATATAAACTGTAATTTCCCAAAAGACATTGTATTAATCTTACGGTGGTTAGCTACATTTGGTCCATTTATAATCACTTTGAGCTACTTAAATACAAATTTCAAAAAGGAYCATACTTGTTTCCCACTAATATGACTCGTGCTTTCCCCACAGCTTATTCATCTTCAAAGCTCTTCACCAACATTAGCTAATTATTTCTTTTTTCTAATTAGTAGAAATTGACTATGGTCAAAAGGGCCATTCAGCAAATTAGCATGTCTCTACCTTCAAATCTCAGAGCTTCTGACCCAGAGCTTTCAAATGGTTGATGAAGATATCATACAGTGGTTGTGCTGAGCCCATAGTCAAGGCAGCCAACTGGAGAAAAAGAAAGATAGAAAAAAAAAWTWAAAAAAAAATACACCTCAGGGAAGTGTGTCAAATTTCCCCATTCACAGCTTTCCCTGGAGGCAGCAGCGTGGAGAATGAGAGCTGGACCCGGGCTCCTCCTGCTCTGAACACAGCTRGGACAGGGGACAGGGRTGACCTTGCCCTYATTCTGAAGACTTCAAGGCATGTGGGGCTGTGGTGGCCACCTGCTCCGAGGCTACTGCCCTTCTCGGGGGCTGCTTGTGGCAAGGGTCACCTTGTATTACTGGAGAGGTAATGTACATATCCTGGCTGCTGGAAAAGCAGCCCAAAGCTCTGCTGGAGCATCAGCTCTGCTCTGAGGGTGTGTTCTGTTCATTTTGAATTGTAAAGTGCAACACACCAAGGCAGGTTTAGGAAGTCGTTCGAAGTTTTTTAAGCCCTGTTTGCGTTAAAACTGTCCTCTCAAAAGGATGGCTCATGCCACTCGCCAAGAGCTGCATTTCTMCCTTTATAAGAATTCATATGCATCCATAACTTAAAAACTAAAACCCAAAAGTATCAAGAAAGTCTCTGGAAATATGAATAAGTTCACCCTCCCTTTGTGTTGTGAATTTCCTTACTTGTTCTTCAGAAAAGGCAGCAAAGTGACAAATCCTTGCTGATCAGCAGCTCTGTTTGGCTCTTGGAGAACAGCTGTGAGTGTGAGGCTTGTTTATATTTCAGAAACTGTGAATGTTTTAACCCTGAACAACAGTGTGTGCTCCGGGAGATTAATATCTGCATTACATGGACTTGCTGAGAATAAATTAACTCTTGATGACACGATTACTGTCTTAGCAGTGTTCACCGCATACAATTGCATGGTGTCAAAGATATTAATGTGTTTTTGTGAAGAATTTAGGAAACAATTTATTTATATGACTGTGCTTCATTCCATATCACACCAGGACATCAATTAGCTACTATCGCCTGTAAAAGAAATGTAAATCATGTGTCTCATTGGTTATGAGGATAATAGTGGGCCAATAATTCACAAAGAATAATTCATTCCATGAATTGTGCCTCATTCTGTGCTCATGAATTGTTCACAAACAGATACAACTTTTTCAAGTTTTCATTTTTCAAATTATTATAATGGATTCTTCTTGGTTACAGTTCACTCATGGAGGTTTTGAATATTAAGGACTTGAAGTCTGGGGTGATTTAATTTGGTCACACAGTACGATATATTTCTTTTTTGACTGAATCAGTACAATTTTTGGAATCACTTGAAGTTGTGAAGACTTGGGAGACAATGCAAATAAACATAAAAAATTTTTGTAAAGTAGGGTTCTGGGAAAAAAGATTCTTTTGATACTGGTCAGAAATACGTAAAAATGTCAACCTTCAGAATGCTGAAAACCCGAGTAAGCTTTAAAAAGGATTTATGTTGATATTTGAAGGAAAACATACTCTGKGAAATAATATATAAAAATAAAATTACTCTCAGCCCCTGTACAGTTTCTAAAATTAGGGAGCAAAAATGATTGCCATAGGAAGATAATTAGCTCTTTCTTTTAAAAGAAATTGAATGTAAGAAAAAAAAAAAAAGAACAAAAGACACAAACCCCAAGAAATGTGGGGATTTTAGTTCCTATTTRTTTCTGCTGAATCTTTGGCTTTAATAGAAAAAAAAATTTCAAAGGTTTGATATTTGCATTATTAGAAGGAGTTGTGTTTGTATGGGCAGCATGAGAATAAGGACAAAAAGGTGAATTTTCTGGAACGTGCTGGCTTTGAGCAATTCAGAGATCATTTAAAATTTTTCCTTTGTACACTAGCTGCATACAATCAAATAGAAAATACATATGATAAAAAATTAGGTATGATTTTAATTTTCAATATAAAGCCTAAAATAATGACTGAAATTTATCTTTTTTTCCCTGTTGGTGCTGGCATAAACTAGAGACAATTTCACCCATGCTGGTTTTTGAGCCTACCCTCAGTACAACACATGTGTTGTAGCTGGTTTTCCATTATACTTCACACGTGTTGAATACTGGATGGAAGGATTGAACCTTGTTTTTCTTCCTTTTAGTGAAATTAGATAAGATGGAAAATTTGCAAGTATTTCTTGTTTTTGGTGTTTGATTCACACAGATACCCAAAGACTTTTTTCTCTGAACAGCCTACTGAGAATCTGAAATCCATCCCCTTCCCTCATATTGCCAGGCATGCCTTTCCCATGCTAATACGTTAAGTAACTTTTATTGCACTGAAGAGCATATAAAGTTCACTGCTTTGCCGTGACCTTTTCTCCTTATAATTGTTTCATCATTGTGACCAATAATGGACCAAAGGGAAGATGTAAAAATGTTAGGGACATTTATTTCTAAGGAGGTTAAGCATCTTTTGCTATGCCCTTTTTACATTCTTCCAGACCTTCTAAAAAGAGACCGTAACATGACAGCGATGGCCTCTTTAATTACATTTTGTTGTCAGAGGAAGCATGCTTTAAAAGAACAGTAACCCAACACTCCTGGAGCTGAGGATTTCAATAATCTCAACCAGGTTCACAACATTTGGAAAACCCCAAACCTTCTGTCAGGCGATTGAAGCAAATTTTACGCATGCAAGAAATACAGTCACTGGCACAAGGTTCTGTGTTAGGGGTTCGGGCAAAAGGATCTCGTTTCACTTTGCCAGATTTTCCTGAGCAGTTGGACAGATTTCACGATGGCAATGGCTTGTCAAAAATCCAAAAGTTAAAGAGCAATGTGCTCCTGCTGTGYTTGTTTTCAATAATGTTCATCTCCATCAGGTACTGAATATTGCCAGTCTAGTATTAAAATATAAATAACAGCTGAAGATTAAAAAAATGGGGGTAACACTTGATCTCCTTCCTGGCCTATTTTGGTTGTCCACTGAACCTGCCTGTTTTATTTCTACCACAGTTGCTGGTAGCTTTGTTCAAAGCAAAGTAGAAAATTGTTTCTGGGTGACTCCATTTTATATTTGTRTAAGTTCTGTCATGATTCTAGAGAGATTTCCAAGGAAAAAAATCAGATTTTCAGTGGACTACTACAGTGATGGATATATAGACTTAAATCCCAACAAGAGTGGGCAAAGGGTAATGCATGGAATTTATCAGGAGAATCCAGTGGGTAGGAAATGCCAATGAGAGGCACAAGCATTTACCCCAAATGGAAGAAACTGTTGTCTGAACATATTCTAGGGTTCCTGGAGCATGCCTATTAGTTAGGTTAGTGAACCTGCTGGCCTTTCCTTGCAAGATGAATTGCCTTCACTCAGGAGTGTCTGGGGAACAGCAGAACTGTTGTGGCATTTGCAAAAAAAAAAAAAGAAAAGGGAAGGGGTTACCCACGTCTGGGCACACAGACTGTGTGTCCTGGCTGCTATACCTGTAGAACAAACATGAATACAGTCTTTACAAAATTAAGGTCCTCGGAGCAAAACTTCTAGGCTCCTAGTCAGGGCTTAAGARCAATCAGAAATTAAATTGGTCCCAGCGCAGTTTTCATAGGTTGCATCAGACTGAACTCTGTGCATTTTGGGAGAGGCTTGCAGAGCYTGTACAAATTTCTATGTAATTCAGAACAACAGCGCTCATATTTTAGGCATCTACCATCAACTTTCATTGGCATGATTCTGAATGATCCCTGTGGCCTAAAGCATGATAGTCTGTTGGCATGGTGTGAGCATTGAATCATCAGGGTCTGAAAAGTGCCTTACAAATGAAGTAGAGTGGATGCAATACCCTGTGCAGCTGCTCCCATGGCCTTCAGGTACTGSCAAGGAGCACAAAGTATGGATTTGTAATGACTCCTGCAGCAGCCATGCACAAGAAATGTATAGAATATGCACAGATCTGAGTGCATTTATCCAAGAGAAAGGGTGGCAAGAACCTCTTGGAGTTATTTATGGAGTAAAAACAGTGGGAACATCTGCAAATTTGGCCATGGTGTTATGGTGGCCAACATGGCCAGGTGGGGTGGGATGCTACAGTTGTCCCTACAGGATCTCCTTTGCTGGCTTTGGTAACAAGACAGAGAAGAAAGAGTCTGTTAGCATTGGCCTATGATAAGTTGCTGTCTTCATGAAGGCAAAATTAATTTTAAAAAAAAGGTAAAAAAGGTAAAAAAGGTGATGGAAGAAACATAGGAATATTGAGAACAAAGGCTCTTTTGCTAAGATGAAGTGACCTCTGTGCCTGGGAGGGGGAAGAAGGGGCTCTGTGTCACAGAGGGAGGAGGATGGCTCAGAGCAGTGCATGGGGCTGTGCCCCATGGAGCAGCATTCCTGGCGAGCTGGCCCCAGGAGTGCCCTGGTGGCCAGCGTGGGGCTGTCCTGCTGAGCCCTGCCCAGCAGGAGATTGCCAGGGCAGCTTTGCCTCGGGGGGACAGAYCATTCCCACAGATTCTTGCTGTGTCACAGCAAGGGAGCCTTCAGCCAGGTTTGTTTTTGCTTTGTGAGATGTGGGCCCTAGATAGCCATCCCAGAATTTCCTCACGGCAGGCTCTCCGTAGCCAGTTCCAGTCTGAGCGTTCCCAGCTGAGGCTCTTTGTTTGGGCACTCTGGTGCAGGGGCTCATCCAGTAAACGTGGGGTAAGAGAAGAAGCTCTGACTGCCTGAACTCTGCTTTAGTCCAGGTTACTCAGGTTGAGAATCTGGCCTTGGTCACCTCTTTAACATCCTCTTTCTTACTGTGCCTCTTACTATTGTATCTCCACATTCCTGCCAAGGCAATTTGTTTCTCTCATGTGACCCAAGTGCAAATTTTTACCAGAYAGCACAGAGGAAGATTTCCCCTCTACAGTTCTGGAACTCTTCTGTCCTGACATATTCCCCTCAGAGGATTCAGATCCTGTGCACCTCACAAGCATGAGTTTTGAAAAAAAAATATTATCTCTCTGACTGTATTTTACACTTGAAAAATTTGTTTAGGAGGGATTTTATTACTGATCACARGACATTTCCATAACCTTGGATTTGTAAATGCTCAGACTTTAACAGTGTGGAAAAGTGTTTGRGAGGAATGTTATATTGCGAGTCAGTGGCTGCAATGTCTCGTTTTTCATCTTTTCTGCATTAGGTACTGGAGGGAACAGAAGCTAAACAGAAGCTAAAATGGACAAGTCAGTAAAATTTTGAGGTCTGACTGGTTGGGTGAGACAGTCACATTCTTGGAGCAATAAATAGCTCTGTCCAGATCATGATGTGCCAGCAGTGTTGAGGAAGCAATAACATGGGACTGGCCCAAGTTAATGATATATATTAAAGCAGATTATGCAGATACCAAGGACATGTTTAGTAAAGCATCTATTGTCTGCATCTATCACCACAACATTCTGGCATGTGTTGGGAAACATGGAAAGTGTGAAGGAGGCGGAGAAAAACGCAATCTGCGTTTGTTGACTCTTGTTGACAGCAACTAAGACGTTTGCTGAATGCTTTAAAAATTTTGTAATTAATTGTTGGGATTGTCTCTGTGCCACCTATAAAATCCATTCTGATTACAATTCTGGCTGCCAGAGAGGGGAAGGACATTGCAGGGAAGGGATGTGCATCTTCAAGTGAGTGAGCATGTGGAGGACAAGGAGCCAAGATGTTTAGCAGTAAAGCCTTGTCCTGGAATAATTTAGGCTACACARTGATCTTCACAAAGGAAGCAGAGACTGATTTGTGATGGTGGCAGGAGAAAAGGAAGGAGGAGCTGTGGCACCATGAGCTGGCCTGATGGACACATGTCGCTCACAAGGATGGGCACCCACAGCTCAGCTGGATCCTGACAAAGGTCAAAGCTCTGTGGCAGTTGGGGTGTCTTTGGTTCAGGTCTGATTAAACTTTGCTAAAGTTTGTGGAATGAAGCCAATCAGCCACAGATAAAGGGCTTTAATGACTATTTATTTTTCTAACATTTATATTGTAATTAAGCTGCCATTTCTCAAAAACAAAATCTCCTCCCATCCCCCAAATTGCCATCAATCCTTCCAACAGGAGCCTGCTGCAGTTTAATGTAAATTGGGACAAGGAGTGGGTGTGGAGYCCTGCCAACACAAATGCTCATTTTTACAAGCATAGTCCCGAATGGGGGATGGAGTTTTGTAAGTTGTGTTCTCTGTCACTGCTTAGGTTAAATTTTGAGCCRTTGTAGTTGTCCTGTCACTTTGTCATTCTCTTGTAAATCAAATGGACTGTTTTGCTGTCCGTGTGTTGAGTACTAGAACAAGCACAAACACGAGCTTCCCTACTGCTTTTCAAACTGTATTTCAGTCCTGAAAAGGTGGCAGTTGTATCATGATTTACAGCTCCTATTTGGTGTTTTTAATTGGGAATTTACACGACAATTTGTGGCTACATGATTATGTTAAGATTATCTTATAAAAGATCTAGGACAGTTGTTTGTGAAACCCTGGGGGCACATACCAACCTCCTTAGTTATCTAACCAACTGTTGTGCTCCTCGGTTAAAAGACTGGGGCCTTAAGAAGTGGTTTGATCTTCCTCTGAGAGGTTAAAGGTCGAATGACTCATAAATGAAGAAAGAGTGWTTTAATCGAAGGAACCTGTGCTGTTATTGTAAAACAATATTCACCGGTGATGGTACACTGCTGTATAAATGACAAACTGCACAGCGATGGAAGTTGTTATTACATCATTGGAAACTTCACCTGCACTACATTTATGGCTCCATAAACACAGGTTTATTTAACAGCTGTGGGAACACCTATGGCCATTTCGTGTTAAAGGTCAGGAGTCCTAAATTTCAGTTTGCATGTTAGTGTTCATGGGTGAGGTTCATAAAACATGACTAGCAGTAAGTGATCAGAACATAACCAAAAAGTTGTGTTGAGACAGAGTGCTGACACAACCATTTATGCTGTCCTGTGTTGCCTCCGAGTGCTTGGGAGGATTGTTTGTTTGCTGAGCGTTGCTCTGAAAACAGATCTGTATCACTTAGTCACAACTCTGTCTTCCTCTCAATGGGAGCCTGCAATYGTACCTGCCACTAAAGCCAGGCTCAGCAGAGGTCTGCCTTCTAGGATATTTTTAAAGGGGGGCAGTCAAGTCCAGCCTATTTCAGGATAGAAATTGAAGCCAGTCGTACATACAGCAGCTGCTCCTCAGTTCCTTTGCCAGACTAGATGATTAAAAATATTAATATTTATTCTTGAAGTTGCCACGTTAAACACTGGRGCAACTGGCTGACTGAGCTGCGAGCTATGTATTGCCAAGTGCACCAAACAAAGAAAAATTAAAGGGGAAATAGTGTGTACTAATGTAAATAGTTTTCACATGAGAGTGTGGTTTTACGCAGGTGGTGTSTCATTGCAGTAGGTCCTTCACAGGAGCACGTGGCCACTCTGTAAAGGACAAAAAAATAACTAACTGCTGAGTGAATAATTCTTTTTTGTACTCTTGAAGCATTTGAAAAGTTGAACTGGTCTCCGTTTGGAGGTGAAATTGCATATATGCTGTGGGAGAACAGGAATCTCTCTCTCTCTCTGGTTTGTGCAACATTGTTCTTTCTCAGCTCTTTTCCCGTGGCCTTGTCTCACTCATGCCACACATGAATATCCAAGTGCTCTTTTACATTCCCCACCCATGTTATTGCTTCAGGTCTTGTACTGTTGCTCAGTGAATGGTAGCAGATTTTTAACAAATTTGCAACAGCAATCTGGGCTACTGRAAGGATTATGACTAAACCAATAAATTACTATTGTCTGCTTTCATCACACGACAGATTCCCATAACCCAGTCCAGTGTGGCTGAAGATTTTATGCTGATAAAGATTACTGGGTTTACTTACATTTTAGAAACACTATTGTTCCATTAGATACATAAATAATTGTTAGTCAAAGATCAAACAGAGATAATTACTGTTTTTTTGCACTTTTGGAACACAGATGAGATGATTAGAAAAATCCAAAAAGATATGAAGCAATAGCAAAGCTTCTCTTAAGCAATGTCAAACATATCTTTCTTGTTCAACAGCATCTTGTATCTCCATCAATAATCTCGCCAATGGTCATATAATTAACTATGCTAATAATGCTTCTTTTAGTCTTTTTATTACTATTATTGCTGTGAACCTACTTAGGAGCAATCCACTGTAATTAGTAATTAATCTGATGGCTGTGTTGCCCTATGCAAACGTGAGATGGAGCATGTTGATTTAACCACAGCAGCCTCAGTCTCTGCTGTGCCCCAGCTGGTGCAGCTCTGCCTGCAGCTCTTGCTGCCCCTGCACTGCCCAGGGAGGGGTGGCTACAGGCTCCCAGATTCCTGGGATGGGGACTGGGGACAGGGCAACTTCTGTGTCACCTCGTCAACCTTGCTTGGCTGCCGTCAGCCCCKGTGCCTTGAGAGCACTTGCCGGTGCCACTGTCACCTTGTCACATGCACAGTGAAGAGGGAAACGCAAGGCTGGCTGACCTGGGCAGCACGTACTCCTGTGAAATGCAACTTTGAGTGTTTAATATGCAAGYGTTTCCACTTGGGTTTGGTGTTTCACGTAAAAGCCATTTCTTTCTCACCTTCTAAACATTGCATTTGATTCTCTTTTCTTTAAATATCCCAGTTATCCTCATCTATTCACTCTTGTTTGCTCTGGCAATCTTGTAATGCTAGGATTTGTCAACATCTCACTTTTTTTTCCTTAGTTTAGAATAGGAAACAAATGTGACAATATTTGTTGGCAAGTAGTGATGTTCTTGTCACAATTGTGCTGAGCACTAACAGCAAGGGAGAGGAGAGTTCCCACTTGAAAGTGTTTCCTTTTTTTAAATTATTG
>NW_026623272.1:2285640-2291291 GCF_030028575.1 Malurus melanocephalus | reverse complement strand
CATGACTTAAGCACCTGAACCTTGGGAATCCAGTCTTGCCTTGGCTTCATCTCCTTATCGTCGTTCTTTGTTGCARCAACGCAGCAGTAGGTACTGATCTCTCATTCTCAGAGCACATTGCAATTATTTTCCCTGTTTTATACCACAGCTGACGGTTTCTGAAATGTACTGTTATAAAATGATGTGTTTGTCCCTCTCATAGCTCTTGTCCTTCTCTAAACATGAGTTACGGAGCACTCAGGAAGCAGATGTGGGTGCTGCCGAGAGCCCAGTGGTCTGTGACGCTATACTTTCCTAAGTGATATKAAGCCAGAGTGGAAAAATTAGTTTTAAATATTCTGAAATCACATATAAATGTAGAAGCTGAGAGCACAAATCAGATTTAGGGTGATAGTGCTATTCAGAGCTAAAATTCATAGAAAAAGGGAAAAATATTTTTTGATTCAGTACTTGCAACTCGAAGCYTAAACCTGCCTAATCCTGGCTTCACATAATCACCAAAATACCTGTCAAAAGTCTATCTATCTGGAGGCATTTGACACTTTGTAAGTGTCCCTGAATTATCTGTCTTAGCAACATACACCTCTGCTGAGCTGTGCAAATATAGCAAAAGGTAGGGTTCTGGTGAAACCAGTATTTACACACTATCTCAGTGTTGGAAGTAATTAATCTTCAACTGTATGAGGCTCTTTGTGATGTAAAGCAAGTGCTGACACTTTTGTGTAAACATGAAGATTAGCATATTTACAAACTGGTAGATGTTACTTTGATCAGTGGCTGCTTGCACTGGAAAGGCATGCTGGCATGTGGGTTTGCTCTTCATGTGACAAAGACGTCTAATCCTTTTACACTATTCTCAGATCCATATTTAGAATTCTGACTTGTGTTTTCTCTATCCACTTGAGCTCACTGTTTGGTTTGTTTAGCAGTGTTCATCCACTCTTTATACTCACCAGTGACTCATTCCAGTTTGTTTTCTTTGCAAAGCAAGCAGTAAAATTCCAAAGTAGTAAATGACCTGGGTGAAAAACCCTTAAACTCCTTTCGATTTAATTACTAAAGCAAATTGGAAACACTTGCAGTCAGGCTTTTTGATGGCCAGTATAAAGATCTTCACTGTTTTCTTTCTGGCTTTTAAGTAAGTTAGTGTGAAAATTAGCCAACCAAGCTGCAGCCTACTTCTTAATGCTGTTATATCAAGACATTTGTTTCTGTGTACGTTAAAACTCATCTGGAAGACTTTGAAAGAGGCATCCTAGATGCCTGTTTTTGTTCATTGTAATTTAATGGTAAACTGTAAACAATACATAATTCATTTTAGCGCAAATTATAGCTTTACATACTCTAAACTGGTTAGTGACAGGGCATCTTGTGGTAACAAGATAATGACCTGAGCAGGTTGGAACAGGCTGGGTCTTATCTTTTAAGGAGGATGAAATAATGTTATGACATTGTCAGCATATTGTCTAACATGCTGGGGTGCTAGCAGCTCATTACCTGTGTGCAAGCCGTGTGTCGGAGCGATTGCGAGATTGGCCCTGGTGGGTGTAGCTGAATGGCAGGACCCAGCACGCCGGGAGCAGCGGGGGAACGGGGCTTGGGGAGCCCACACAGCTCCACGGGAAAGGGGAGAACAGCCCAGGGCTGGGTGGGGCTCTCTGCTGCTCCTCTCAGCACCAGGGCCTTCATCTCAGCGCTGGAAGCAAATTTACTCAGCCTGCCCACGGTGGCTGGAGATGGTAGATAGATCTGCTTGGTCTTGGAAGGTTTCCTGCTTTCCTCTGGCCAGCTGGAGCTTTGCCTCCATCCTCAGGCATGCCTGTTAACTTGTCAAAGATGAGGAAACTCCTTCTCACCAATCCACTGTGTTCTGGAAGGTGTGACATTAAGCCCTGACGCTTTAGACACTTCTCTTGGCTCCTTATCCACGCACTGAAACCTCTGAGCTGATTTCAGGGCTTTGACTCAGTTTCCATTTGACAGCAGCTCCCAGTGATGAATGCATGTTTCAGAGACTCAGCTGCCAGGCAGCTGCTTGCCCTCATGGCACAACTGGAAAGACTGCTCCAGCACTATACCAGTGCTTAAAGCCAAGATATTTGTTTGTAAAGTTGAATTCCTGAGAGCATCCCATTCCATTCCACTCTCCAGAGGTGCAGTTGCTGTTGGAAGAGTGCAGCAGGCACCTGGTGGTGGCAACAGCCTCAGAGAGATTGGCTACAGCCCTCAGGGGCTGCTGCCTGCCCTACCCAGACCTTGGGGCTCTCTGTGCAAAATGAAAAGAACAGTAAATCCCAGCCATCCCCGTGTCTTTCAAATGGATCAGAGTGATGTATAATTTCATGTTCTAAAGGATCCCACCAGCTCTCCAGCCAAGCAGGACCTCTATGCTCACAAGGCTGGCCTGAGCCTCTCTGGTGAGAGATCAGACCTTTTACTGCTGTGAATAACACTTTAGAATGACATATAATGATGTATTTTGCACTAAATTAATTAATATTAGTCTCACTTAGCATTTTCCCCTGGAAATATTGCAGTCTGTAGGCTGCAGTCACACATATTTGGAGAAGGTTTTATTGCATGGAGCTGCCCCCTTTGTATCTAAAATATGAGCAATAACAACAGGGTCTGTGATTTGATTTCTTGTTAAGCAAAGTAAGCAGGTGAAATAAAAGAAAACTGATACACTTTTCTTGGGTTGTTTGCAGAGCATCACACGTATGTTAGATCTATTACTGATTAAAACTCTTGTTAAACTGAGGATCAAAAAGAAAGCTCGACACCTCATTTAGCTCTTTTCATGACTGGATGAGCCTAAATAGAACAACTTGTCTATATGGGAACAGTACAGACACCTAATTTTAAAGGTATTTTCCTACCTAGGCAGAGAAAGTGTGAGTAGAGTATTTAAATTAGGAGGAAAATGTTTTATTTGGTTGCAGCTATGAAAATTAAAAATTTTGGGGTGAAATCTTGACCCCACCAGAGTAATAAAAATTTTCCATGGTTTTCAGTGAAGCCTAATGTATTTTCTATTGATATTTGAGGGGGAAAAAATAAACAACTTTTGTAGGTTACATTGTTACTTATTTAAAATGGAATAGCTGGTTGCACATTTATGAACAAATACTGTATTAACAGAAACGTCTCTAAGTATATATTAATCTCTGTGGTTTACTAAAAGCTTTCAATAACTCTGGATCGTTTTCAGCTTAATAGACAGATTAGAAGACAGGTAGCCGATGTGCTAAACAAAATGGAATTTAGTTTGTTTTCCTCTCAATACCATTATTTGTGGCTTAATTTTTTCCGCATTGCAAGTGTTCAGCACTTTTGCAACTTAAAAGCGCAAGCAGGCAGGGAGYAGTCTGCAGCCACACTGGAAAATAAGCCTGGATCCCTCAGGCTTTCAGCTGGATTCCCTGCTGCTTCTCCTGTTTTTTGGAATTCAGGCAGTGGCAGAGCCCTGCTCCTCTCCTGCACGTCCAAACTAATATTAGCATGGGGACAAACAAGCAAGGTGGGCTTGGACCCTTGGGATTACAGCCTGACTAGGGGCTGAGAGGAAACGTCTGCAAAGGCTGCAGAGAGGGAATCGAGCCTCAGTGAGCATGGGAAGCTGCAATAGGCCCGGATCACAGGATTTGGGTCTGGCAAGCTGATTATTCAGCTCTGCAACACTCAGGGCCCAACCATGAGCATCATACGAACTTTGATGTTTTTAATGTTGTCCATGGCTGGGCTGCAGTCAGCAGGACTGACCCTTTTATGCTCTCACAGGTCTTTTTTTTCCTGACAGTTTTATGGGCATAAATAGATAAAAGTCTTCATCTTAGGAAAAGCATGTATTTAGGAATTTTAAGATACTAATTTCATGTTGCCCTAGAGCATTTTCTGCAAATGTTARCATGCACATACTATTTCTGGTGATTAAAGCAGAGTATTTTGACTTTAAAGTGGCATCTTCTGAATAAATGTGTCTTCAAATGATTTATGCATGCCATTAGGATTTAGTGCTGGTAGTTGTCCTGGGAAGCCTGATCTGGTCTTTCAAGAGTTGCCTTAGCTTTATCAGTCCATTTACATGTGGTCATATTTCAACCTCCAGGAGCTTTAAAATGTTTAGTACACAGAACACAAATTTAAGCCTGTGTTTGTTTTTATTGGTGGAACCTCTTTCCTTTCTTCAACATTCTCAAATGTTCCCTGGTTTAAGTAGAGTTATCTAAGGTAATCCACTCTTGCCCTTACCAGGGATATTCCACTTTGTTCATAAGCACATAACATAACTCTAGTCCCCTGTGATTTCATTGTGAAATTAAAACCCAGACACTCATCCAGATGTCTTAGAAGATAAGGGCAGACCTAATCCRTGTGTCACAGAGGACTTGAGGAGCAGGAATTCACCTATACATCATCACGTTGTTATTAGCCTGGACCATGGCAAGCCCAACACAAACATTTTCCACAGGGCTTGCATTCAGGCTTGGCAGTGTTAAGAAAATACCCTCCAGCAATGTGTTATTTTAGGCTGAAACAAAAGTAGACATGAATGGCAAGAGGAACAGAGAAGYATTGTTTTTATTTTCAATGTGAACCCATAACGTGTGTTAAATGAAAATCTAACCAACTAAGATGTAAATACCATCGTGTTCAAATGAGCTATCAAATATCAACACACTTATTTTGTGATGGGGCACTGATGCTTGTCTTAGGCACTGTGGGAAGGGCAATTTAGATAGTAGAAGCCAAAAGCTTTATCTGATTAAAACTGATATGATGATTGATTTTGACAGAGAGAAATCACTTCCATTGCAAAAAAAGAAGGCAACAAAAACATTGTGAATTTTTCATTAATATGAATGGTGGCACTGAAATTAGAAATAAAATGTGGTCTTCTGAAAGAGGCAAAACTTTGCCACTGTTTCTTGCAGTTCTGCCACAGAGGTCACCCCCAAAGCTTCCATAATTATTTTATAAAATCCTAGGGTAATGATGAGAACCCCAGGAGATGACCTGCCCTGCACAGCCTCCCATTTCTGYCTGTTCCTGCCCTCACTTGCTGTTTGTCCATCTTGCCCTGGGTGAACTCCCAAAAGTGTGCAGAGGGATGCTACAGGACAGCAAGGAGCAGAGTTGGTGGTTGAAGCAGTAAACTGAGTGTTAGCTGGTTTGAATTCAGTGCCACAGATATTCTGCATAGCCAGCTCTGTTCTTGACAAAATTCACCCTGTGCTGAGAGCCAGCGAGAGCCTTGGGTGTCTCCTGATGCTGTGGTACAAACAAGGCTCACCCACTGGGTGAGCATTATGCAAGCATATTTAGRAAACTCTGATGGTGTGTGAGCTTCGTGCTGTCCTTCAGCAGAGCTGAACCTCCTGTTCAGAGTCAGTGCCTCAGTGCTCCCTCCCGCCAAGCAGGAAAACTGCAAGGGTTTGTGCATGAACACTTGTGAAATGCTGCTGTGATGCAAGGGACACTTCAGGGCATGTCTGTTAGGAGGAAAGCCTGCGGCTTTCGAGCGAGCTGCCCAGAGTTTATTCACTGATTGAATAGTTGGAGTGTGAAAAAGTGCCTGGAAAAAATCTTCACAAACAAAAAAAAATGTGTAATATCAAAATCAGAGGGATATTAGTGCGCTGGTTTTGTGG
>NW_026623272.1:2267226-2285536 GCF_030028575.1 Malurus melanocephalus | reverse complement strand
GTTGTTGTGGTTTTTGTTTTTAAATATGAATATTAATGGTAAATTAATGCAAATGTATTTATGAAAATCAAAACTAGAAGAAAGGGATCCAGGCAGGACGGACAAACACTTTCTAAAATGGAATGTGGCTTTGATTTTTTTTTGTTTTGGGAAGTGATCCAGGTTACCCTAACAGAAAGCAGAGACACTTTGTGGCTGGGGTCTCTTTGTGCACAATGCAAAGGCAAAGCAGTTCAAGACCAGTTCATCTGTGTGAAAATATGACCCTGTATGAGTCTGGAGGTCAATGAAACCACTGTTGATCTGCTTAGGGCATGCTGGTCACTGCTTTAGGGTCACTTTGATTTATGYGCTTGGATTTTCTACTTCCAGAAGAATAAAATATGGGGAACTGTTTTTTAGTTAAAGCTCATTTTTTGTTGGCAGCATGTATTTTTTTTTCCAAAATATGCATGATATGAAAAAGTCTAATGAATCTAATGCACGCATATAAAGTGATATTTGTATGAAAGATGAATGTATTCACAGTTATAATCAGGAAAAAAAMCCCTTAAAAGTATAGGTTTTAGTTGGTTTCTTTTTGTTGTTTTGTTTCTTTTAAGCAATCTTCCCACCCATCTCTGATATTCAAGCATTGTGGTTTAAGTGTTTAACAGTTCCTGTATTYTTACTTTTAAGATGCTCACGTGAAAGATGAGTTTAACAAAACCTGAAAGAGTGGCTTTTGTTCTGTCTATGAACAAAACATGGGGCTGCAGAGGCCACAATTATGAAATGTTCAACATGTCTCTCACTACTTGTTCCTTGGAGTAACTGCTTCACAAGCCTTCTCCTTCAAGCCATCCTAAAGGCTGTTTAATACTGTCTTAGTTGTCATTTCTGTCAGCACTCAGCACAGTRAAGAGTTGCTGAACTAAACCATATTAGCAGGTCTTTACAATTATTTGTAAATGTTGGGATACTCAGAAGATTATTGCACTGGTACATAGCCTGTGGTGCCTGAGGGGAGCACAAATTATTTCTTATCTGCAGGAATAGCACTGAGGAGCCRTCTTATGAGATGCTGTGGTGCTCAACCCACTTCCAATCCCATCACTGGGATTGTCAGGGTACAATTTATATCAGTGAGCAGGATGGACACAGGCTCTAACATTGGAGTTTCACATGAATCTAATGCATGGGAAATGGATTTTTTTTTCTTAAATGGATAAAAATATCTCCTCATCTGAAACCTTAAACTGATGACATTTCAGAATTCCATTTGGTGAGATGGAAAAGCAGATGATCTCTGTTTTTTAAAAGTCTTTCTGATAGCTAGTGCTTCTTGCCCATGCAGTTTGTTGAAGTATTACTGACACAAAGCACTTCAAACTTTGGGCTATATATCTGACTCCACAAGGTCTGTCTAGAATTGTCTACATTTAAGGAAAACTACTATTTTCTGAAACACATTACTTCAGGATTGTCAGGACTCGTACCTAAAGTTAGGTTCCTAAAATTCAAAGAAATGGTCATTTTCAAAARCACTGAGCAACCCCTGAGTGCCATGGAAATTGTCCAGGATTTAAAGCTCTGGGAAAAGGTCAGGCTGGTTGCTTCRTAACCTAAATTTAAGCTCCTGTGTACTAAAAATGCCAAGGAAGAAATATCCCATATCATAAGCCAGTTCTTTAAAAAGAGACATACTTTCAACAACTTCTTAATTGAAAGCAAAGCTTATTTTCAGTATGATAGGAACATATTTATGGTTGTGGTTGTGCCATCTTGTAATTTGCAACTCAAAAGGATGTCAATTGTTGCATAACTCTACTGGCCAGTGAGCCATTTCCCCTGGCTCCAAAAGTAGAGACTAAATTTTTTTTTATTGTTTATAGTTATATATGTGTTTGTTTATTGTCTATCTGCTGCCGAGTGACCTGCAGGTGCACCCTGTGGATCTGGTGATGGGAAAGACTGGCTGTTGTTAAACATTCTCAGCTCTTCCACCCCAGGGCATTGCAGCAGGAGGCTGTTGGGAGCTTCCATCATCTGACCAAAACATGAGAAACTCCAATACTGTGCACATTGCCTGTGGTGGAGTCTGGAAATTTAGGGCATTATCTCACCAAAGAGCCTCACTGATACWAGCTTCACTCAAAACTGCAGGTCCTAACTCATTCTAGGGAGCATGAAGGGCTTCCCACCCATAATGGGAGTGAAATCCTGCCTTGCTCCGGCTCGGGCTTTTGCCACAGTGTTGGGTGACGGCAGATTTCATCACTGGATGGTGTGTTTTCCTGGATTTCATCACTGCATGGTGTATTATCCTGGATTTTGTCACTGGATGGTGTATCCTGACATGAGAGAGAGGGTGAGCTGAGCTGGAGCATGGAAACCACGAGCAGGGCAGCAAACTCGGAGGAGATCAGGTGTCGTGGAGAAAGAGGCACCTGGGTGGCAGTGGAGACAGGGGCAGTCATTTCTTCATGTGAAGGATGCTTTAAGAGGGGTCCCTTGAAAGGCAAAAGGGCTTTAAAATGTGAGCTCCATTTTTCTGTCAATATTTGCTTTTTTGGGTCTGTCTATTTATACGTTTTCATGTGAAACATGGTAGAGGATGATGGTTTACTCTCAGTCAGGGCAATTACTGTTACAATGCAGCATCAAAGTGGAACTCACAATTAAAGTGGCCTTGGCAGAACTGCTCCTTTTGGAGCAGAAAGAGACCTCAGACCAAGTTGCTCAGAGCTTGATCCAGTGGGGCCATGGAAGCCTCCAGAGGTGGGAACTTCTGCCTGGGTGGCCTCTGGGAACAAGAAGCACATCCTGGCTGTGCTGGTCTCAGCTGCTGGTGATGCTCTCAGGTCCCTTTGCCTGTTCCCATCTCAGGGTCACCTGTTCAGGTACTGTCACAGAAAGTCAAGTACTGCCTTTATGACCATCATCCTCAGAAAGTGTGTATGACTTTTGTGTTTCTCTTCTTTTCCACTTACCCACAAGAGACTTTCCCAAATTTTCTGAACCAGAAGTAGATGTGTCACYCCGGGGCCAGGACTGAAGAGCAGCAGCCACCCTGTGACTGTGATTTGGTACAGCTGGCCCCACACTGGCACTTGATCCTGTTGGGTCATTTCTTGCCAGGTCCACAGGCCCTTTCCAGCCACGGTGGAATGGCTTTTGTGTCCTGATTAATTTTTGTCTTTCAGAGTTGTTGTTGAGTTTGCTCACCCAAGCTTTCTATGTTTAATGTTTTCTRTAAACTCTCCAACTCCTAGAGTCATGTGAGAAGCTTAGCTATTAATAAATGTTTTCAGACTTTGGAGGGATAAAAAAAAGCTTCTGAGTGTGAATTTTAAATACAAACTTCACAAACAAATACAATGAACCTTTACATTCATTGAGCTTTAACTTCTCCTGGTTTTTCCAGGGCATMATTTCTGACTTGTGACTATTGGAGGTTGGCAGCCCTGCTGCTGGCTCTCTGTGTGTTGAGGCTGCATTTGTGTTGCTTGGTTTGATACATTCCTGGGAGACTTATTTCTACTGTCTGTGCATTTAGCTACAGCCTGGGCAAAGCAAGAGAATCTATTTTTTGTTTTATGCTTCTTCTTTCCCCTTACTTTATCTTCAACCTTTCTACCTTTTGGGATAATAGTTTGGCTTTTGTTCTGAAATATACATTCACTGCTGAGTATAATTATTGGTGTTAAGTTGTATAAATCACTGAATAAGTGTATACAAATTGACACTGGATGAACAGGAGGGATATTCTGACAGTAGCAGGTAAAGAATTAGAAGGAAAATTAGAACACGTAGTATTTTTGAATCTGCATGCATTTTGTGAATCTTTGCATATACATAGGTTCTTTTCTATTTTTTTTCTGGTGTCTTAAGTATGTTGCCTGTTCTTGAAAGTATAGGAGCAATTGAAAGCTTTCTGTGAATTTTAAAAACRAAGAAGTTTTGACTTCTATTATAAAAGTGCTGTTATGGAAAGTAAAAGGAAACAGAGATCCAAAGTCAGTGGTATCAAAACCAATGAGATGGTCATCAGGTTTGTCAGAGGACATAATTTTACTGACTTCTATTTAAACTTTTCATTTCTGATTAGTAGGAAGATAGGTACTGATTGTTGGATTGTGGCCAAAGACTCTCAAGTCTTGTAAATTCTATTTTACAAGTTTTCTAAAAGAAGGAAGACAAGAACTCTGTTCTCCAACCAGGTAAATGTGTGACCATAATACTGATAAAAGGATCCTTGAAGTGTTTTCCTTCGCATGAACAGAAATCACTTAAGTATAAACCACCAAAGAACCACACCTGAGAGATTTAAGGTGATTTGTTGTTTGTGCTGTGCTGGAATTTTTTTGTTTCAGGAGTGTTTGTCTTATAGCACACGGTTGAAGTGACCCTCTTAAATCTAGCGTTAAAACTTGAAATGACACAAGCCTGAATCATGCAAGCAAAAGGGCATTACCTTGAATTTTTGTGCTTCAGTCTYTTGGCATGGACAGAACACCCAGAAAATAGTTTCAGTCACCAGAAGTGTTCACAAATACTAYAAGTGTGTCATTGCAGACCACAGTCTGAACATGTCTTCTCTCCTACCCAACAGTAGACTCCTACTGGAACAGCTCCAGTGCTTTAATGAATTACAAACCTGTGAAATATTTCTTTCCCTCTGCCTGTGGTAACTGCTCTTTAACCTGGCAGCAAGACTGGGCACAAATAAGCCCTTGAGGCTGACTCAGGGCAAATTCACTGTGTGTGGAAACGGGGGCTGTGCCATGGAGCCGCTCACTGTCCTCGGCCGCAAACCCAGCGTGGTGCCAAAGGATGGCCAGAGCCCGATGGCTGTGCTTGACACCAAACGTGTGTGGGTGCTCTTGCCAGAGCAGCTGGCCAAGATTCCCCTCAGCTGGGAGCAGGGGAGAGGGCTCAGGGAGGGTCAGGCAGGGAAAGGCATTCCTGGCACTTTGCTTCTGCTCTGGGAGAGCAGTGCCAAACAACACATACGCTGTTGGCATCTCCGATTACTTCTGCTTCTCTAAGTCAGGAACCGTTCCTCTGAAGCCAGTGGCACCTCATTAACATTAAACTGATGTGAATAAAAGGCAACTGGGACATATATGTTTCCATACCTTTATACYGTTGGGTCTGATTCTACTTTTGTTCACACGGGTTTGATATTGATACAGCTCCTCTGGCTTTCATGACATGAATCTGTGTTTAACCTGGGTCAGCAAGATCTCAATCATTTACTTCAAAAAATATGTGCCTAGAGCTGYTGGGAAGGGATGGGTCTGTCAGAGAATAGAGGACGGGAAGTAAAAGTAGGAAAGGGATCAAGAAACTGCTCAAAGATGGAGCTTTAAATTTCTTGTCTTTGCCCACAGTTTGTTGCCTTTGTCAGTGAAAAATGGGAGAGATGAAGGAAGGGAATACCTCTTGAGTTAGAGGTTGTCTTTGGACTGAGCAAAGCCCTGCAGTAGAAGCATGTTAGTCCTCCCTCCTTTCCTTATTTCAGCTGTTCTGTGTATTGGGAAAAAAAACCCCACTTCTTTGTTTTTTTCCAATAGAAAATAGGAAAGGACTATAAGGAAACAGAGMAGATTATTTTTTCCAGTTTGCCTTAGGGTTTCCTGGAATTTTTGCTACTGTACATTTACTTAAAGTAACYCTATCTGTTTAAATACATGCTGATCTTTGGTTGCTCTGAGATCAGAATCAGCCCTGAAGAATGCCTTTTGCTCGCAGTGGTTTCTGTATTGTCAGTCCTTCCTCGGTGCCCCCCGCCACGCTGACCTCCGGGCTATCAGGTGACAGCAGGATAAACTGCAACACATGTGGGCCAGCCAGGCAGCGAGTTATGATCCCAACCAATACAGAAATTGGGATCTGTTGKCAATCTCCTGCAGGATAACAAAGCAATCTGCTTCCAAATGAAGGTAGATGTAAGATAAATTCTCTGCCTGCTATTATATTTTCTTGGCATTAGCCAAATACTCGAAGTGTTTTGTGGCTTTGTCGCCACCAATTATGAACTAAAATAACATCAAGTGCTGCAGAGTGCCATGATCCAAAACTCCTCTGTCTCTTCGCAGTGACACTGTGAATAAATAAAATCAGCTCCGATGATTCATTAATTCATGTTTAATAAGGCTTTGCAAAGTTATGTCAGACACTTGGAAGGGATGTTTGGAACTAAAAGCTCAATCCCTCAGTGTCTAACCCAGACAAACTGCCTCCTTAATTTTGCTGAAACAATATGTGCAGAGGAGGGTTTGTTAGAGCTCTGGAAAGTTTTTTGTTGTGTGCACTATTTAAAAATTCTGTGCAGTTGTCATCATTATGTACCCAAAATGAACACAAGTCTTTTACAGTGAAACTTAGGACATTATGCAATAAACTGAAATTTATTGTCTAATTCTTCAACCAAGCTTTTGCATAACAAATGGAATAAATTAAAATTTTTTGTTGGCTGTCTCAATTTCACAATAAACATATTTTTACTTGAGCAATGTGTGMATATCCTGAAAATATTTCAAGAAAAAATAAATTATTCAAATGGAACAGCTTCGTCGTCAATTATACCACAATTTTTTTCCTGAAATGTAATTTGTATAAGATTAATTTGTTAGAACTGGTAAGATGCTTAAAGCTTTTAAAAAGGTAAAACCATTTACTTTTTATTGTCTAGACTCTATGTAAGCCATTGCTAATGAATACTGCCCTTTCTGGTGGCTTTGCAGGAGGCAAACTCAAACAAACCAATTATAAATGATTTTTCAATGTAAACTTTTAACAGTGTAGCCTAAGGGCTTGCTCAACATAAAAGTACAATTTAGGAAACACAAGTTTTAACTGAGGTCAGGATATATCAGGCCATGATGGATGTACATGTTAAAACATCTGACTATGGAATGACAATGTTTTCTTCAAGACTAAGCAAAATGCTGGTGGCAGTGATAAGTAAAATGAAAAATAGCCTTGAAATAACTGACCAGAAGCTTTGAGGTTGGCAGCTGAGGTGCAGCTTTGGGCTTTTATTGAGTGTGTGGTGTTTGGGGTTTCTTCTGAGTTTTGCAAATCTCACTTCCTGGGATGCTGCAAGCAGTATAACCTTTTAGACCGATATTCTACAGTAGAGAAAGTCAAACTTCTAAACACCATCTGCTTGGGTGTCAGGTAGAAATTGCCCCCTTTCCTGCTGTCCCCAGCTGCTGGAGCAGGGCCCTGTGCTGTGGGAGTGTCACACATTCCCTCCTCCTGCACAGTGTGACACTGGCTGCTGACAGCTTTTCCAGCTGCTGAGAGGAAAACACCATGACCCTGTGGTGCAAAGCACTGTCCAGTACATCCCACCACCACGGGTTTGAGCTGTTCACCATTTTGGAGGAGAAGATCCCTGTTTGAACAGGTGSTGCTGGACTGCTCCACGCTGTCTTTAGGGCTCTTCAGCCTTACTGTCTATCTTTCAACAGCCTGAGTGAAGCTGGCCCGGGCTCACATCATGTGCTGTATCTAATTTGGTGGAAGCAGTCACATGCCCACAGTGTGATCTGTATCAGATTTGTACAGCTGACTCATCTGCTATCAATCCTTGTGCAGCGAAGGCTCCATARCTGCAAACCCTCACGTGTTCCTGCAGCTCCTGCTCCTGTCTTGTAACTCATTTATCACAGTTCTGCTCCTCTGCCCATTTCCCAACTCATGCCACACCTCTTCTGTAGCTCAGGAATATCTTTTCTCAGACCCACGTGCCACCTCGTCCTGGACTCGGCAGTCCAGGAGTCACACAAGCTTTGTGAATTGTCTCTGCTCCTCTGGCTCTTGGCTTTTGTCCTTGCATCCCTCTTTCTCCTTCAGGTAGTCCACAGCTTAACCTCCCTTCACACGCAGTGTCTCCACAGCCTCTTGGAAAGAGAACATTGCTCTTATCAAAAGCTTCCTTCTCTTTTCAGCTGGAAACTCTTGTCCTGGTCAGCATCACACGTCTGCTCCTGGCTCCTCCACTCAGAGTAATGAGATAGCCAAAGGCATACCCATGGCTTCACAAAATGTGCGTGGAAACCACACACTGGAGCTGGGTTAGCACCCTCACCAGTTGATCAGCCAGGCTCTGACTGAAGGTTTGTCATTTTGTCAAAGCAAAAATTGATTTTGTTGATGAAGTAAAGGTTCATCAATTTTAATTTCAGTGAAAACACCTCCTCCTTCTATATTTACTAGAATTCCAACCTTACTAACCAAGCAGTGTGTGTTCATAGCTGTTGGCAAAACCCAATGTATGCTACTTGGAAAAACAAAAAAATTACTGCTTAGTCGAATTAGAAACATTTATAACATCTGCAATCATACTTGTTTGTTCTSTCTTCTTGTGAGCAAAGTTGTTCCACTGGTGCGGTCTCCCCTCTTTCTTTCTTGTCATCTATAATTATGTTGAAGGGATTAATACTCATGCATTTTATCCAGCGTCTCAGCTTGATGACAGGGCATTGTTTAATGAGAGCACAATCAGTGTCCTGGCTCCTTGGGAGAGCTAAGGCAGTGCTCACAGTGGAAATCATTGAAAATAAACATGTGGAAGCCTAAGCGCTCTTTAATAACTCCTTGTGCTTGTTTGGTTAACAATTTTGATGATTTTGTCTGTTGTGCCTGGCTCTGCTGCTGCAGTGCAYGGTTATTTATGGTGCCTGAGGAGGTTATGATCTCCTTGTATAAACTACGGGACAGAGGTAGAACACAGTCAGTTCTGAGTCACRGCAAGGGTTTTGTTCTGCAGCTCTAACGCCATTAGATGGAGAATTGGCCATTAGACTGTAACAGAACTATCAGAATGCTGATCAGGACACTGATGCACCAAAAATCTGGGATCTGTTATAGATCTGTCACATAGGCAGGGTTCGGCCTGTCTGTACCTTTTACTCRTACTTAGATATTTAGCTTATATTTGCTAATGGCAAGATGATGTTAAAAAGTGACACTGCCCGTGTGTTGGTAGCAATTACTGGATTATTTCCCTCTCAGAGGTGCCATGGGTTGATGAGCAGAGCTTGGGGCCACATGTGCTTGATCTGAAACAAAGGGTTTGAAAAGGTGGCATTGCTGCCTTTGTGTGTTACCAGCCAGGGAACATGGACAGGTTCCATGGGACCTCTGAGAAGGGCTCAGTCTCATTGSAGAAGACAGCACTGCCTCAAAACCCACTTTTCCTGTTCTGTCCCCGACAGGAATCTGGAGAAGCCTGGCTCTGCGATGTGTGATGGCTGTGGCATTTCCTGTGCTCAGCTGGGTCAGGGCAGGGAGGGACAGTGACAATCCCCAGCGTGCAGCACCTGCTGGGCAGTGTCCTGTGCCAGGATCAGCTCGGGGGGCACAGCTTTCTCACCAGTGAGGTGAAACACAGCTATAAATTAGGAGAGAGCAGGAAAGTGCCGGCTCACAGGCACTCAGACAAATCCTCAGAGGCTGAGCAGYGCTCAGGGTGCCAACCTGGGTGGGGCTCAAGGCCATGAAGCACCAGAAGGTGCCACAGAATTAGTGCTTCAGTGCCCAGGGCTTTGTCTCGTGGCTGTGGCACAGTGACAGGCTCCTCTCATATTTTTGGGGAACTTGGGTCTCCTGTCCTGACTCAGGCAGTGAATTCACCACCCAGTGTCAGCCTTCCATTGGTTGGTATCTCTCCCGTGAATGCACTGTTGAAGGACAAGTTCTCCAGACCTTATTAATGAGGGAAACACTCAGATACTCACGACATCACCAGGCAGCTTGGAATGCACTCTGTCCTCTTGCTTTATATGAGTGATTCAGATTTTTCCATCATATATTTAATGTGTAACTTACGTGTGTAGCCATTTGGGAGATGTTTGAGTTTCCTTTTCTTGTTACTGCTAGTGCTGGAAATGATGAAAASTCATTCTTTCTCCAGGGAAGTACATGGGGAAGGGGAGCCAAGAGCTCAGACTGTGGGTGGTGGGATGGCAGGGGCCAGCAGTTCATTCAGCAGAAGAATATATTAATGTGGAACTCAAGGGAGCGATATTTTCCTCTTCAGTATCCACTTTATTTTTCAATGACAGAAAGACAATTTTCACCCACGAAAGATGAGAATTAGCTTAGGTTATCTCCTCGTGCTTACACAGACACACATTTGCACTGCCACAGAAGCACAGCAGTGCCACAAAGCCCAAAAACACCAGGAGGCTGRAGCTGAGACCATCACCTACCCCGGTGCTGTCCCTGTTGTGCAATGGGAGTCCAACCCCTCAGCATTTTTAGCCCACCAATACCAGCCCACATCTCCTCAGCCCTGCTGTTTGACAGCCTCCTGCCTTCCCTCTCCTCAGCCATCAGCACTGATTTGGAGCCTTAACCCCACTCTCCTCCTGCTCCACACCAGCRGTGCTTGCACAACATCTGCTCTGAGATTCCTCACGAGGAAATGCCCTGCAAATCTCCATGTGGTTTGCAGAATGAATTCCCTGGTGACCCTCTCATTAATAGTTTTCCCTGCCAAATGCTGTTTGCTTTTACTTTCAGAACTGTCTGCATTAATGATTAGTTCCTCTGCTTGGACATTATTTACATGAAGWACTGCTCTCATCTCACAGGCAGCAGCTCTGCAATGACACTGGGCAAGACCAGGAGCAGTGAAAGCAAATGCCAGACAACAGTTGTGTCTGCAGGATRTGTCTATGGAGAGCTGGGAATTTCCATACCCTCCTGGCTGCCCTGCCTGAGACGATAAGTGCTTGAGTATTTCACAGCAAAAAAAAAAGTCCTGGGAAAAGCAGAACTATTCTTGTGATAAAGGCTGGCTGCACATTTTGGGAAGATGAGCTTGTCAGGGATGTTGCTGCACTCAGGCTGAACCTGTGGGAAGTGTGCCTGCTCCTAATAAATGTTGTGTGCATTTATGTGGCAGTCATTGTGCTTTGCAAGGAGGGAGTCACAGAAATAATTAGTTAAGAGCGTGAGGTTTTTGGCACAGATTCCCTTTCTCAAGTAGCTGTGATGTTCATATATAAGAAAAATTGATTTGGCATCTAGACAGGATTTCAGCACGCTCATGGTTATGGAAATCAGCTATGGGCATGGAGGAAATCTGTATATTGATTCATAAACCGACTTGATGACTTGTTCATGCTTTAATGTTTTCATGGACTTTTACCCAAGATAAAATTGTCAGTAAGTACCACTTGACTGTGCTACAGCACCATCTAAAATGGTGGGAAGAATGCAGAGAATAAAAGGGATTCCCTATTAGGCAGAAGACTTTACTCTCTGTGGTAATTAATTTTTTCCTTAAAGATGAGCATTTTTGTCATTGCCCATGCTATTGAGTTTGACTTTACATGTACATGACGCCCAGTGAAAAATGGTTTTCTGGAATAACCCCCWGTGTCATGGACATGTTTTATTTTGCAAGAGCTCAGGAAAATCAGTTCTCCTCCTACTCTCACCACGCTGTGTCCATGCTGCTGGAGCTGCCATGGCTGTGTGCAGGTAATAGTGTGAGAATCTCTTCACTCTGGTGTCRTGCAGTGGGATAAAAGCCAGCATGGCTTGCTGATTCCCTTTTTTCTCTCCCTGGCTGGCAAGGTCTGTGTTTAGTCAGCATCAGCACCAGTCCAAGATTGCCTCTCAGAAAGCACCTCCTGAGAGAGTCACTGCTTCTCTGCAGGTTTAAACCTTAATCCCTGAACAATACCTCTGCCTGCCTCATGGTTTTCTTTGGAGAGCTTCCAGCATTGACCAATCCTGACCCATCTGACTTAAGCTATGTGGGCTCGAAATGGAGCAGGGTGGCTGCTGGCCATAGCTGAAAAGAATGGAAACTCTGTCATGTGCAATGCCATCTGAGATCCAGCGTGATAACAATGTGTGACCAAACCCTGATCTCACTGGTAACCGTGAGCTGCCGCTGTGACTTCAGAGAGAATCGATGGGTGTGATGGAAGATGGGTCACAGCACACACACTGGGCCATAGCAGAGCAGAATTTCCCCAATAAATAATGTCTCTGTTGTCAAGACAGGAAAAAAAGCCTGGAGACCTATTCTATATTAAACTGAAAAATTCAGAAAAGAGACCCTATATGTCACTGCAGTTTTGAAGGTGAAGGTTGTTCCTTGTGGACTAAGTCTTCCCTTATGACAGTTGGTTACTCATTTTCAGAAAATTTCTGCAAGTTTTTCCATGATTAGGGTGTAGGATTAAAAGATCTCTGGGGTCTTGTTTGACATTATTGTGWTTGGACACMAYTTTGCATACTAAAAGTACTCATGGAGAAACCAGGGCCATGTCTCAAGGTGGGCTGCTAGAAACAGAGATATTTTCATACCCTCAGGAAGAGAAAAAAGGCCATTTTGTCATTTGGTAGCTGGCTTCTTGCTGATTATTAAACAGCCTGCCAAATCTGTGGTTAGCAAGTGATTTAAATGTAGTTTGAAGGCAGCTTTTGTTTCCTTCAGTTGCTATTCTAAGAAAAAGCCCTTAAAATTAATTGATTGACAAACTGTATAATTGATGCTGCCTACATTGCAYGCAGTGGCCAAAACTGATGGGAGCACTGGCATCCTGGTCAAGGCTGCTCTAAACCCTTCAGAGAACCTCTGCCTGCCCTCTCTTTATGCTCTTGGGTAGGAGAGGGCATGTTTAGTTTTCTGCTTACTCCATTYCCTTTTGTACTTGTTCATTTGCTAGGTGCATAAAGGAGAGGAGGTCATTTGTGCACATGGGATAAAGAGGTATTATGAATTCTAAAGTGTTTGCTTTACTGGGAAAAGCACAGCGAGCAGGAAAGCGCAGGAACATAATGTGTGAATTTTTAATGAATGCTGTGCCATGTGTTTGTGCAGGGTTTTTTTTTTTCTACCTGTAGCAGCTTTATTCATTTGGGAGAGTACTGCRTACAAGATATTCTTTAGTAGTGTGCTGGCTGCTGTTTAGTTTTAATAAATTAAATCCTTTATATCAATGTAATATTCTTTAGACAAGCACTTCCAAGACAGATTAGAAATGAACTTAAGGGGATTAAAAGCTTCTCTTGCTAAAAACAATGTTTCAGATGGGAAATCCACTTATTTATGTCACTTTCAGTGGACTACATTTGTCTTTAATATGTTTCTACTGCTGAAGAAAGCAGTGCTTTGCCCATGACTGCAGCCTTTCTGCTCTGCTTTACATACACAGCGATGTTTATTTTCTTCCATGCAGTTAGTCACTTTGGGAAAGATTGATGGCTTCCCATAAAACTGCGAGCAACCATTTTCTTCTTATTTAGACAAAACAAAAGATTTAATGGATCTGGCRTTTTAAATAGCATCAGTCTCTTTGTAAAACAGGACGCTACATGAATGGAAGGTATTGGCAGAAGGAAAAATGTGCTCTGATTTTCCCCTTGCTGCAATTGGAGCAGGCTGAAAACGTCGGCTGGAAGGYTGTCAGTGTCTGTGAAATCCTGGACACCTTGGGATCAGCCTGGGCTCCCTGGTGTCAGCTCTGGCAGAGGGTCAGGTACCAGCCCACAAGCTCTTTCCTGTAACTCAGRCCAGGTTCTCCATTTCTGTATGAAAATCTTGTCCTGTACATGGTTCACTGTGTGTCAATCCCATTGGTGTGCCTCTGGTGCCAACATGAAACATCTTGATTTGAAATATTATAAAACATGTAAGAATGTGCTATATAATGCATAATAATATACAATATAATAATACATCTATGTGTGTGTGTTGTTTATAAATGAGTACCTGCTGGATTTGGTGCACACCCCTGTTGTTGGACAGTCTGTAGGGGGAGGAGATGCCTCTCCATGTCCCAGTACCCAACTCCTGCTCCCTGGAAGGCACCCAGCCAGCAGAAACCGAGTGTTTTGGTGAGCCCAGCATAACTACAGCTCTGAAGAGCCCTGTCCTGCACATATCTGTCCATGCTCAGGGGCTCTGGAYATTACAGGCAGCCCTGCAGCCCTGGGCTCCGGTAGGAGCTTCACTGTCATCGTCACCAGCCAAGTGACACAATCCTGCTCTGCAAAGGCCTGCCTGCTGCCCCATGGTCTCACACCAAAGTTTAACTAGGACAGGATCCTGAGGGATTAACAGTGACAAAATTGAATATTCTGAGTGTTTTGCACACTTTTAAAACCCCTAGGAGATAACCCARCCCTCTGATTTCCTAACATCCATGTTTGGCCATCTGAACTTTCAGTTCATCTCCCAGACTACAAAAAGGTGGTTTTGGAGTTTACTGCTCATGTCTGTTGAAAGCAATGAGGACAAAGAAGGTAKTAGGACACAACTGATCTCCCAAAAGGGTGAAACAAGAAAGAGGTCTTCTTGAGCCTCCTCACAAAGCTGCCAGGAAGGGGACCAGAGAGCCTTTGAGGACAATCTGGTTCTGCCTTTTCTTAAGTGAGTTAGAAGTCTTTGGCCTACAGTGAGAACAGAAGAAATGATCATAGGAAAATGAAATACTGGAAGAAATATGTGAAATTAATGTTTTAATTGGAACAAGGCCTTTCAGTCTATTTATTGGTGCAATTTGCATGTGAGACCATGAAACTGCGGTGCTTACTCTTACATGTACGCTCCAAGAGCTCAGCTATGGTTTGCAGGTCTGTTATTATCCAATTGCACTGCAGATAGCTYGGGCAGAGGGAGAGGTTCCACCCTACAGCACATAAAGTTTGTCTTGGTAACCGTGTCCCTGACACAGTGCTGCAGTTTGTTATTTTAGGCACACCTCCCCCCATCATTACTTACAACAGTYTCACAATAATTTCTATTCCATCATGTTTCATTACACAGTAAAGTATTATTTATTTAAATGGCTTTCAAAGTAACTTATTTCCTGGTACCTGGTTAAAACAAGATCATTTCCCTTAATGCTTTCAAGCCACTGAAACTCCAGGATCTGTGTCCATTTTGGWCGCTCTTCAAACACTGTTGGTGCCCCCTTTCCACACTCAGATTGAGTTGTAGTGTATCTGATCAAGCAAGGGATGCATTTTGAAGGCAAAGCTCAGAGTCTGAGTTGCACAACTCCTCTGATATTCAAAAAGGCCCTAAAATGAGGCTGTGTTTGAACCTGGTGTTCCTGGGATTGAAGAAGAGCAGGGTGGTAAGCAGAAATTAAATTACCATCTTTAAGTGTTTTCTTCTGTTTTGTTTTCTAAAGTTAGATTTCACTCCTTTCCCCCAAATCACATTTTTGCTAGTCCTAGCAGTTATCAGATATCTAACTCCTTGTATATTGTATGTGACAACAACTTCTGACTGAAATTTCACCACTAGTTTTAGAGTGGAAAGGGTAATTTTCTGCTCAATAGTGATGGTTTCTTTTGTCACTGTAGCTACTATGTATGCACTGGTCATAACACCTGAAAATAAAATTTATATACATTGTCACATGGTCTATCTGAAAAAAAAAATATTGTTCGAGAAAAAAGTATATAATGAGGATCGGGGATAGAATTTCACTGAGAAATGTGGTGTAAAAATGCTTCTCATTTTAAATTAAGCTTTCAATGGCAAGTGCTTGGCTTTCAGCAGCTCCTCTGAAACCCTTTTAATTGAAGTTCCATGAAAATCTGGGGAGTTCAGCTCAAGTTCACCTCCCAAGGCCATCCTGATTTCATTAAAGATCTGATCTTTCTTTATTTGCCAATAAAATATATATATATATATATATATATATATATATATAAACTTGTGTGAGTGTATAAATCAGTATCTGCTAGATAGCTGTTCTTTTGTGGTGTTTGGGTGGGTTTTTTTTTTTTTTTCCATAAAGGAACAGTTTCCCTTTTCTTTATGAAGGATGAACTCTGTGCATGCAATGAGATTGGGAATGAATGAATCCATGGGAGATCCTTGGTGCTCAAAGCCATGGGAGCACCACGATCAGCATCAGCCCTGGTCACTCTTAGGGTATTGCCATGTTATTTACATGTCACAACTCTCTGTTCCTGTGTCCTAAAACCCAATAAAGATCTGGACAGTTCCTACTCAGGGCTCATGTCTGGACAGTGCTTRCACCTTTTTGGGTTTTTGGCTCATTCCTTTCCAAGCTGCAGTGGCCAGATATGCCTGTAACAGCACCAAGGGGCTGAGGCTATTTACACTGTGGCATATTATCACTTTGCTAAACCAGTAAAATAGTAAGATGTCTTTAAAAATTATACCCATATATCAGAGGTTTTCAACTTGGCTCTGGGGCCTTTTCAAAGCCATGAGGTTGGAGAGATTCATTCTGCCCCTTCTGGGCAGAAAACAGTGTTCCCATTTCCTTCCACGTCAACTCTGTTATGTGGAATCCCGTGGGACCGAAGGGAAGGGTCCCTGGGAATTGCTGGTGCTCCTGCTTTTATTTTGTGTGAGACTCCAGATGAAAATGTGTTGAAAACGGTGTAAATCCTGAGTTCCCCAAGGCAGAGAGTTGTGATATACTCAAGCCCTGTGTCACTCCACTATGTAGCAGCATGCCAATGACTCTCCCATCAGATATCACTTGGGTRCCCATTTCTCAGTTTCATCCCACTCCTGGAGAAATTATTACTGTCAGGTTCTTTTATTTTAATCGATTATTTTATTCTGTTACTATTGCAGCTGCTACCTGTTCCACAAGGCTCCTCACAAGCTCTGCACGTTGCTATCTGCAGTTTAGTGAATCAGATCTCAGTGTTTCTGATCAGGGTCCAGTTGGAACCACACATCTTTGGTTCATGTATTTAATATACTCAAAATGCACTAAATGACAGTTTATAATATCATTATCAACAGTTAAAGACATTATAACTTCAAGAAATGAAAAGAAAGTGCAGCCATATGTGGAAATGCTTTATTTTGTGCACTTTTAACCCTCACAATAGTTCAGCTGCAAAAATGGGGATAGCAGTGAGAAGCAGGGAGAAAATTGTATGTCTGCAAAATCATTTTTCAGCTTTCTGTCCACTGCTGTCATGAAAGAGCACTGAGCTATTTGGATGGTAAATAACAACCGAGGACTAAWTTATTTTTCTTCATAAAATTATTTCTAGAATTGGATTCAAATGTGTTCCTTATTACACGGTTTGATAATTCAGTGATGCTTTCCCTCCATAACATACAAGCTGATTTAAACCTTCACTCCAAACAGCCTCGGGCTTATTAAGAACAGTGTGGACTGAGTATGGATTAGGTTTAAAAGTAATAAAAAAGTAGACCTGTTGGTTAGGTGAAAAATTCACTATCAGATTCCTGAGTGCAGCTTTCTTTTCATGTGCAAACTGCATTAAATGAGGCATTTAATTCAACAAATCCATAGTTCTGATCCACCAGAAATAGAGACTGGGTTAGTTCAATTTGTAACAAACGATCTCCATATGATCAAAGTCCTGAGAGCTGATTCCAACATACTGCTTAAATTAGTCTAACACCGAAGTGTTTGGCTCTGGGACAATATTTGGAATGTCTTACCAGAAGAAAAATTCCTCTGCACACATGGTTCCAATATCTGGGAATGCCAACCTTGCTTTTTAATGGGCTGACAGGGAGCCTCCGTGCTAACTTTCTGACTCCAAAAAGTTCTTGTGCTGTCACCCGCAAACCAGCTTGGATAATTTTTCCTTGGCTTCCTTATTAAAGCCTGAATGAAGGGATTGTGTGGCTTTCTTAATGTCACTTGGTCTGCTTGCCATAAATTCAAGCACTCATGATGAAAGCTCCACTTATATTTCGCTGGGAAATGGAATCAAGGAGAATGCACCCTCGTTCACAATAAATAACTAAAGTTGAGYTATTAAGTGTATTTCATATACCAGGGCCTTATTACATCAGCAGTTTAGATAATGGCTTCTTAAAAATGCTCCTTAAAAAAGTGTAACGAGCGAGTTGCGCGGAGGATCCCAGCGCATGGAACCAAACCAGCCGGCCAGAGCAATAACTTAGGACTGTATTAACAAATATCAAATATTTACATTTTTACATGCTGCTGTCTGTTTAGATTAAGCAACCATAGCAATAACAGCAGTCAGCAGCGAGGGCCGTATTTGCTCGGTTCCTGCCAGGGAATTCTCAGCTGGGATTGTTTGTTTGCTTTGTGCAGGGAAGACTCGAGCTGTTTACACTGCAGCTCCAGTTTTAGAGAGTGCTAATTATGCTCTGCTGCTGAAGCCCTCTTCTCCTCAGRATCTGCTGCTCTGCAAAAATACTTTACACTGGTCTCCAGGAAAGCAATCTGACTCACGGCAGGCAACAAAGGGTGCCCCAGTGCCTTATGGCTTTTTCTTTTAATGTGGTGAGCATCGCTAACTGGAAGTTCATGCCTTTACCTCTGCTTGCTTTTTCTTT
>NW_026623272.1:2255649-2267015 GCF_030028575.1 Malurus melanocephalus | reverse complement strand
TCTTGTTGTGAAATGGGCTGATATAACTCAGCCAGAGGGGTGTGTAGCATCCATCTCTGTATTTACATRCATTAAACATGCAGATCATTCTTTACCTTTCCCCCCTGTTATTATATGTGCAGTGGGATGTAACAAATTGACACTCACCCAGGAACAGGCAGAGCTGACAGTGAGTAAATGCCACGATTAGCACAGCATTGTTGTAACTTTGCAGTTCCTTCCTGATTAGCTAAAATATGTGTTGCATGSCTATGACACTATTTTTAAATCTGTGCTAAGCATTGCTCAATACTTTATGGGTGAAGGAGGCAGGATGAGGGATGAAAGGCTGGCACTCAGAAATTCAGCAAAACCACTGTTTTCATGGTAACTATGCTGAACAGGTGGCTAAGTAAGCCAATTAAATAGACTTTAAGAACAAATTATGATAGTAATTCACTGTCTGGGATCATTGAAATGCACTGTGCGGAATATGTTCCCCAGAGCTGCCTGAATAATGAAAATCTATTTTTGTATAATTTTATTGTTTTCCTATCATCATGAAATGTTCAAAGGATTTTTTTTTCCTGAGGGTAGAKGGAGGGTAAAGGACAGAGAATTTTTTCCAGAATTGTTTTTTTRAAAGGGTGTGATCCAATAAAAAACCTCAACTAGACTTTGCTAATGAAACCTTATAACTGTTTTTTGAAAGAATTTTTTTTATAATAAGTTGAAAACCTTCAATATCTCTACAAACAAGAATGAGCAAAAGCTCAGAGTTCTTCCGACATGAATATTTTGATCCAAAAATTGCCTGGCAAAGGCCAGTAAAGAAAGTGTGAAATATGAGAGGCACAATTTATGAGCCTTTTAGCTTCAGTGGAGTGCTCCAGAGATGTAGGGGCTTCACTCAAGTTTTGGGGAAGGATCATCCAAGGGTGTGGAGGACAATGCTCCAAACCCTCTGTGTGAGCTGATTCAGCATCAACTCTGTCACCTCTCAGGCAGAGCTTTAAAGTTGACACAGTCCCTGATAACTTTGGGGCTGTGAGAAGGAGTCTCCAGTACAGATCATCTCTTCATGGTCTGGCTCAGTGTTACTCTGATTAAAAAACATTCCAAAGACTGACAGACAACACTACCTGTGTATATTTATACACTATAGATAAGATTTATATACACACTATATTATATAGATGTATAAATATATAATATGAACATAAAGAGGAGGGCAATAGCAAATTTCTGCTTTTCATTTCTTTTTCTTTTGAGATCTGAGGCAGCAAAGGGCTCTCTGGAATGATCTCAGGCCATTGTACAGCAACAGCTCYGAGTGGCCACATAGGGCTGCGTTTGAACCCCTGACCCAGGAACAAAATAAATTACGTGTAGGCTGAGGTATGGAGATGGTGAGTGACAGCAGAATAGCACTCAGAAATGGTGTTCCAGAGATTCTGTATTCATTTAACTAGTGTAACTGTTTAGCCAATTTATTCATTTGACATGTTCCTTTCTAACCATCCTAATTCACCATTTAGCCTAAGATGGCCTTCATTAGTTTATTAGATATTCATCGGAAGAGATTTTAGCATAAATACAGTTCCAGAGAGGATTACCGCCCAGGGAATCTATTCTTTTAACCTACTTATTCGGCTATCAAGTATTTGTTGAAAAGGACTCGTATTTACTTAGTCTCTTAATGAAGTCTAGAAAAGCTTTTCTGCAAAGGGAATATTGTTTTGTCAAAATTAGCTTACTTAAATAGCTTTCAAAGCAGTCTGAGAACAAAGATTTCAAAGCCACAGCTCCAGCCTAATATTTACTTTTTACACTGTACAGTAGTTTAGACTTGCCAGAAAAAGTGCACTTGTGCTTTTTTGTTTTGTTTTGTTTAAATTTCTCTGCTTCTAGTTGTGAGATATATGTGTCATTTCTAGGGGTATGGAACTAATTGAGGAATATGTCCTGCCCTTGTTGAGGTGAACAGGGCAGATAAATAAAAACTCCATTGGACATAAATCTCCTCCACCAACATCAAAGAAACAGGATCCTGCTAAGTGTATTTGTATAATGCAGTAATTTATGCAAAAAGCAGCTTTTGTCAGCAATGCAACAAAGCAGCTTTGATAAATGTCCCCTAATTTATTGTCATGTATCTCAAATCAAAGTAAAACATTTACAGCCTGCATACTGAAGGAACCCAGGCCCAGGGTACTTAAAGGGTTTCTCTCCTTTTCCATCTCCCCCCCTTTTTTTAAAAAAAAAAAAAAAAAGTACAAAAAGCTAAGTTGAGCAAAAGGTTAAAAAGGATCTGTTTTGAATGCTAAGTACTTTATACAAATTATGGGCAAAAAATAATAATGAATCTACTTAAAGAATGACAGAAAAGCCTGTACAAATTCAGATTAAAAAATCCKCTTAGCTTTTCTCTTATGGATGGTGTCTGATGAATCATAATGTGGATGCTAATTGTGTTTTACAGGGACAATTCCAGCTCCTCATGTGCTGAAGGAATGTATGAAAGGAAAATGTATGAAGGAATGAAAACGGTGACTGTGGGCAGTGCCTGCTTGGAGTTCATTCTTTCCTCCCCATCCTGCCTGTGGATCCTCCTGAGCCATCATTCAGATGTACAGGGCATTCTGGAAATCAGCTCAAGTGTGAATTTTTGGGGAGAATTTTTATTACTGGCCTCAGACAGCAAAATCACACCTTGGAAAAGGAGGAGGCCAACAGTGCCAGCAGCTTCGTTTCCACCAAGGGGCTGGAGGTGCTTGCATGGTACAGGAACATGTTGAATTTTCTCCCTGCTTCTTGAGACAACTGGTTTGACAAATTCAGGCAGATTTTGTGCTTGGTCTTTCAAGGCACAAAAGTTGTACAAAGGACCATATTACCTTAAAGGAAAAGATTATCAATGGATACGGCCTTGGTGCAGGTTCCCCAGAGAAGCTGTGGCTGCCCCATCCCTGGAAGTGTCCAAGGCCAGGCTGGATGGGCTTGGAGCACCCTGGGAYAKTGGAAGGARTCCCTGCCCATGGCAGGGGTGGGACTGGGTGGTTTTTAAGGTYCCTCCCAGCCCAGGCATTGTGTGATTGTGGCTGTTGAGGCTGGACAGGATGTGTTGATGGTGTGGAGGCGTTGGCAGCACAAGGGGGCTGCTGTTCACCCTCTGACGGCTTCAGCCAAATGCTGAAATGTCTCCAGCTGAGCACTGAGGTCTGCTGGGCCCTCTCTGAGGAGATGAGAAGAGAGAAATCCATGTCAGACGTGTTACTGACCCCACCGAGCTGCTGCAGGGGCCAGACCAAGGAAGAGCTGAATCAGCTGGCTGCWGGGACACATCTCATGCCTATTGATCAGATGGGAAATGAAAACTACAYGGGCTTTTCACTCACCCACAATGTCTTTCAGTTAAAAAGACCAAATGTGATACGGCTCCTCCTCAAGGCCCTTTGATATTCAGGAGGAGCGATAAATTAAGTTCTGTTTCAGCTGAGATCTAGCACGGCTCCACATGTCAGTTTGCTTCAGAAKTAGGCAGCATTTCTATGTTTTTTACTTAGAAAGCTCTGTTTATAATAAAACAAACATACAGCTTCAGGAGTATAATATCCTTTGAGTGGAGTTGTTTCAAAGAGTTTTACAACCCATCTGGCAGACTGACTCTAACCATTAGACCCATTCTTGGAGCAAATGCCTTATTCACACAGATAGGAGTAAGGTTCTGGCATTGCAAGCCAGAAGAATGAAACTTCAGAAAGCCAGGGCTGCTGCACCATAAAATGGAATTCACTAAGAAAGTGAAAAGGAACGGCTGTAAAAAAAAAAAAAAAAAAAAAAAAAAAAGTCTCATTTTCTTTGTCTAAAAGTTCTGCCTCCTGGGAGTGAGACTGCCTCTCCCAGCACCATCTTCCCTCGTGGAAGAGCATTAAGTCATCTGCACTATGGAGCAATTAATTCTAATTTCTTATGCATGTCTCTCTTTGTTGCTGTTGCCATCAACACATATTAAGATTATAAGTTAATATATAATAATTTAAGCTAATATCCTAATTGCTAGGTGTGTAATTAAAACTTTGTACAAGTATTTTGCAGTTAAAGTCAATGAAATGAGAGCATTTATGTCAAAAGTGTAAAAAATAAGGTTAGAAAAGGTGGTCATATGAGTGTACCATTGGAATGTGTAAAGCTCAAGGAGCTGTGTCCAGGAACAGGACAAAAAGAGCAAAAAAGAACAACCTTTTCTCCTAAAACACACGATTAACCCCGTGGGGGTCTAACACTGACTGATCTTGTGAGAGCARGAGGCTTCCTTTAATACAATATTTCCTTAACTTCTTCAGTAAGCAAAATCAAGAAACCTTCCTTGTCCTGTGCTTCCTTTTCACACTGAWAAAAGCTTTTCAGACCCAAGCACTCTCCTTTCCCTTAATACCCCAAGAAAAAGGCAAATTACAACTTTTACATTACTTGCGAGCATTCCAGGGAGACAGGTATGTTTTTCACAGGTAAATTAGCAGCAAATCTTGAAATAAAAATCTAAATATTAACCAGATGAGCTGCAGGTGATCTATTCAGCAGGAAAAGCCTCCCCAAGGTGTGCTGTGCAGTGGTGGCAGAAGGGTGACAGAAGGGACAGCGGTKCCATGGGCAGGCAGATGCCTGGGCAGAGCCACTGAACGCAATGTCAGTGCTTTGTATCAACTGGAGGTTGGGAAGAAATTTTATCCCAACTTTTCAAAGCAGAGGCAGCTGTGAGGAGCTGTTAAAKAGACACAAACAAGAGCTCAGTCCAAAACACGCGTGTTCAACAYAGGGCTTTTTATAAAAGTTGTGCTACGAGACCACAAAAATGAAGWAACCAAAACATATTAATTATTTGAAATAGAAACTCTCCCTTTTTAAAGACAGGCCCCCTTTTTAGATGTCTTATTTGAGTGTCACATTGATTTTTTAAATCCCTGAAGTCCCTTTATCTCAGGGTACTTATTTTATGAGAGCTACATTTTGACACATGGTTCTGGTTTATCATGTAATGCTTCAATAAGTAAATGCAAATTACCAATAATGATTTTTTAAATTTGAAACATAACTTGACCAAAACAAAACTTTTCAAGCAAATAAATTGAAAGGTTTTAAAAAATTTTGTCTTATTTAACAGATTTTGTGTCTGACATACAAATTTCAAAGAAGTTCACATTTAATGTGAGTAGGACAAATAAAAAAATCCAACAAAATCAGCACCCCCACAAACCCCCAATCTTGGAATGTGTCATTAAAACCACATGGATTTTAAATTCTTATACAGAAAATTGCATTAGCAGATTTTGACCTCGAGACTAAGCCAAGTTACATGTGTTACAGGCCCAGCATCTCTGCTCTGATCCACAGGGCTGTTCCTGCATACTTAATAAATGCAGCCTACTGATGTAATAGCATCCTGCATATGTCTCATATTAAYGGTATTTTCCTAATAGTAATAGCATTAAAAACCTGCCTACTTTGCTATTGGGTTACCCTATTTAGGATAATTTGCACAGAAAGACTATGCTTGAGCATGTGAACAAGCATATCATTTTATAACACTTAAAATATCAAAATCAAAGCAAGCTGCAGTTTGATTCTAGAACCAGTATTTTTCCATTTAAAAAAAAAATCGGTTGTGTTCCTTGAATAATTTATTATCCGTATTTTTGTTTTATTTTCCACATGGAATCGATGAAGAAAAAGTACTTTTTTTTCTAAAGAAAGTTTGGAAGAGTGAAAATTCACACATGGAAAACAAATGAGCATCGGGAAGCACTCCTCATAGCTAATGGCTACTTGGTATGTCGCCAGAATTCATACAGATCCTTAAAATCAAGTAAATTATGCCCGCAGTGATAGCTCCCTTTGCTGGAGTCCCACAACAACCACCAAATGGTGGAGCGAAGCTGAACTGCCAAGTTTCATTTTTCACCTCGCGATTCCTTTCAATTAAGCAGCTTCGTTTGCTGCAGAAGGGCCCATGCATATTTTATTTGGTGGTGCCAGCCCCTCTCTCAGGTGCGCCGGGCAGCGGCTCCCGAGGCAGGGCTGGTCGGTGCCACGGCCTGGGTCAGAACTGCAAAAGGGATGGCAGAGGTGAGAGCACTCAGCCCTGTGCTCAAACAGCCCACTGAAGGGAAACAGAGAGGATGCTGCTGTGAATCCCTTTTTTACAGGGATTGAATCCTTTTTTACAGGGATGTGTAAAAAAGAAGCGCTACCCTCCTGCTCTGCTCTTGTGATAAGAGGTCGCACACTTTAAAATGCCTTTTTGAACTCAAGGTTAAGGAAACTGCCACTCATCAGATTAAATAACTGGTGAATTATGTGCTAGAAAAATTAGGATGGATTACACAAATATCTGTTAAGGCTATGATAAATATTTATAAACAATCTTCCTTGCAGAACATGTCTCTGTCATTCAYTTCACCGCAATGAAAAACCTCGAACAATGGAACTAATGACTACATTGTTCCAAAGTTAAGTAGTATATCTAATAAGGAAAATAATCAAATGAGCCAAATTCYTTATGAACACAACAGTGAAGCAATTAAAATAAATGTGATTTTCCAGATCAAAACTTCTGGCTGTTAATTGCTATATGGCACCTATCCTAGTCATATGAGTTTCCCTYGCAGCTGTTTTTATTTCATGATACATTTTGAAATCCCAGGAGCCTAGTCCTGGGATCTGCCATACAGACAGTTAGCCTGAAAACCAGGATGCTTATCAAGTGTTTATAATCTGGGTAGATGAACTCTCAAGACAGACCTCTGAGAACAAGCACTTTCTTGCCATTTGCATTTTGTTTGCAATGTGTTTCCAATGAAGATAATTTATTGATGCGCACTTGTGGGGCTGGAGCACGTGGGCTCTGTGCCATATGCAGGATGAGGCACGGGGAGCAGGAGATGTTCCTGCCTCCCCCACGCTTGGGGCTGAGGCCACCACAGATAATTTGGTGTGGAGGCTCTGCTGCACTTAATATAGAAACAATTCTCTGTATCTGATGGCTTCTCTTGTGTTGTGTTTTTTTTTTTTTCTTTTCAGTTTTTGCCATTCATGGGTGTCAGAATTGAGGAGCAATGAGACAGGAGAGCTGTGCAGGAGCAATGAGCCTGTTTAACACACAACACATGACCCCCTGGGCTGGAAGTRCACATGGAAACCTGGCATGTTCTTATTCAAAGCTGTGCTTCGCTATCTGTGGGTTATTAATGAGATTAAAGAACTCGGTTACAGCGAATGACAAATGCACTTTGTCCAACATTAAGCAGATATTGGCATCCTTAGGTGCRACTCAGGAGTCAGTGAGCTCAGTATTGAACAAGCTGAAGCCATGAGCAACATGATATTGATTAGACAATGGGTATTGCTTTCACCCACAGAGTTTTATTGGGTGAGGCTCCATGCAATGTGTTTTTATTTGGGAAACTTAAGGAAAATAATTAAAAATGTTGTAAGGAGAGCCCACAGCCTTTGTGCTTTTCTTTTTAAAGGCTACAGATGTCTTGTCTTCTTTCTTTAAAACTGCATATACTCCCTCCCCACCTTCCAAAWGATCAAGGGTAATAATAATACTACAGTACCCTGGAATTTTTCTATGTGCCTCAAGAGAACTTTAATATTGTCCAGGAACTGTTTTCTGACAACAGCCRCCTCTCCTACTGTTCCTTTTGCCTGCTTGCACTGCCAGTGCTGCTGGGGCCAGTATAAGAATGGTGTCTTTAAATGTGAGGCCTTTGCTGTAGAAAACATTTATTTTTTCTAACGAAAACCACGTAGCATTCAGGTATCCTTCACAGTCTGCAATTTYCCCTGCTCTGTGCAATTCCTGCTTTCTCCTCACCATTTCCAGGTAGTGCCAATGCCACCATTTAGCTTTGCTTTGCAGATAACCAGAGTTGGTTAAAATTTAAGCTTTACTCAAGTTTGTCTCACGGTGGTGCCAGGCAGTGCCCATGGTGCCAGYGTGGGTCTGGCTGTTCCCTGGGTGGATTTTGGGCTGTGTTTTGTGTCTCACAGCCTGCCTGACCTGGCTGGGCAGCACCAGGGCTCTCCCACCTCTGAGGGATGTGCTTAGGTCAGGATCCCAGGGTTAGGATCCCAGGGTCGGGATCCCAGGGTCAGGATCCCAGGCAGCCTCAAAACCCAGCTGAACACTCCYGTGGTGGAGCCAATGGGATTCTTCAGTTATTAATCTTTGCATTCTTCTTACTTCTGGAATCCAACTCAAAGAGCTCATCCAGAGCCCTCTGGGGGAAGGGAAGGCAGGGATATAGCATCCCTGGAGAAAATCTCCTCTTTTGCTCTTTTTCCCATCATTTGCATACCCTTTCTCTGAGGGCTTTCTTTTTTTTTTCCCCTTTCTTTTAATCCCACAGCACTATCATGTTTGCCAGCCCCAACATCACGTTCTTCCCTTTCATCAGAAGACTGACTCATAGCATCTTTCAGTTTGGACTCAGTTGTTTTTTTTTTTTTTTTTCCTGTGGGACTTTGGCCCAAATAACACAACACACAAAGCATCTGCCCAGACTTGACACACAGCGAGGCATCGCCCAGCACGGGGGTGAATCAAGACCCAAATTTTCACCATCTTTTTGCCCCTGGGAATTTTCCTGTACTGAGACTATTGTACCTGAGTTTATGTATGGCAGATTAGCATTTCCCTCCCTCCATGGGTGACTGCTGCTTTCTCACTCTGCAGGCTTCTGAGCGTGGAACTGTTAATTCCTTTTCTCCAGCCTGATCCATACCCAACGCTCCAGCACCACTGCCAGCGCTGGTTCCAGTTTGTGAGGCTGCTTCTCACAGCTCCTGCTGCTCCCTCAGCTCTTGAACCTGACACTTTCCACCTCCAGGCTCTGCAGGGATCTGCAGGATGTGTGGAGTGCCGGGAGCAGTGGGTGAGCAGCTCCTGGACCCACTCTCAGAGCAGTTTCTCCATCTGCACCACGTCCTGGGAATGCAAAATGGCACCGAGCTGTGCTTCTCCTCATTAGATGTGGGCAAACTTGGCTGCAGCACAAGTGCAAAAGCTCATCTTTCTTCAGCTGCTTGTAATTCATGCTTGAGCAAGAACATTATTTGGGGCTTAAGTCAGATTCCTCTAAGTAGGTCACAATTCTTCTTCTAGACACACATTCCTGCCTCTGACTTCTCAGAAACATGGATTCTCAGTCTCTCCTGATTTGTGTAACACCTCAGGTGCCCTCTTATCATATTTATCAGCTCATCAAATGAATCCACAAAACAGTTACTAACTTGCTGCCTGATAGGGTTCAGACTTGGAAAAGTTCCTCAGCCTTGGTTGGCAGCTGTTTCTCTGGCTCATTTGCATGGCTGATTTTTCCCATTTTAATGATGCCTTGCTGTTAGCCCTGTAGCCAGGTAAAAGGATGTGACCTGCATCTCCTGTGGTCAGATGGGGGCAGGAGGCTGCAGGGAGGGCCAGGGAGTTCCAGCCCAAGTGGGGCTGCCTTTCTGAAACAGAGGCAGCTCAGTCCATGCTATAAAACAGAATAAATTTTAGTGGTACAGAGATGGGTTCCCCAAATCATGACACATTTGTTAGACATTACTACTATTCTTGTGTACCATTYACCATGAGGGGCTTGGACACACCCAGTGCTACAATGAGGGAGATAAAATAATGCAATGAGACACGGAATAGAGTAGGAGAGACTACAGCACAACACAACACAAGGATGGAATATTGTGTACAAGGACTGCCAGGGTATGGATTTCAGACATTTCTGCAGGAGAGTTCAGCAGAGAGCTTCCCTGCTGTGGCTGAAAATTATAGTGATTTGCTTGTTTCAAGTTAAAAGAAARAAAGAKAGGAAGAGAGATGTTTTAGCTCYTTYAATAGAAGGATAAATCTCGCCTTTAAAATTACTAGTGGAAAGTATGAGCCATTCAAACACTGTCTGTCTCACTAGAGAGGTGCAGACATGAACACTTTCAGGTAAATATGGTTTTTAGTGAAGTTGTCTGGCCAGGGGAGTCTGTCCATGGGGGTGSAGAGCTCTCATTGGAAGACATATGTTTGGACATTTATCTGCATCACAGTCCCAGATGTTTTTTCTTCTTTGATTGCCACCTTGGTGAAATGCTGGCTCTGGATCACAGGCTTGTTTCTGTGGTCAGCTTTGTATCASCGAAATGTGCTGTAGTGTCATTTTACAATGGGATACAGGATGCCCACTGGCTTTTATGTTTTATTTTTTTTTTTTGTTTCTGTGAAGTTAATTTTCACTTCCTCTTCTGAAAACAAACAATATGTTAAATGTCTAATTGAATAGGCTGTTGGAAAGGCCGAATGGGAAGACTGAGCATGTGAACTTCTGTGAAGCAAATGCCTTTGTTTCCAAACAGTCTACTGATAGCAAATATTTATTGACATTTTCCTTCCACAGGGGCGTTAACAATTATAATTTGCTAGTACATACATCGTGARCTCTTTCAGATTTTGAACAGAACATCTGTTGGTCAAAGATGAAAAAAACCCTTGAAAAAAAAAAATCTATTTTTCCAGGGTTATGAATCTAACAGMATCACAAATTATCTCTAGGAAAACATTTCAAAAGCCTGAACTTGCACTTATGGAAAAAGGAACACAGATAGAGGAAACAGATAAATATGCGTTGTGTTAGTAGGCTTTGTTTTCTGAAATGATATATTGTTCCGGAGAAGCAGTTAACAAACAAATTACTGTCTGTGTCCAATGCAGCCAGATCTTTGGTTCCACCGAACAGATGTTGAGGTGAAGCAGATTAAAGCTTAATTCACAATAGGGCTGTACCACAGGAAAGGTGCCCTAAGTTTATCTATTGTTAAATAATATAATTTATCGTCTTAGAGGGCTACAGAGCAATTTCTGTTCCTTTTCTACTTTTTGAACAAAGATTTATAACATAGATAATCCCCAATTTTAGATACTTGCTGCAGGTTATATTTGAAAGAATTTCCCAAAAGACTGATAACCCCTTTTTTTTTTCCCTTAACCACAGTCGAACCAGTGAACTAATATGATGCCTGCTTCAAATAAATGTATTTGCTGCCTCTGTGCATGATAAGTTTTCATTTAGTCTATGATCAGCTGACAGTATGCAAGTTTGCAGATACCAGTAATTGAATACAGATAACCTTGGTTGTTGACCTATGCAGAGCCATGACTGTCTAGTTTCCATTGTTTCTGTTTTTGCTAGTTGACACAAAACTGATGTGGGCTGAATTTATATATTAGCCCTCCATTATAGTGGGAATTGCTTATCGTTATGGATGGATATTGCAAGAAGTTTCTATTTATTTAACCTAATAAGAAGGCAAAAAGGRATGTGATTGGGCCAACT
>NW_026623272.1:2240649-2250649 GCF_030028575.1 Malurus melanocephalus | reverse complement strand
AGTGCTCCTGTCCAAAAATGCATTTGAGCACGTGGGGCAGCAGCRTGGAGCCAGAGGGATTCACACACTGCTCATGGCTGTCCTGCCTCAGCCTGCACTGATCCATCCCCCGTGCCATCAATAGCGATGACCTTTTATCTGTTCATCTGTAGAGGAGGCGAGCACAGGGCCACCTGCGGTCACCATGGAAACGGGGGGATTTGCTGACTRTTTTCTTTTCCTTGGTGCATGTTARAGGCTATTGGCAAGCAGGGGGACACCTGAGCCAAGGTGAGATGATTAGAGGGTCCTCAACTAGTTGAGGTAACTCTTAAATTTTAATCAGCGCATTCTTATTTGCTGCCAAAAAAAACCCAAAAAACTAGGTGATGAATGAATGCCAGTTTAGGACATCCATGGCTGTAATTCAGCCACAGCCACAAACTTTGCCAATGTTTTTACAGCACTTTAAGACAAAATATCACCAGAGACATTGGGTGAACCTGATTTGCCTTTTGCTTCTTGAAACTCTTTATTTGGAAGCTGATGGGCTCCTCTGCAGCCCCTCACTGGCAGAGCATAACCAAAGGGAGCAGCAGGGGAGGCTCTGTCCCCCCCTGGGACCCACAGCCCAGCCCAAGGCTGTTCAGGGCAGACGGTCAGTGCAGGGGCACGAGCTCCAGAGCAGCTCTGGCACACAGAAAGGGTTGTTTGACAGGCTCAATGTGCTCTGCCAGGGGTAATTCTGCTATATAAAATAGGCCTCTCAGCTACACTCAGTGTTTCCCTACTTTCCTGGGTTAAGATGGTCCATAATTGTGGTGTGGGGGCTCAGAGGTCAGAGCTCAGGGGCTCAACAAATGAAAGGTTAGAGTTCAGGTTTTTGGCAACAAAACATAAAAATGAACAAACCAACATCAACCCCCCCCCCCCCCCTCCAGTTGGGTTTTGGTCCACCTCTGATGCGCTGATCCATCAGAATTCCCTGCTCCGCAGTGCTACAGTTGTAAATAGTCAAGATACAGAATATTAAGTAGAAGGGAAGGCAAACTAACCCACTATCATTACAGAAAACAAATGTGCAGCATATCAGCCTAATGAAAACAAACATTTTGGGYGGGTGTTGCATTTTTCTAGTGAATAGTAGAAAAGCAAGAAGTTTGCAGCTGAAGAAAATTAGTCACCTGATCAGCTGGGTAGGAAGGGAGATACAGAGGAACAAAGCGTGTTTACAGTAGGAAAAGCTATCAAAGAATATTTTACCCCTCTGTGTGCTRGGCAGGCCATTGCCCTGGTGAGTGAGCTCCTGTGCTCTGAGAGTGATGGCAAGGGAGAGCATGAGGAGGAGAGGAGATGTAACATGTCCAGTCTAGAGATTAAATTTGGGGCAGCCTTCAGCCCTGACCTCCTAATTCTACATCCTGTCTTTCCTTGCACCTYGTTACTCACGGGGCTGTCAAATCTGGACTCCAGCCTGTTAGATTAAGGACTGCAAGTTTATTTAAAAGGAAMCAAAACAAAAGCACACCAGTTTTCCTCATTACTGGCAGCCACGCCGATGGCTCTGCAGGACCACACAGGGAGCAGAGGCAGTGGCACGGTGACAGTGCTGGCCCTCAGCWCCAGCTTGGATCCTGCAGGCTTTGGATGCTGAGGAGCATTTCCAGCACCAACAGCTGGGCTATCTCTGCTGATGCACGGTTTTACATTGTGCCACTGTGCCCCAAATCCTCCTGGAGCCAAGAGTTCCAAGGTCACTRTCTGTCTGGGGGTGTGCAGCCCCCACTTCTGGGGCACTCCAGGGGACAGGAGATGCAGGGGGTTTGTGCTGGCACCTGCAGGGCTGCCCACCTGCACCRTGCTGGGGTGGGTGCCTGAGGGTCCAGTCAGAGYGTGAGAGAGCYCCCTCCACAYRGGGACACTGCCCTGRRACACCAGGACAAGGAACCCRACACCTGGGCCATGACTGAGGGTSTTRCTGYGGGATGGGTGAACCCCATCCAAAGRAACTGGGATAGGATTTTACTTTCCTTCTGCTTCATTGCAAGRCACAAACAGGCTCTTTTGGAAATGTCTGGCTGCATTTTGTGTTCTTTTTTTCCAGACTTGAGTTGATGAGTATTGTCCAGCAGGACGACTATCTCCTGAATAAAAATGTGGAAATTCTTATGCGTAAAATTCAGCTGAGTTGTGATACATAAAGGGCCTCACACTGCTGATACTGTGTCAGGCAATCAAGTTACACAATTCAACTGTACAAAAATAACAGATGCACTTAGCTTAACCCACTAAAAATGCTAAACTGACATAGAAGGCACACAGAACACTTGCAGTCATCTTTGGAATCAGAATGTGGTGACTGCACTCACCTGTGCTCACTCAAATAAACTGCACCCCCACAATAAGAATTCCTCATGTGACAGCTGCCAGGGACTTCAGCAATGCCCCTCAGTCTGGTTGCCTGGAGAGGATGAAATCACTGAGCAGATTCCAGGTAAGTCAAATGACTATTTGTGTGCAATAACTTGTTGTACTGTGATAGTTTAAAACTCAGACTAAGCTGCTGTATCTTATTCCCTGACTAGGTAGGCAGTGTCTTATCACTGATCAGAAGAAAGTCTTTATTACTTCAAAGTAGTTTTTATTTTATATATCTCTGCTTATAACTTGAACTGTGGACAACTCCTAACCTCCACTTAGGGAAGCGAGGTCCTCCAGGTGTACAAACCCTGAGCAAAAATTAGCACCAACACACACACACGAGCATTCCTGTGTATAAATACACATTAAAAAGTGTCTCAACACACATCTGAACCTGTCTGCAAGGACCAGGCAGATGTAGGCACCTACCTCTGGTTGATACTGAGCACGAATGTGACTGTGCATGTGCACATAAAGCAAAGTGTGGTTTGTCTCAGGGAAATCTTGTGCCTTTCCCCATCGGTCCAAGCCCAGCTCGCTGCCTGCCTGTGCTGCTGCTACAGCTGCTCAGTCTCTCAAATGCCTTCAGGCTTTCATTCCAAGAGCACTTCTGGTGCCAGAGGGTTTTGGCAACAGTTATAATGTGAATGATTACTTCCATTGAGGAAACCATGGGTGATAACAGCGATGAGAAGGTGTGTGTGGTGTAAACCACAGCTCGCWGAGGGCATTAGAGCATGGGGGTATGCAAGGACAGGCTCGAGGTGCTGCTGGGAGGAAGCTGCTCTGCAAATGAAATAATGGCATGTTAGTAGGGGAGTGAATATGCTAAACAAAGTTTAACCCCTGAGCAGCCCTGTGAATAAAATATTTCCAGACTTGGCCTGAGCTAGGTGTTTACTCAGCTAATGAAAACACTCTATATGCCCCTCTGTCTAACCAGCCCCGTGAATTCACAAGCGTGGCTGTGAAAGGAGACACAAGTTTTGGCCACTTCTGTTGCCAAGTTGCCTAATACCAATGTGGACATTATAAACCCAAGCAGTATTTAAGTTGCTGTGAACTTAAATTTTATTTWCTTACCCATCTGTCCAAGCCAGCTTACACGCTGATCGGTATCTGCTGCAGCCGGGGAGTAATCTGGCCCAGCTCCTTGGGCAGGGAACTAAATCCTTCCTGACATCAATGAASTGAAAAATTCTGAGGCCTGGCAGTGACAAAGGGAATAGTGAATGAAAGCAGTATTTCCTTATATTGATCTGCCTTTCCTGCTCATCTRCTAATGACGTTGGCTGTTTATAGCCTGTAATAAGCTGTGATAGGTGCTTTCCCTGCCCAATTCTCCCAGCATGCAGGAAACAGGGAGCCCCCAAATAAAGGAGCTGTCCAGAGCCCCATAAAATTAAGCATAATAATACTTCAAAGTTTGCAATTCAACCACTTGTATGACATCTTGAGATGTTGATTTCATTCCTGAGAACTTTTCTGCATGAGATTTAAAGAGCCTTGAACCCAAGACACAGAGGAACACCTGGGAAGGGAACCCTTCTACAGCTGTTCTGGGTTTCTGGAGATTCCTCTGTATGGGGAATTCAGAGAGTTTAAYTTGCTTTTTGTATTTCAGCTTTTASTGSTATTTCTTGAGCATGTATTGTGTATCACTGAAGGCAGCAGTGTGTGCAGATCCGGTAGGGCTGGACAGCTTGAAGGAATGATGTTTTTAATACCCTGAGTAAGAACAACTGCAGCCTGCTCCTCAGACCCCACAGATGGCTGGGTGAGCCCACTTAAATGAATATTACCAAAATTATACTGGTTTTTAGAGTTTTTGCAAACTGGTCACAGATATGCAAATGTTATGRATAGAAGTCATTTAAACCCAAAAGTGAAATACAGAGCCCAGCCAGCCAAAACAAGAGGTCACTACATAAAACCTACACCCCTTTGTTCATATTTTACCATTTTGSAGTTTTCTGGTGTAGTAGGAGGGTCCTATGAGAAGGTGAGAAAGTTGTTTCCTTCCTTTTCATACACAGAGCAAGACTTTGGTCAATAAATATTAATAAGAAGAAGTATTTAATCTAGAGTACTTTCTCATGCTGCTGAGGTCTGGCTGTCAAAGAAGGACAGAAAACTAAAGACACTCAAACCAGAGGCAGAATGAGAGATTGCAAAGAATGTAGCTGTATGCCAAGAGCAGAGCYAGCAAAGACAGGCTAAACCAAATGCATTTGAGATAATTCACAAGGATAGGACTAGCAAGAAAAATATACACATTAGTGAAAGCAGAGATGTAGGTGAATCTGAAGAAACCACCTTCAATATATCACAGTTGCCATTCMAGTAGTTCACTGGGCTTTTTCCCCATAGTAGTTTCCCATGTTTATTTTGGCACTTGTGGGGAAAATGTCAATGAGAGAACTACTGTTGGTGTGCCCTGCTGTGTGACGTTGAGTTATTCCAGTACCACGGCAGCTCTTTGCCAACAGACTGACATTCACATACTGGGGGAGTTCAYTCAGTTCATATAAATCTGTATAGAAATTTTATTAACTTATAACTTTTTTTATTTGGTGGGCCACCTACAAAATGAAAACAGATTGCTTACATTTTTGAAAGATAGAAGAAATTTTTTTTTTTAAGTGAATAAAAATATGTGTTTTTCTGGAAAGCTTAAAGTACTAATCTCTGAAACAGTGGCACTGGGATATCCAGATCTTTTTTGGGGAAAAAAATTTAAAAATAAAAGCCAAAACAAACAGGCATGCAAAACCCCACRAGTTAATTGTCTCCTTATTGGATTTTTCCCCATTTTTTGTTTGCATTGAGAGAAATATGCCATCAAAAAAAGAAAACAAAAAAAGGATGGGTGCAAAATTAAGGCACAAGGTTGGCACTCGGGAGATCTGGTTTCGCTTCCTGGCTCTGTCAAACATTTCCTATGTGACCTTGTAAATGTCACTTTTGAGCATGTAAAACCATCTGGCCTGATCTAGTGAAACATGTATTTAATTTTAAGATGCAAGTAGTTCCACTCACATCTCACACGCTTAAATTTAAAGACATGTTTACATGCTTTGCTGGTCGGGAGCCACGGYGCTCAGCCTCTCCCAGGCTGGAGGATTCCCCCTCTGCCTGCAGCATCCCAGATGCACAGCAAAGCCAAGGAAGAGTTGGTCTCTATTGCTCCAAGCCCTCCAAAGCAGAGGCAGGAACTCCCTGGGGTTTCCATCCTGAGGGCAGGAGCAATGCCTAAAACCTGCGTGGATAAAAGTGGCAAATTCAGATGYCTTTGTTGTAAATAAAAATCTGCATTTAGGCACTGAAACGCTGGCCTGGTTTTTCAGAGTTGCTGAGCAACCAACACTCTCATCAAGTTGAGAACCCACAATTGCTTTGTGGTTCGGAAAATTAGGTCGTTTATTTGGAGGCTAAAAATAGATTTTGAACCCAAATTTCAAAACTTGAAACTTTATGAAGACTTTATGGCTTAAAYATACTCTGATAGTATATCCTGTCCCTTGCAACTATAGTTAGCCATAGACTCCAACTTTATATAAAATCCAGATTCAGAAGCAAAAATATCCTCATTTACCCATTCACAGTTTGTTAATTGCAATTAAAAATAACAGAATTCCCCTGAGACATTTTAAATAACGTACATAATATACATATGTGTGTGCACGTGTTTTTAATGTACATAGTATATACAATGTTATTTTATGGCACAGCAGATGTTTCTTAATTCCCTGACACCATGCACTGGAGTAAGATGATGCCAGCCTATTTTATTATGAATAATGTGCTTGCTCCGTCATTAAGTGGGTTATTAAAGACATAAACAAAGTTTTATGCCYTGCTTTTCAACAGCTCTTGGTGGTCTACAAAGTGATAATCCTGCTTTCAGCAAATATTCTWAGGCTTAAAACTAAAAGCAATAGATTTCATAGGCAACCAGTTGACTCATGAGTGGGCAGATGGTAACTCTGACATCTCCAGAGCCACGGAAGCAGCAATGGCATTGCTTCTGAAAACCTTAGAGCCCAGGCTGGGAAGGAGGTGGCTGCTCCACACATCATTTCTTCCTCCAACCACACAGTAACTCCTGTACTGAGCAAACAAGGCTGACTGGCATTTATTCCAGCAGCAACAGCAGGGGAGGAAAAATTTTAAAGCAAATGTTTATTTAAAATAAACAAATAAACATGTCACACACACAGAGACACAGAAATCCAGTTCATGTGACAATAGCTGGTTCTAATGCACTATGTGGCAGAGACACAGTTGCAAATCCTGTAAACTTAGCTTTGAAGAAAATCATCTGAGTAGGGATAACTTCAAATGAAAGGGTGGAGGGGACAGTAAAGGTTAGATGGCCATGTTCCACCATGATAGATGCTAATTTAAACGGATGTGAACCCTACATGACAAAGCTCCAAAGGTGTGYGGGGAAGAGAGTTTATTCTTATAAATAGGACTGATGCCAGGTCAACCAGCCCCCCTTGCTCTGGACTTCCTAAAGAAAACAGCTTCAGACAGCTGAGAAGAAGAGTTATGGAGAGTGCTGAGATAGGAAATATCTACAGTTCCTGATATATTATGGTTGGCCCGGGGAATGAGGAAGCTGAGAGCCGAAGGTAGTCCTAAAGGGTGCTAAACTGTACAGCTCTAATGTACACAACAACATCCTCATACAAGCAGATGTTTAAAAAAAAATAGGGAGGGGGGATGGAAATTGTATTTAGACCACGTTGCACTCACCCTAGGGAGTAAAACTAAAAAAARGGAGAATGTGGAACCAATTTTCAGGCTTGAGCAACTGAAAGTCTATTAAATGATTCTGTCATCAACATGAGATGAGAAAAAAAAGTAATAATTTATACAACAAATTGGGTAATTGTAGCTGCACAGACAAATGATATTTCTTCCCTGATAACTGAATAAACATTGTTACAAGAGGAGGGTTATAAGGAAATAGCCACTTTAGTGAACTACAAGCAGCAGGTCTCCTGTTTCTGTTCATATTAAAASCCAGGCATTGAGGACTGAGGGACATGTATGCTCTTGATCACAAGTATTTTGATTGACTTTGTTCCTTTTTTTTTTTTAGGAGGCATATTTGACTTGCTAAAAATGGGCTCAGCTTCATATAACTGGAAGCAATCTCAGCCTAATTACTGCCTCATGCCAAACTCAAATGAATTTCTTTTTTTAAGAGATAGTAATATAAACTGAAGGAATTAGAGGAACAATATGGAAAACATACAATTTATTTGCTTATTGAATCTACTGTTTTCTTAATTATAAGCTGCATAGAAAGTAACAAAACAAACAGCAAACTTGTAGTAGATACATCTAGAAAATTAATAGTGGGAACACAGTGGAAGCAACAGCACATAGGGGTAATGTGGGGTGTAAGRCAACAGCTTCTTGGTCATCAGGTTACTTAAAATTGGAATAATGCAGTGGTCAGCCAGGGTCAGTGGAAGGACCATAGAGCAAACCCAAAACACACCRAAAACTCCGTGTACAAAGCACATGTGGGAATTCACAGATAGAATGGTTAAATTCCTAAGTTTCAAGGCCTTCACGTTTTTATTTTCTTTTCTGTCACAGACTTCCTGTGGGATGCTGGGCAAGCCACTTAATGACTTTAACGCCTTTGTATTGTTCTATTCAAGATTATACTGGATTTTGCCTGTGGAGACCAGGCCCYTGTGCCAGAAACCTTTCTAGAAGGGTCAGTGATGGAGTAAAATTTCTTAAAAAACTTATTTAACCTAGGAATTTTCAACATGCAATACTGACCTCAAAGCTCACTACCCTTCAAATTAGGACAGTTCTGTACAGATTTATTTGGCAGGGCTCTTCTAAAGTACAAGCTCAATTGAGAACTCGCCTTCCTTGGGGAAAAAMTGACAAATTCCGTTCCCTGGCCAGGGCGTGAATCTCCCATGCAATGCTGCAGCACCCATGTGCAAGGAGGAGGGTGCACCCAGGCTGAGTTAAAGGTTCAGCTGTGTGAAGTGTTAAATCACTCTCCTGTGCTCAGAGATCAGCRCACACCAAGGGCTGTGCTGGCAGAGAGCTCAGCTCTGACCAAGGCTGGCTCTGAGAGGCTGAAACCAGAGGAGGTAAAATGGGAAAAGGATTTTTTCTAGGATCAATTTTCTGTCCATCTTTTTATATATGCTTCCTTCTATTTGAATACATGCATGTGTGTAAATAGACCAGTTTCCCCATCACCCCCGCCCCGTGTCTGAAATGAAAAATAATAAAAATATATTTACATAGCTTCAACATTAGGCTATTAAAAAGCTATAGTCGGTATAACAGAGGGGAAAAAATTACAAAGAATGATTTGCATAGCAAACACATTTCACAGCTGTTTTGGACAAATGCCCTTGGTAAATATGTTTAAAGTCATGTACAACAAGAATATTTTATCACAAGTAACCATGTTTTAATAAACACTTAGTCTTTTTGTATTTCATTCTTTCTCATCATAATAATAGAAATATAACACCATATATCACTGTAAAACACATTTCCACATAAATGCTGATAAGCACAAAATATTTTTCATCATTTACATTTTAACTGTAATAATATATGGCAGGATTAAAGCTGCATCCATCATGTGTCTAACTAACCTTGCTGTAATGAATTTTTAAATGTAATGGTTTCTGTCACAAAGTAAAATCATACATAATATCTTTTGACACAGTATGCTGGTATATGCAAGGTTTTAAAATGTAAATGCAACTTCATTTTTAATTAGATTTATAAACTCAAATCACTGTTTTCTTTCCTATAAACCAAGGGGGAAGGAAAAAGTGTGGGTCTGCGTCAAGCCTGCAAGTTTTTTCAAGTGCCTTTCTCACAGGAAACGTGCACATCCAGCGTGCAGAAAAGCGAGTCGCGCYAGAAACAAAGGATTATCAAAATCATAGGGAACTAAAGCTCTTTGGGCTGCCTGAAGGGTCTGCTCTGGTAGCCGAGTGCCCGCTCAGCTGAGGGCTCAGGATGGCTCTGCCTGGGCGCACAGCGAGATGGGGACAGCCCTGTCCCCCCACAGCCYCCTTTGCTGGCCCTGCTTGAAACAACCAATAATCCGGCTCACAAGAGGAGAATCATTAAAAATAATTTGCAGGAGCTTTCTGTTCGGCGAGCCCTTTTTTTTGATACAATATTTCCTTCAGTGATTATCGCTGTGGACATGTTCCTGCCATATGGATGGGAGCCGGGCGAGGAGGCGGCTCAATACCTGAGTGGTTAATTAAGAGCTGTTGCTGGGCCACAAGAAGCAGGTTTGAAATCCCTCTTCACTCACCGACAATGAGTAGCTTTTTTAGCAGCAGAAGTCACTGGGGACAGCCAGAAGCGCAGGGTAATTATTTGAGATAACATAGAGCTGAAGAGCGGGCGCGTGTGTGCGCGGCTGTGTGCGGGGTGCGGGGGGAGGCACCTCCGACAGCAGGGCAACAGCACAGAAAAGTCTATAATAAAAAGGTCAACATCTCCTATTTTTCTGTACAGTGTCGGCAGTCTGTAATGCCTTTTTAGAATGAATGACAATGGAGTCTATCTTTTTTTTTTT
>NW_026623272.1:2212632-2240609 GCF_030028575.1 Malurus melanocephalus | reverse complement strand
TCTAATTCTGTATTCAAACTTTGCAATGGTGAGTGCAGGTCTTGGAGGCCAATCTGGATGAGCTGTTCTCACTTTATCAGCGCGGATGCTRAAATGACTTTGAATGCGTTGTTGCAAAATAGCAGTAATTTCAACATTAACTTGTGTAACCCTGTGCTCTCAAGAACAAAGAAAAGCAGTGAATTGAAAGCCGTGAATGAAATGAGGAAAGTCCGTAAGTTCTTAGAAATTTAGGGCTGGATTCTCAGCAGGATAAACCTGCTTATTGCCACAAGAACACAATTTTGGCTGTAAAAGAGCAACTCATCCAAACCAGCTGCAGATCTGTTTTTTGGCCACCACATTGCTTGTGGACAGGGGGCTCTAGGTTATTATTTATGCCACTTAAAACATAAGCCAAGGCTCAATGGGACAGCGATTTCAGGGGTGATCTTGCTGCAGTGCATCCTGTTCACTATTTTCCTCAAACGTTAAAAGAATGAGAACTTTCAGAAGCTATATGATTCATTAATTCTTCATATCCAAAATATTTATGAAGTCAAGTTGCCGTTCAATTCCAATACTGTCCAAAAGACTGTAAGACCTGGTGAAAACTGAAAGACAAGAGATGTAGTAATCCACAGTAGCAGTACATTTCTTTTCTCCTATCTGCAGAASATAATATCTGCAGTCATCAAATCTCAGTCCATCTACATTGTGGGCTCAAAATATTATTTACCCCTTTGTCTGGTTGCCTGTTTCTTTTTTAACAAGCCTTTCTATATATTACTGAACAAATGACAAAACCCCTGTCATATGCTTTTTTGGCATTTCTAGAAAATCCCACATGATGTCTAAGTTAGAAGACTTAAATCTCCATCCAAGTATGAGCTCTGTGAAGCTCACWTGAACACTTAGCTTTGTGCTGTGAGGTAAAAATAAGAAAGTGAAAAGACMCACAGCCTTCTCTTCACACACATCTTTTCCCATCTTCTCAAATGCTGGGAGATAATTTGCCTGAGCAAATGGAGGTTTGAACACACACACAGGCTTTTCAAGCACCAAAGGTTTTGCAGTTTTAGGTGTGGGCTCAGCCCCCCAAAACTTCCTATTTGTGGTGTGGTGTGGGGACCTTCCRTACCTGTTCTCTTTTTTATAAAAGCAGAGATTGCCAGCCTTTGATGTTTCTAGAGTGCAAACAATACTGCTCCAGCAGCAGCACTTTTGCCAGTATAACTGTCTCAGCTTTGTTTAGAAACTGCCCAATATGTTAATTATCTTCTTTACCTCTGTGGCATTATACTGTCAAACTGTACAACAGTCTTTAGAAAATAAAAGCTAACACCCTAAGCTGCTGTACCCGGCTCCCATAATATCTATTCACTGACAATGCCTGAGCTGTCAGATCAGAAGAAGCTTCATTCGAATAAAGGTGGGCAGATGTGTGATAATGAGACAGAAGCATACAGATGCTAATATAACTGTTCAGCAGAGCAGGCTCGTCTTCGTTAGGCAGACCCAGGTAGCAGCTGCAGACTGTCAGACGCTGGAATGCTGCTTTCTCTTGATTCTCATTTAAGATCAGCTTCGTTCGCTGTCTGTCAGTGAACTTTTCCCTCACAGGAGCCTGGACCCCTAGGTGATCAGTCACATTTCGACATAACTAGATGTCAAAAGAAGTTTAAGTTGTATGACGAACTGTGATGCATTCCCTGTGCTGGCTGGCAGTCTCAGCCCTCCAAGGCGTCTTGTTAATGATCCACCTGGAAACTCTAGAGTATTTCCTGCATTTTGTTTTCTTATTAAAATACTGGCTAAGCCTTTGTCAATATCCATGTCAGCAACTGTAAGCTCAAGACAATATTATCACAAGCATAATTTGATTTAAAAATGGAACAGAGGACCTGTGCTGACCAAGCAGCAGGAGATGCACATGGACTGAGCAGGATGYTCTTTTTGTGTTGCCGTAATTTATCCTCAACAATTAAAAAAAATATATTTATTATCTTCTTGGGCGCAGAGGCAGGGTGTTATGAGGCTTTACTAAGTTTTCTTATGAAATATGTCTGCAGCCAGGCAGCTCACTCAGCTGATGAACACAACCAGGAATAAGATAATGGCRAGACTCCATAGATGAGCAAACAATTCAAATACACAGGAGCTTGGAAACACAAATAATCTGAGATTGTCATTTCACATACTGCTGGAACCTTTGAACTGGGAGTCTGAACTTTGTCAGCCTTTCATCTGTTGCTATGAGCTGTTTACCCACTCACATTCCCTGTTTCAGAGAGGAGACAGACCRAGGCTATTTTACATAAAATACATATGTGTGCACTCAATGCAGCAAGCCTTCTCCCACAATATCTGTGTGACAAGACTTAATATTATCTGGTGCTTAATCATGTCAAAATAGTTTTTACTGTCAACCCTGACTCCCTTCTCCAATTCACCATCTGAATTGCAACATTTCTATTCTTCTTAAGATAACAAACTTAACAYGACCAGGTACAATTAACAGGTTTCTTACATTGCTAAAATTCTGAATTAAAAGATGACATGGGAAGAGATTCAAAGATTTATCAAGTTCTTCCTCTCTTTTTTTGGGGTGGGAGAATTGCAAGATGTGTATTGGCCTGGAATTTGCATCATAGTTTTCACCCAAAACAATTATTAAATTAGCAATGCTGATCAAAAGTCTGAGGCAACTTGCTACCTGACGGACATCAAAAGGAAATCTCTGTAGGAAGATCCATCCACATCCAGTCTGAGGTACCCACAACTCCCCCAAGGCTGTGGAGAGGCTGCTGGGAGGGTCAGGATACCATACTGTGTCTCCTCTGGTTTGATACAGGGCTGTTTTCATTTGTTTCTCTTCCTGCACAGTCAAATTCAGCTTTTAACAGTGATGAACAGTAGATTCGGTAATCTCTTTCTCTCTCTGCTTTCCCCATATCAATATAATTCCTAATTAAACACTTCTTATGGCCAGTTTATACTCACTAATACTTTCTAATATAAAACAAGATGTCTCCCCCTAGATTCTGGTATTTAGTAGCCTGAAGCTCATTAGTGCATGTGTTCTCACCCAGGAGTTTTAAATATTTAACTAGCTAGGATTCTTTCAAGAGGTCTTAACCTTATAATTTGTAATAACTTGGGGATCTCATATCTGGAGTGTAAGTTATTAAAAATGTTTCTTCCTTTCACCCTGCATTGATTTCCTACTTCTAGCAATCAAACTAAGAGCTATTAGGCCAAACAACTGCAGCTGCCTATTTATTTCATTGTAGTAAAACATAAGTGATGATAATAGATTTCCTAATAGAGATTGATCTTCCACAAAAGCCAAAACCTGAGCATGAGCAGCCTGGGTAGACAGTGTTTTATGCATTATGCACCACCTGGTTAAAATTGTTCAGCTGTAGAATAATATAGGAAGGTCCACAAAAAAAGAGTGCACTGACTGATTTTTCTTCACACGGAATGCTTTACTTCTGTTGCTTGTAATGGCCTGAGCATGTGATACAAGTAAATTTTGTCTAAAAATTATCTAAGGACCACCTAATGTGCTCTGATGCTACTGAATGTCAAAAATGTCAGCAGCTTCCAGTAATGACTCTCTGACATAAACAGTAAGGGAGAAATATTACAGTTACTGAAGGAGTTGCGAGGACAAGCATGCATTTTCATGAGAGGTCTCTTTGAATGGCAGCAAGTACTCAAGCAGGCAGCTTTCCCTGCCAGTTAAGCTGGCCAAAGAAAGCTCTCTTCCCCTGAAAGACAATTAAAATGAGTTAAATGAATTAAAAAGGCCCTGCACAGCTAAAACACGGTCAGAGGTTAGGAACAGTAGTACCTGGATTTATGAAAATCATGCAGCTGCCAAGCCTCAGAAATTGTGTGTAACAAGGGAGCCATTCAAATAGTAACACAAACAGCTTTGTAAAATTGAAGGCAATATACATAATTCTTAATTTCTAGGAGATGGTTTTGTCAGCAGTTTTGCCATCTCAGGACRTGGGTAATATACTGATTCTTAAAATTTGATTTTTATCAAGTGGCTTTCCTAGGGAGAAAGAGAGCTTAAAAATGTATTAATAAACTGGGAACAGCAGATAAACGAGATGCCCTTCAGATTGTTATATTATTATGGTAGAAGGGATGTCATCAGCTGGTTACACATGCCCATCATTCCTATTTTTTTCAGAAACACCAAATTATAGTAAAGAGAAGGRGAGAGAGAGAAACATACATGTTGTATGAAAATGTAAAAGCCCTCCCTCCAGCTCCTTTGTGCAAGAAGATAACCTGCAATCGGTTTCTGAGCTCGGCTGGTTCTGCAGGAGCAAAAGGTCTGCAGTAATTACACTCAGATATTTCAGCATTAATCTTGCACCAGAAATCCCAGAACGCTACAGTATACTTTTTTACCCATTACATACACAAAGTCTATCAGAAAGCATTTGTCTCCCCACTCTTTATTCACTTTCAAAGGGTTAAACAGCCTATTTACAGGGCTGTCAGCAATCTGTATCCCAAATCATGAAAAAGTCTGGCCTAGTTTTGTTCAGCATGGAGACTTGTCTTCTTGGCCTGTTGTTGTTACCATCATGTAATATCCATGACAATCGTGTTGTGCTTTTTAGGGGCTCTGTAGTGCTAAATCTGAGGGGCCATTTTAAGCCAGTAAAGGGCTTTATTTATGTGGATTTGAAAGAGTCTTGTGAAGGGCCTTCCACTCAAAATCCTCTTCAGCAGGTCATCCTGGTTTCAAAAGGATTTAGATGCAGAGGCAGTGATCAGTACTTCTATCACGTTCTAATAGACTGACATGAGCATTTGTGCCTGAAAGACAGGGGGAAAAAAGTGATGCAGATTTGCCCTAAATTGGACTGATGCACAAAGCAGGGAGCGCAATTGACTGACGAGGTAACCCCTCGCACCCTTCTTTTACACTTCTAACCGGTGCCGCACAAAGGGAGAGCCGTGGGAAGCTGCACGGGAGCAAAGCATATCCATTTTCATGGACCATATGGAAATTTTGTTTTGTGTACAGAGAAAGTGTCTGATAACAGTGACCTTAACTGCCATATGTGTATGGTGAATAGTAAACAGAGCAAACCACTCAGCTCTCTGACCCTTAGCATATGGACATCTCTACCAAAGGAGAGTTTTCACAGCACATCCACTTTCACTGTCATCTCACTGGTAACCCAGGGGATTTCACTAGATTTGTTAATGAATTGCTCTATTGACTTATATCTGAGCTTGCCTCATTAGAGTAGAAGAACAAAATTTTTATCTATGTTTTCGTGAAGGGGACCAGAATGCCCCTCCTTTGTTAAGAGGAGGTAATCTGTAGGGCTGTCATCTGTTTTGAACTAATTTATTGTGTCAGTTTAAGAAGGCTCTTCAGTGTTCATTGATGCTCAAGCTCCACTCCAAGCCTCTTTAAATCAATTTTTTCCTTGTGAGTGGAATGTTTTTTAGGCCCCTGCTTGGTTTACAAATAGCTGAACATGTTGTTACCCTGGTGCTGGCTAGCTTTAGAGTGCCAAATACAAGCAAACTCAGTGAGCCTCCATAGCACCACCTGTCATGAAATGGCTTTCAAAGCGRCTACAAGCCTTGTACAACCTTGTACCATTCACCTTCCCCACCCACCATCACTCAAACAACAGTTCTTCATAAACTCGCCTGTTCTGAGCCCAGGCCAGAGGGGTTTGGGAGCCGAAGGTGGGCAGAGATCATAAACATTCATAATTCTAGCACGCTGACATTAGTGATGGGCTGTTGCTTTAGGATTTCCAGCATCTGAAATAATGACTGACCCCTGATTCTTATGCTGTGATAGCCATCAATTAGCATGCTATTAAATAGTACACCAATAGAGAACACATTATGCCTAATGGCCAATGTGGAATCARGAGGAATTAGTAAAATAGGGTTCAATAAAATGTAAACCATAAAGATAAGCTGCTGAAGATTGGATCTGACTTTTTGTCTCCATGTTCAAGGAAATAAATGGCCACTGCAGTAAACTTCTTTCTGCCCCTCCCGTTACTGCCCTAAGTGCACAGCACACCACAGGATGCTGGCAGGAGTGGGCTGAGTGCTGGAGCATGCCACTGGGACACAAAACAAAACCTAAACATCACCTGCCTTTTCATATCCATGCAAAACACAGAGTTTTGATGGCCCTTTTAAGATCTTGATGAACTGGAGCAGGCCTGTATGTCCAAAACTGATCTGAAAGTGATGTGAACTACTCCTAGCTGCTTTCTGCAGTAAAGCAAGCTCCGTCACACTTCTCTCTGCTCTCTGGCAGTGTGGAGGGGAAAACAATTTCTTACTGAATAGGGGCCAAAATCTTCAATCCTCATTTAAGCAAAGACCCCACTGAGGTTTCAACATCTTTCCCTAAATTTCACCACCAGCAGTCACCTTTGGGATACTGCCACCCAAAGGGAAGGGTGGCCAGAGCAAAGCAGCCTCTTTGAATCCTGCTTCTGCACACCATTCATGCCTGTACATTTACCACACATTTTAACTTTCAGAAGTCATTTGCTCACTTTGTTTTGGAGATATGTGTGTTAGGCTCTGGCTGTGCCAGACCTGGCCTGGAGTCTAATGCAGTGCTCCAGACAAAGAGCACAGAGAGTCCCACTGAAGATCTTCAAAGCATGGAGGCCCCACATAAGGACACAACCCCAGCTCGTTCCTCTGCAGGTGATGCTCTCCCAGTTGCCATGGAGTCAGTGGCTCACCCAGAATCAACTGTCTGCACAAATGACTCACCTTGCTACCAAAAATCTATGTGTAGAGATTGTTATTAAGAATCCAATATTAATCAAGCCATGGTATTGGAGTTGTCATTGTTATTTCCTGCTCTAAGCACAGCAAGTAACGATGTTGTATTATTTCAAATATCTCAGTAACAGGACTGTGGGTAAATATTAATTTTTTCGCAGGAAAAAATTATGTTGCACCTCAGTAAATTCTGAGGTGTGAAAAGCAATCTGGGAGTGTACAGGAAACTGAAAAAACAACATTTTTTCAAGGTTCACTCATTCCTTCATTGSCATGGCTGTCAAACACCTGTACTGCTTTCATGGGATAAATCCTGCATTTTGCAATGGTACTGGAGTACCTAAATATCTGGTGAATAGACTATTGCCACAGAGCCCTTTATAGCTGCAAAGATTTGTTACATTTTGAAAACGAAAAATGCATAAGCAAAATGCTTGCTTTGCCTTTCAATGCATGTTTTGCAAATCTTGTTTTATATGAGAATTAGTTTAAAGCCATTTGGATTGTTTATGTTTATTTAATCTAAGACTCTTTAGGCTAAATATATCAAAGGAAATTCAAGCAAGTCTCAGTTGCCAATGCACAAAGAGATGATGCTATCAGTACACAGAAATAAGTGGCAGTTGCTTCATAGAGTGAAACTGTRTGGCTACAGGTTGATAATTCTACACCTGAAACTTTGAGAGATTCAAAAAAACAGATTTAATTTTGGCTGTATTTCTGTGCTGCTTCCCCTGTTCTGGAGTTTTCTGCTTTTAAAAAATTGTCAACCAAGTTTGCTCAATTTTACTTTTTTTTTTTTTTTCTTAAAACCCAGGAAGTCCTCACCAAGAAAGCCTTACCCCCCCAGGCCCCTCAGTTATATTTTCAGACTGGGGTTCATATTTGATTTTAGGTGTAAGTAAAAATAAATGTATTGCATTCCCCCTTCATTCACACAACAAAAACAACGCTGAAGATTAGATCAGCACGAGAAACAATTCTCATCTTAAAAGATATTCCAGACTGCAAAAATCAGGATGGGTGGTGATTTTTCAAACTTTAACACAGGTGTGTGAGAAATCTTACAGCAAAGCTCCCCTCAGCACATTGACTCRAGGCAGTGCTGTTTGCTCTCCTTTTCTGAGCACTGTATTACAGGCTAACACAGGAAAGGATATGGTTAAAGAAAAAAAAATCAAACCCAAAGGTAGAAAACTGGAACATTGGACACCTAACCAAAAAATAAAAAAATTGCAACATTAATAATTTACTGGGACAGATRTGTAACTTTGGAAATCTATTACTTTTCTTACTGTCTTTGCAGAGCAAAATKGTACAACAGAGCTCAAAAAGGCTGGGATAAAGAAAGGTATGTAACCTGTTTCAATGGGCTAACCATGTATTCATTGAAAATGACAAATTTGGCTTCATGAAGTACAGATGTCTGGGACACATGATAGCTACCAGAGAAATTACTGTAATAATTACATGAAATTATGACTAATTACTAGTATGTACAGGGTGTTTCACCTTATCAGATGGTATATTCACACACCCAGGAACAGACAACATGCGGTAAACACAGGAATCAAGATTCCATGCCACACATTCCTTTTCTTGTTGACTGTTGTGGATCTGAGGAAGAGACYTAAAGGGATCCTTTAATTAATACTAATAATTGACTAGCAGATCAGAAACAGACAGCTACTTAAATGCGTTTTGCAAAACCTGTGGTGAAGTTCTGCTGCTTGTTTTTGCTTCTCACTGGAATGATAACAAAGCCTGTTAAGTGRTCTTGCAAAAATCACTACCCTCAAATGTTTGAGCTGGGATGGCAAGTGCCAGGTTTGAGCTGTTTGCCATTCTAGGAGAGCATTGTCTTTCTAGAGAGGCAGMATTCAACATGTACATCAAAACCTTACTGCCCAGAACTCCATCTAACCCAATGTTTTGGGTTTTTTTTAATGGAAGTAAAGATAAATAAACCTCTCTATATATCTGGCTCCTCCTGAAAATGTCTCGCTAGAGAAGATATTTAATGAGTGGGAAAAGGAGGGGTGAAATAAAACATTTTTATCAACCTTGTTGCCATAAATAGAAGCAAAGGACCATTGAAAAAACAATTGTCATACTTTCACAGTGCACCCTAAGYCCTCTAGAGAGCATTCAGGATTGTAAGATCACATGTGGAGGTGCAAGCAAAGCAGAGGACTTTTCATGTTCTTTGCCTCGTGATGTTATTTCCACAACAAAAAGCTGGAAGTTGAAACTGTGACAACTTGCACTGACCCATGGGAATGCAAACATCTATCTCCTGATAACGTGTGGAGATAATGCACGTCACCACYGCAGCCAGCATGAGGACACTTGTCTTCACTCATTTCATATCCACTCTATCACATTCCTGGCCACACTTCCGTATCTGTCCTTTCAACACACTCCATACATTCCTCCAGTGAAGTGCACAACTCGCTTGTTCAAACAGAGCTGGGCAGCACAATCACACTTTCCTTACCGCAGCTGAGCAAAACCCAAAAGCTGCTTAAAATGGCTGTTGTAGAGGGTCAGTATTTCACACCCCATTACAGGAGCAGCCTTCCTTTTTGTTTTCATATGGAGTTTGGCTGTAGCCTCGAGMTAGTCTTTCCTCCTGCAAGACAGAAACACAGTGTTACACTCAGTCTGTGAAATCTGGAAACCACCCAGAGAAAAGCACGCATGCAAGACTTCTTGTTTGCCRTCCATTATTCTACTGATAACTTTTCCATTGTGCTGAAACCAAAAGCTTATACKGCATCCTATTTGATGAATTAGCCCAGTTTCTAACATCAAAAATACTAATAGAACTCTTATTTTTAGAATTCCTTGACATTTTTTTTTTTCTGGATACAGCCCCACTGCAAAAATGTTCCATTAACATTTTGAGTGGTATTTCAGGGAAGATGGAAAAAATGCTGAACAAAAAAAAAAAAAAGAAATAATACGAAGAAAAATTGTGGTTTGTCTTCTGCATRTTCCAAAAGTGGAGAATGGGAACAGGGAAGAGAGAAGGAGAAAAACCAAACTGAAAAATATTTAATTTTGCAGAAATATATTTTTTGAACATTTTTGTAACTGGCAATAAAAACATTATTGACAATAACGTGAAAGAGAAAACAGTTTCCTCATTCAACTTTCTGCTTCAGAAAACATCTAGTAGGTTCTGACTGCATTTAATTCTTKGAAATCAAAATAAAATTGGGTTAGATCAAATGTAATGCTGAGATCTATTAATTTCTAATGTTTTATATTGGTTGCTTTCMACATTGAAATTATAGTCATCAAAACTGCATTAACCTGTCAGGTGTCTACACTGAGGCCAAGACAACTGGTATTACCTGCTGCACTCCAGAGCTGTACAGGGGAACTTCTCCTTTATTTGATGTTACCTCAAGTAAAGACAGAGTCATTTTTCTCTGTTTCCATCTCAGATGTCTTCTCACCCTTCCCTGGAGATGATCCATTGAATTAAACCATTTTTCTAGTGATTAGGAATCCAACATAAAGTCCACTGGATYCATGAGTGTGGATTTCAATGGATGTCAGATGTGACCCGGTTTTCTTGGCCRAGGCCACAGACTCTTTGCTTTTGGCTGCTGATTTTCTCCTCTCCTCAGGGTCTGTTTACCAGAAGCAGTGAATTTCCAGTGGGGAGAGTTTACATTTTGGACATTGATGTCACTAATCTTRCATCTTTTTAATATACTTCTTTTTAAGAACCTCCATCCTCTGCCARCCTACTGTTATTTATCTCTTGTGTTCTGGTTTCTAGGTAGTGTTGTACATAGCACAGTGAATTAATCTGATATTCATCTCAAGAGGTAAGCAGGTGATTTGTTACCTACCTGGTGCTAGAATGGATGAAGACCATGAGCCATAGAATATGCATTTTAACTGGAAAAATTAAGATTGGAATTTAGAAACAAGTAATTTTTCAGCTAAACCTTTACCAGATGTGAGGCTGTGGCACTTGCCAAATTCCTTGAAAAGCAAGGAAAAAAAACCCTGAAGTTTAACACTAGTCACAGGAAGGAGGGTTTTCCAAGATCTGAATGCTTGGATTTTTTTTTTTTTAATTATTATTTACATGTTTTAGGGCACAACTTGTAGATGCTGTTCAAAAGACTGTGGGGTTTTTATATACAATTGAATACAGTGACCAGCTTTCACAGCGCAAATTACACTATCAGTTCACTGCTGCTATTCTACATAAAAGATATTTTCCTTGCAAATCAACTATAAAAGTTCAGTCAATTAAATTACACAGATTGATCTGCCTGTGGTGGAGGTTACAAATGAAGCTTTATTTATATGGGCGGTGCCATGCACTTGCTCTAACCTTTCTAACAACTACCACACAATCCAGCATTTGCTAATAAGGTATTCACAGACTTCAAAACTGAAAATAGAACCTTTTTGCCTAAAATTCTTCAAACCTATCAACTCTTAGAAACTAATCCTGGAAAACAGTTCTGCYACATAACTCAAAGGTCAGCAGGCTGGAGGAAGAACACACAGTGGGGTTTGAAAGCAGTAAAAGAAGAGAGACATCTAAGTAAGTAAAAACTTGAAGAAGATCAGCTGATCCAGCCTGCAGAGGTGGGAGGAAGAATGAAGGACAAATGCTGTATTATTGGGGCTGATGGCTGAAAACTCCATTTTCACTTGTACCTGGAAATTCTTAGGCAGCTGTTGCACAGTTTGAGAACTTTGACAGCAGGCTGCAACCAAGGCATATCCTGAAGAGACCACATGAGAAAGAAACTGCTTTGTCATCCAGGTTTCCAGATATTCTTCAGCTATTGCCTCAGGTACAACACATCTCAGTAATTCAGCTCAAAAGTTAATAAACCCATCAATAATTTTATAATGGCTCCTACATCAATTAAAAGCATTGCAGAAACCAAGGGCGATCACTTTTGCTGCTATGGCTTTTGCTAGGATTCCTCAGTATTGGAGGAACAGGAATTTCCTTCCTCTGACTCCCATCAGYTCTACCAAAGCAGCTTGCTGGTAATCTCTTATTTAGTCTCAGGGTGAAGCACAGCAAGGGGAAGAGCACCATCTGCACTCAGCTGCAATAACCCTCCTCCCAAAAGACACGCTGGACACGTACAGTAAGTACACAGGTTTTCAGAATATGAGACCTCCTGCCCTTGAGGCCATGGTCAGCAGGAGGGGTGACAAAGCAGAAGCCTGTGGTGCATGACAGCAGTCAGGGCAAATTAACCATTGCCCGCTCTATTCACAAAGAGAAAAGAATGGAGCCATTCAAGAGCAAATCCATCTGTCCCTGTGAGGGTTCACAAGAGTGTCAGAGAAACCTCACGGTCAACAGTCTCCAAGTGCTGGCACACAGGAATCCAGCAGAATCAGCATGGAAACTTGATGCTTTATCCACTGTCAGGAGCTCCATGGTCAGGGTGCTGATTTCACAGCCCACATGGTTCCTGGCTGAGCAGCACTGGAATCTACCTGCAGACTGAAGGTCTGTGCAGTGCTACCTTTGCCAAAGACCAGTAGGGAAATAGAGGCAAGGCAGGGAACACTCTTGCCATTTTCATCACAAAGGGAGGGTTTCCTGGACAGGAAGGAAAGAGCTGCTTATTTAAGTCAGCCAGTTATCATATTTTTCATATCAATATATTGATAACACAGCTAGGACACATYGTTAGAACATCTTTATTAGGGACCTAACCAATGTCTTTGTCTTTAGATGTTTTCACACACTGTCAAAGAGGTCTCTGAATCAGACATCTAATCCTAAGACACCTTAATGCACCCTGTATTAATTATGATCACTGGAGAACTCTCAAAATATGGATTACAGGTAACTGCAGCAGCAATGTCCTCCCACATCTACAGAATGCGGACACACTTCTGTGGAGCTTGGTCTACCTCATGCATCTCAACAGACACTAAGTCACATTCTGGAGACAAGRTCTCAACTGCCAATATTGTTGAGTCACTGCTCAAAAAGGCACAGAGGAGAGGAGGAACAGATTATGAATATCTGTACAGTTGCTGGGAATACTAATCTTAGCACCCCTAAGGAGTGAGACCATAATTTTTCCCCCTTTTCATTTGCCCTTCTCTTTCTTAATTAGGACAAACCAAATCTAACAAGCCTAGGAGAATGCAACAATCCTCTGACCTCCTTCTGCAGGAATAACTTTTAAAAGGTCCAAGAGAATTTATGACACTCTTTGAGTGGAAGACAGCAGTCTCTCTTGATAGCATTTATGTATATTCAAGCAGCCTTGAATGAAGTCCAAGCCTAGGAAATTCTAGGCATGTATGATGCCAGCTTTGACAGCCTATGTGAGAGCTCCATCTCATCCATGCAGCCTGGAGGGCTCTGACAGAGAAGCAAACTAAAAACTTAAAAGTGTGATTTGGAACACTGACAGAAAATTGCAGTTAGTCCTTCCCTAGGTTTATTTGGAGCTGTTGTCTTTGTGTTTCCAGCAAACTGTTGTCTTTGTGTTTCCCTTGGCTTAGCAGTAGTAGCTGATCCATTCAGTCAAAATGTTCTTTTTGTGAGAACAAAACGCAGCACAAGAGAGTCCCAAAGACACACAGACCGTGTGCCATAGCAAGAGCTCTCCCTCCAGTCAATAAGAAAAGGCAAAATCTCACTGTGAGGACAGGGCTGGTGCAAGAGTCACCCACCATCTAGAAGAAATACTTAAAACTCGCTAATTTCTGCAAATGACGAGGTTTCACATCAGGCAGAATTGAGATTGCCAAGGAAACTAAATTCCAGTTGCTTACCCCAAGCTGGCTGTTTTATACAGCCTCTTGAGTGTGTCTCACATTTTTCACCACTAAATGGAAAGAGCTAATAAAAAAATACCAAATAATCAGAACATAAAGGTGTATAAYGATCATAAAATAATATATTTTTCTTAATGTTTCAGCTGTCTGAAGAATAGTTTTCTGGTGTAAAAGAGATAACTATATATCTTCTGATTTTATTGGCTGCAGATTACACTAATTATCATAAAAAATTACTACCACTAATAAAAATTCTATTATAAGTTACTTATAGTAATCTCTAGGGTACTATACTTAGCTTAGAAAAGATCGTAATTACACTGCATTACAGGGAGAATTTGTTTCCTGAAGCAGCTTTAACACTGTCTGTTTCTTTTAACACTTTAAAGTTGTTTTTTTTTTCTCCTCTTTCCCTTTTCAGGTCAAATGTTGCCTGTTATTTTCACTGTGCAGGATGTGATTTTATCCCAGAATAATGATCCATCTCTGTTGCAAGTGACGCAAATGAAGTTTTAAAATCACAAATATCTGGGTGGGTTTCACCTCCCAAGGGGGTTARCATGTCTCAATGGAAGGATACATGAAAGGGAAGACCTAACACTCTCCGCCCAAAGGGAAACACATTCTGTATAAAATTGCTGGAAGCTAGTGGGTGTTCACGAAAAATACAATGTTCGGATTTTATTTGACAAGACAACAATTGTTATTTTCCCTTTTAGATACTTCACATTTTACCATCTGTGAGGTTGATGACTCTTAAATGACCTTAAATCATACTGCTGTTAATGGCACTAGTTACAGGCGAATGTGGATTTCTGTGCACTACCTACCTTGGACTGAACATCAAATTAAATGGCTTTACTTTGATAGCTGACATTGTAGTAAATAACCTCAAAGTCCAACTAATTAAAATAAAATTGAAACAGTGGCCATTTCTTTTAGAAAGGGTTTCAATGCTTCAATGGCAGGGCTAATCAACATCTTAATTAACAGTCATATAAAATGAAATAGCCCATTTGAGTTGCTTTAAAACAGACAACTTATTTATGCAAAGACTAGTGGCATATTAATTGCTAACACTAAGAAAAAATACGCCTTTGAGCTTTACAGCTTCCTTTGCAGCAAAGTATTTGAGAACTAAATTGTGGAAAAAGCATATTACAGTAGTTAATTTTATGACAGACATGAACCAGAAGCACAAGTGGATGTGGAAAAGTTTTGTGGTGTGTTTCGATTTTCTAGTTGTTTCTTTTTTTCCAAATGAGATTAATTAATCAAAGTAAGCTTGTAATATTCCTATTCTATTTAAAATGAAGCATTCAGGGTTTAGTCCTGGGAGACACTGACCATGCTGGCTGTGATCCAACAGAACAGTTAACTCCAAGCACCGGCACCTTCCCACTGGGGCCAGCTCAGGAGCCTTTGGGTTCTGGAGAGCTCAGGACCCTGCAGGACTGACCCCTGTCCTCCCTGATCCTGCAGCATGCACACGCACTCCAAAGTGACCCAGGCCAACAATAAAGGGCTGCTCAATTGAGTAAGCATTTCCAGGATCAGGTCCCAAATGACTCATCTCCAATTAGGCTACGGCCAGGTTGGATCTTTAAATAGCTTTCATTTACTAATGTGTGTGAGGGAGGAGCAGCAGAGAGGAATTACATTTCCTTTCCTAATTACTTTACTTTTGTTGACATCTCAGAATAAGTTTTTACTTTCAGAGGAGAAGAGTTGATTTACACTACAGAAAGAGCACAGCAAGCATGAGAAAATTATTTGCCCTTCCTCCAGCCAGGCATCCATTTCCTTTTCACTGCTGCTAACAATGCGCTAACTATTTATGCAATTGTCAAAGGATCCCAACATAAGAAAACTATATTTAAATCACTTCACTACAAAGTGAAAACACAAGGTAATGATTCAGACTCTATTTAAGTAATAATAATATTTGTACAGACTGCCTGGCGAGCATGCTGGTAGGTGGCAGGAGCTCAATACAGTCCTAAAGGGTCAACAAGAAATCTGAAATAGCATTTAATTTTTTTTTKATTCAGACCCTGAAATAAACACCATAATGTGCATCATTCCCCTGATTAATGCCTGATTTCACTGCACTTTTCAATGAAGCTGAAAATGAGAGAAGTTTGTTASCAGGAGTCCAAGACAAAATTTTATTTGTCTACATCAATGAGTTACTTTGCTTATTTTGCAGGTTTTCCCCCTCAAKCAGCAGCCAGAACTAACGGGAACCCAGGCTGCCCTGCCCAGCCCAGATGGAGGGCAGAAGGATGTGGGRACCAAACTGGGACTCTCCACACTGAGGTTGTGTTGAGACTGAAGTGCATTGATGAGGCAAAAAAMCAACATTCTGTACCTGCTCCACAAAGGAGATCAATCCCTCTGCTGCCAGCCTGGCTCTTCTTGCAAGCTATGGATGTGCATAATCTCATATTCAAAACTTAGAAATCAAACACAGAGATGAAACATCACCACAATTTATCTAAATTCTAGTCATATAATAAGCAAGGGCACTGCAAAAAATTGTACCTTTCACTGAATTCCAGAACACGACGATAATAAATGGACAACCCATTTATGTGCCCCTCATTTCGGCCACCAAACAAAATATTTTGTTTTAAGGACAGATTTGCAAACTGTTTCTGAAGGCTGATACACACAACAAATGTATCTATGCTGTACTTAACTTTTGTTTCCAAATTGGGTAACTACAAAGAGTCTGTAGTATTTGTTGTACACCTTGGTTGTCTGAAAGTCTGACCTGCTAAAATCCAGATTTTTTGAAGCAGATGACAACTGCAGATAAAAATACAGCTCTGCCAAACTTCATAGCGTCCTAAAATTTGCAGAATTCAAAGTGTAAGCAAGTTTCCATGTATTTACCCATACTATACACCCATATCTGACCACACTACAAAGTGTAAGTGACACACATCATTTTATCACAAAAATCACATCAATTCCCAATTCAGTTAGGGAAAGAGAAGCTTTAGACAGAAGTTGCTAAAATGGCTGCATGCTTTCCTCTCTTCTGCCCAGCTTGGCATGTGCTTCCACATTGCATGGCATTGTAAAATAATCCTGACAGAGTGGGATTCTACTCAGGCCCTGGGATATTGTAACACCTGTGTCGGGCACTATAAAACTGAAAATTCAACTGCTGAAGGTCCCACTTTGCAATGCCTGGTAGCCATGGCAGAGGGGAAATGAGATTTAATTCCAAGTACATATAATATCATGTGAGAAGTTGGCTGGCTTGCTAAGAAAACACAGAAGTCCTTGAATCACCGGGGAAGGATAATGGCAACATGAGAAATTGWGTCCATCTTAGAGAGAATAGGAAGAACATGAGAAAAATTCAGAGATCATCTCACCAAAAACTGTAAAACTGACAAAACAAGCAGACTACTGAGGAAAATCACTCTACCAMWTAGACACACCTAAAYGGCGACACAAAAAATATTGGCACAGCACTGCTATGATAGCTTCTGTTTGTATTCTCTGWTCAATTTCCTTTTTTTYCTGTTTTCTTTGCTGCAATTATTTAATTACCTTTTTCCATGTTCCTTGTGACCTTTGATTTTCCTTCTCAACTTCCATAAGGTACAAGGGACCCAAGACACTAAAACTGTTCAGCTAAATTATAGCAAGAGGATAATGCTGGTGGGCAAGAAATGTAATAGAAATCAGAATAACTTTATTAGCTCCAAATCTGAGCTTGAGAATGAATTCATATTTTTCTTTTCTTGGGTATAAACACTCAAAGCCTTAAGTATCTTATGGGGTTTAAACAATAACTGGAAGACTATGAACTAGCAGCGATTCTATTAAAGCTTTGCCCTAAAGGAAAATTAAGACTTATTCTCTTCCTTTTCTAGGGAAATGGAGCACTTCAGTACTACGTGTGGTTTTCATTTAATGCATAAGTCAATATGCTTTAAAAACATTATTTCTAGCATCAAAAGCTGTGCCCAGGCAAGAGCATTCTGATTAGGTACATACCTGGCTTATCTGAAATCTTTTAACCCCTGTATATACCTGGGTGTTGGTAGGAAAGTTACATTCACCTGACCAAAGAGAGGCAGCAAATGAAACATATGGAGGATTCAAAACACTGTTCATTTTCAGCAGATCAAATGCAGCATGACCTAATGCAATGGTCTGCCATAAACAACCTAACATGAAAGAAGTGGTGAGAAGAGAAGTAGTTTTCCTGTTCTCTTGGGAAAAAAAAGACACATATATCAAAATCCAAAAATGCTAAAAATATCTTATTCAGGCAAGTACCAACTCTTTGATGGAATATTAATTCCTTCAACTTAGATTAGTTTCCTCTAAGTATTTTGTAGTTAGCAGTACAATGCTACTCACATCATGTGAAAACTCATCCTGTTTCAGAAAAATTACACAAAGATTTTACATCACCATTTTTTTTTACCTGCAGTAAATCAACACAGTGATATAAACACAAAAGACAAAAAGAGGTTCCTACCCTCCAACACAATGCTTTTTCTTAGTTCAATCCAGCTATGGCATGAAACCATTGTGCACTGTATTTCTAAATTTTCAAATGTGAATTTCCTCAAATCATAACCTTATGAGTCAGGGGAAGAGAGCTGCAGGAGAGGTTTTCCTCAGGAGCAGGTTCCCAGGTGCTTGCAGGGCTTGTACAGGTTGCTGGGGAGTGCAGGCTTTGAACTCCTGCAGAACATTTCATATCTCATGTCTCRTTCGGATGCAATTTCGTTAACTTCAGAATAAATCTGTAGAAATCTAGCTTATCTCGCAATACTAACAGGGCCTTCTCTTTGATTGCTGATTAAAAGATTTTATATCTGATTCCAACGTGAATGAGGAAATCTTTTTTAAGTGATGGCTGGGCTTGGTAATGGGAGGCAAGGTGGGACCCTTCCCAACTTTGATGGCGCTGAKATCCTCCCAGCTGCTTTCTACGTGACACAAAACAAACAAATAGCTTCTGAGGAGTGGAATGTTTCCCAAGCTCTCTTTTCCACAGTGCTCATTAACTGAAAACTCCTTCGTTTGAAGGGCCTTCCTCTGTAGGTGAGGAGCAGCATCCCCAGCCCRTCCCACCGCACCAGGGTTACTGTGTGCATGTGCCACTGGCCTCCCAACAACCGACTTAATGTGGAACTTGGGCTTAGTTCAACTTTTGCACCATTCAGCTTTGTTCACTTCTAACCAATTCTTGTATTAAATGGCCAAAGCAAAGACCTCAAACTTTATTGAGCATGTAACCTGTCACTGTGTTAAAAAAAAAACTAAAGCCTTTTTCAACTTTCAAGGAAGAGACAAGACTTGTTTAGTWTTTTCTGGCAGTTACTTCTGCTTTGCAAACCCCATTCAAATGCAGACAGTTACTTTTGAACAGTGAGAGAAGGTGTTAAATTGAGATTATGGTAAACAGCAGATTTCTTTAGTTGGTGAAGAAATTATTTCATGAAGACACAAGAGAATTAAGCAGAGTTTCATGTCACTTACTGTATGTGCTGATCAGAGAGTGAATGATGAGTTTCTTGCTGTGGACAGCTGCTCTGTGGAATACTGTGCAGACTTCAGGTGGAAGAAAAAGAAATTCATGCTTTAAAACAGAAAAAAAAAAACCCAAACAACTTCTTAGCCCTTTTGTGCGAAAAATAAACAGATCTTTCTTGCCACATTTATTATTCTATTTACATGTTGCCTGAATTTGTCTAAGAATATTTTGAATTTTTTTTTCTTCTCTGTCTCATTTCACTATTACYGTGACAGCTTGCTTCTGTCAAAGAGAAAAGACTCTTTATTATATTCAGCAATGCTGAGATCTAGGACTTTTTTAGTCTGAAGGGAATGCCACTTTGGTTGACGAGATCTGWATCATTTTAGCTATGTTGGATACCRAGTTATGAGTAGGCAGAAGAGATTTTAAGCATTACTACTATACTGTAAAAGATAGAGCAAGCAGGTGCTCCCCACAAAGTAGGCTTTATTTTGTAATTCCAACTAGATAGCAATTATAGCTTCTTTATATTACTTGATAGTTATAGCTAGACAAAAAGGCAAAYGCTACAGATCAGATCTTCTGTGTACACATAAAAATTGCTAAAAGGGCCAAACTTTTCTCAAAACAGCTGACATTCTAGAGGGGCACCACATCCTCCTGCTGAGCTGGGACCAAACTTGTATCACACAGGCAATGTAAAGCTTGAAAGAAGAGGAGCACACGGCCTCCAAACGATGCCTGGGGACTAACGAGGAGCAGGCTGCAGCCTTCCCTTTAACCATACATGCAAAGCTGTCCATTTTTCCTCTCTCCATAGCAGGGGTTGAATGGCCAGAGCTTTGCTGCCATTGACTCCCTCTGTTGGCTGGATCCATGTCCTCGGGCTCCTGGCTCTCAGATGGCATGCACATATGCTATTCAGAGCAGCACAGACTGTCATCTCCTTATCTGCTCTGTGATGTGACTAGTGAAGTGCCACATGGTTGAACACCAGGAAACATATTGCCTGCTTTCACTAGCAATGACCTAGAGGGAAGAATATGTGAGAGAGGAAATTTGCAGTGTGATAAACTGGGGCTGGGACTGGGAGGCAGGTCTAAACAATGGAAGAGCTTGACAAAAAAAGTGATAYTAACTTAAGAGATGAAATGCTTGGCTTATACAAAATGGAGTGCTGCTTATTAACAGGAAAAGTACATGAATGGACAAGGCTAGCAGCAACACAGTCAGAAAAACAGAATATGAAGTTTTAACTGTGAAATTAATGTCTTTCAACTTGCCAAAAACTCTTAGGAAAGCCTGTGCTTTCTCCTTCACTTTCTGCATCATTATGCAGATGATTAAATTTCCAACAATGAAGTTCAAGCCAGTTTCCATTCCTAGGCATATAGTTCATGAGTGGAGAGCTAAATTCTGCAGGACTGCATGTCCTCATTATCACTCAAGATGGTAATTCAGCAAATGGCTTCAGCTTCAGTTGCATGAGGGAGGAGACAGCTTTGGGCACACACCACCTGACTTCAGGTGCAAGCCAAAACCACAAAGCAGAAAATCACTCCTGTGCCCTAATTTAATTTAATTGCACCCATTGCATCAGAGCTGTCTAAGACCCCCAGCACAGTGATATTGCTAAACATAATAAGTTAATACGATCAAATAGTATTAATTTTGGGACCTAAACTGATGTTATCTTAGAACACTTACACCTCTATTTTGCATACAGCCACTTACCKAAAGAGTAAATTCCACTGAAAAACATACATAGAGGATATTCCAAACCCAAATTACTCAGTCTAAGCTCACTGGTTTTACTGTGGAAAATGGAACAAGTTAGGGACTTTAGTGGAATTTAGGTGAAAATTAGAAGAATATGAACCTTCCTCTGTAGAAAGGATTTTTTACCTATATAACAAAAAGCACTGGCAGACCATCATAGTCAAATGCAGAAGCTACTTRAACTTTCTATCGTCCTCTGTTAAGCAGTTGTTGAGTAGACACACCACTAGACAGCTTTGCCCTCAAAACAATTTGATGGGCTTCATCGGAAACTTACACCCTGCCCGAAGAAAAGATTAGGTTATCTGAGCCTATATCATGTATTCAGGGTTTTTTTTTTATCCTCTGCAGTCAGAATTCAGAACAGAGACCTAATTTGGAGTCAAATTAGCCCATATTGAAAACTTATTACTACCTGATAGTGAACTGGATATAAACCAGGTTTCAGTGCTTTTMTGAATTGTGGCCATTGCTTTTAGTAAGTCGAATTTAAGATCATTCAGAGTTAGTAAAAACAAGTTAAGTCCATTTTCATTAATTTCCTTACTAYTGAAATTCCTTATGAAATATAAAATATTTGTGTTCCAGTTATTTCCTTGTACTGAAAAAAATAAGTAAAGGTGATTTAAAACAAAGGAAGAYAAGCATCTTCCTTTGCCASTGAAGYGTTATCATTTGTCTCAAAGTACCTKTTTCTTCTTTGTTAAAATAGTAWCTTCTAGGCATGCATTGTGGAATATTAATAAAAAATAAATTTRAGGTTGAAGCTGATTAAAACTGAAAATAAGACTCGATCTGACATGTTATTTTGATTGGGTTTTCAAAGTTCACATAGTTCTAGTTCTAATTTGTGTTATGTGTGGTATATATCTTCTTGGTTGAACAATTACATTATTCTAAACAATTACATTGCTATGATACACATAATGCGTGSCTCCTGAGCATAAAGTTCTTTAATGATGGCAGACTGTAAAGTGGTACAGTTCACTTTTAAAAGGTCATGCATCTTTTTTCAGTAGATTAACATTTTATCTTTTAATGGTGTTAAGAAAAGGTCAAAGATTCTAACAGATGGAATATGGAAAGCTTCTATTGAAGAAGATCAATGTGTTAAGCATCAATCTAAGTCCAGAAACACAGCCATTTAATGACGGTTGTTCTTGTTTTATTTTAAATTACCACTGTCTTGACTGTTTGAATGCTAAAATTACGTTTTCATATTTAAAAGAAATGGACCATTACCATCTGACACAGATATCTATGTTTGTGTTGTATTTTCAAGGGTACTTCTTCATTGTACAAAACAAGAAAAGTTCCTTAAATAATTAGCTTACCCTAGGCTAATGGCTTGTCACTTTGACATCCAAATAAATGCAGCAGAATGATCCCCAACAGGAAAATGGGAGAGAATTTTATATYGCATTGACCAAGTTTGCAACAATTTACAATGGATATATGCTCTCAAGTCAAGTCTCTTGTAACACTGAACTTTTAACATAGGTGGTATTATAAAATTGTGATGAAATTTTTCAGAGACATATTTAAGTACTAGATCTTTCCAAGAACATTCTATTATTATTATTATTCTATTATTTCTATTATTATTTATTCTTCTACCCAGATTTCAAAAAAAAAAAATCTAAGCATTTCAGTTGCCCCAATAACTTCAGACCTCAAGGGAAGAAAGTGCTGTGTCTTYGCAGGAGACTGTAAGCTCTTCTGAGCTGTTACATGCCTCTGTCTACCTCTATAAAATAACTGGTATGACAGAGTAACATGATTGGTTTTCTGTGTGATAAAGCAAATACAAATATAAAAAAATAACAGTRGGGGGTCAAGCTGCTTTGTAGAAAGTTATCAGACAGCTCCTAAAGATTGTCAAGCTTATGTGTCTGTAGTGTATATGTGCATTTTTCAAATATACTCGTATTTCCAGTTCCTGTTATCCCCTCGAGCCAGCCTGCTCACAACAAAAGGGTTTCCAGAAGAAGGTAAAACTCGAGTTTACCTAATAGTGGAATTAGGGATTCTCCTCAGGGTTTTTGGACATAACTGCTATTAACCATCAGGAGGTGAATTTGCACTCCAGTCTCCATCTTGCCTTATGAGTTCATACACTGCAGAAGCAAATGCAGCCTACAGACACGATTTCAATTGCTGCACATGAGAACAAAGTGGTGAGTACTGGGACTCACCCAGCTCTTGCTGGCAGTATTCTTCCTTCTCATGGAAATGAATAACAAGATTTTKATGAACTACTGATCAAGCTAAACCCGACTCAGGAGTTTACAAGGATAGCTGCATTTTCAGAAAAATTACTAAGCAATGTTAACTGAATATATTTAAGCACAATCCATCCACACACACAAATCAATAAAATATTTGTTGCTCCGGCTACAATATCTAAAGGGTTATTTAAAAGACAAGTTCAAAGAATAACTGATATTTTGTAGTTTGGCCTTATGTTAGAAAGAAACATAAAACTCTCAGTTTCTATCCTAAGACAAGTCAAGGGCACTTCCCCTCACACCTTCCTAAGGATTTTTTGTAAATTTTGTACAGCACAGAGTTAGTCAGCCTCTGAGAGCTGGGACCTAGGAGGTATGTTACCCTTTACTTATACATAAACTTCATGGAGTTGCCTCTTATTCATCTTTTTCTCTCGATAACRATGAAGTTTTGCTTTAATTTATCGRTATTTACTTTGGAATTGAACAGCATATACCAAAGGTTTAAATTATATTGGCCTCATCACTGGTTAAGACTGTAATCTCTTTAAGAAGGACCTGGTTCTATTTCCCAAGTGAAGAACAGACATTCCCTGAGGCCAATAYAAGTTAACTTTTTGGACTACTTGGGCAGAAAGTTCCAAAGCTACCAAGAGTAACCACTCCTTCTCTTCCCAGTGCTATGACATTTCAGCTCAGGGGCCAGTGTTTATTTCAAATACTATGGCATGGTTTGTTGAAAGTCACTGTCTTTTGGCTAAGTGAATCTTTGGGGATTCAGTAACCATAAATTCTACTTAAACTTTTACTGCTTCAGAAAAATACAGCAAGGTATTGGACTAATTTAGCAAGGTGACATATTCCCGCTGACTTCTGTTCTACTGGATTTAAAATATAGCCCCACAAACTGCTCTGAAAAGGTGACAATTTCACTGCAAAGGACTACAAAAGTAACCAGCAGACATTGCTGTTGATCTGATCATCTAGTTGTGATTAGGAATTTAAGACAATGGCTACAAATTCTCTTTTAAGTAGCTGAAATATTCAAGCAAATCTTCTTGCTCCTTTGCTTGCCCTAACCACTGCCTTTTTTGATGGAACACAAGTCCAAGCCATTCTCATGCAAGCTTCAGTGTCACTTTGAAACAGAGAGAGAGACAGCTTCTCTCCTGGATTAGACAAGCTAAAGCAATAAAGCCAGACACTGTGAACATGCTTAAACAACACTCAGCTTTATGAGCTCAGAAATTCCTTGTGAGCTCCCTTCACAGCTTCACATACAGCCAAAGGAGGAAACCTTCACCAGCCCTCAGAATGGCTTGGTGGGGACAGACAGCTCTATGTGCTAACAGACCACGACTTGGAGGCAAAAAATTAGCTCCAAAGGTATGATAGCTAGCTGGATAATACAAAGAARTTGGCACTCTGCTTTATTCCAGAAGAAATAGGAAGTAGTGCCAAAATCAGTAATATTTTCCACTACCTCTGAATAGTAAGAGATTATGTTAATCCRAGAGAAAAATTTACAAAGCCAGAATGCCACCAAATAACCTACTGCAGCCACAAACTCTGCATGTTACTACAGGTAAAACATGGTATGGAACAGCATAAAGTATTGACCTACTCTCTTTCAAATTACAGTTTCATTATGGGTTTTTTTGTCTGTGGTGTTTCCATGTGCACTATCTGGGAGACCAAGATGCTTCCTTTCCATGGCTACTCACCAGCAGTAGAGGCCAAATGATATTCCTGCAAGCTCTGGGATGCAATTGTTCTCTCTGAATTTGCAAAGGCTAAACACACAGAATCCTGGAAAGGAKTATGAATGGATATAGGTTAAACGGACCCTAACCTGCATTCTCTCCTCTTTGCTCTGCAGAGTTGGCAACACMAGAAGCAGTAAATACTTCTGTTTTGTCACTTGAGTCAGCACATATAATTCTTCATACACGTAGGGACTAGCTCTGCTGCAGAAGAAAATACCATTTTTACAATAACTTTTCACAGTRGAACTGTGCCCTAAATCAAACAAGCAAGTACTGAGTCAGCTCAGTGGCAGAGCAACAACAATTTGATCTGCTACGTGGCAAGCTTTGGTTTGGAGATACTAAACAATTCTTCATCCTGGGCCCCAGGCTTGTAAATATGATAGAAGATGATGCAATGCGTTCAGACTCTGGGGAGAAAAGGAACAGTCATACCACTCTTGAGAAACCCTTTGTGAAGAAAAATTTATTGTGTGCCCCCAGGTGCAAAGGCTGTGGATGAAATGCAACTCAATAAAGACAAGCCAAGGTGTTTCAAGAGAGCTAATGAACATTTCAGTATTTGCACTTAGTCAGATATTCAGTCAATTTTCCAGCTGTATAAGGAGTCAGAAATCATGTGAGTATGATTTCTATGTGATAACAAATGCTCCCAGAGGTTTTTTTTAAGCACCATGTTTTGTTTTTGTCTGGCACAAAGATGATCTTATTAATGAAATCTAATCAGCTCTCCACCTTTATGCTTCCCTTTACTTTTTAAATGTCCTTTTTGAAAGGAGCTATATTTCTTTTATGAGGGTCACCTGTCTTTTAAGCAGAATAGTGGCATAGTATTTTCTACATATACAGAGCAGTCTTGGATATACTTTACTTCTCATTCTATAAAATGGYAAGAAAGTCCATTGAGAGGTATTTTATAATTTATGTGTTCTGTTTGATTTTCATGTTCAAGTGCAGCTGATGAGACATATGAAAGAAATGCTTAACATCTTACTGCCCACAGACAGAATATCAACATGAGCACTAGGAATTCATACCACCTATGGAAAGAAGTGTTGCATGTATGCCATGAGATATAAGAGAATATTTTCAAGGAATGCCCATCACAGCACGCAGTCAAGTTTCTGAAAGGATTTTTCATAAATCATGCTGACTTGATAATGAATTCTGATAGAGAACATGATGTTAATTCAGTTATTCCTCTCTTACTCCTGGATTTAAAAAAAAWWATTTTTTTTAGCCTCTGAGTACTTCTGTGATCTGATTTCTTACACCCTGCAGGGGACAGCATTGAGTAAAGAAAAGTAGAAATCATATGATAAAGAAGCATTTGCTTCTAATTATCAAATTATATTTTGTTAATTGAGATACAAAATTTTTTTTGGTAGGCTGGCACAAATCCTCTCTATCTCTTCACCCTTTAACTCTTCTGAATTATTAATCAAAATCATTTTGGTTACACAGTTCATTTTGCTATCACTAGTGAGAAAGATTCCCAACAATTTGTAGTCACACTACCATTACTAATGAAGAAGAAGTGCTGCGTAGCTTTGCTATAACTTAGGGCTTTTTTCTCATGACAGGCTGTATAACACTGTTTTTCAGCAGCTATGCTGAATCCCCTCTATGGTGTCAACAGAGGTATCAGTTTGCAGGGTGAAAAGAATTGTTTTTACACTATCATCTTTCATGAAAATATGTGTGTGTGTATGGACATGGACGCACACACACTCAACGTATTTTTGCCTGTAAAAGTGCGTGTAAATGCAAGACAAAGTGTTTGGTTTCATTTCCCTTAGCCATCATTGAAAAAATAAAGGTGTTTTCTCCCCCCACAAATAAGCYTGTATTTAAAAGTGCTATTGCAAAAGGTATATGGTAGCCTTGTTTATTTTGGACAGATGCAAAGAAGTATCTCTGAACTTCTGCCAGTGATCAAAGGAACTGATGATGTAGAACAGATTCATGGGCCATGTCCTATCAGCCTGCACTTTACCCGTCATCCATCATCCAAACCCTAAGCCTTTTTCTGAGTGATGATTGCACCCTAAACACATAAAATTAATCACCACTCTAGCCTGGCCAGGTGTCTTGCCTCCAGAAATTATCTCATTGCAGCAAAAGAACTGCTAGAATCTGATATCTGTACTGTAATTTAATTTAAAGAATACTGCACAGTAACACTAAGATTGATTTACATATCTGAAAAGTTTCTAGTTTCACAAAGCCAATATAAATTCTTGGAGAAACATGTAATTGGAAAAAAAGATTGGTTGATCATAAAATCAGGGCATCTGAATATTTATTAACTTCTGGAATTTTCAGTTGATGCTTTCTACTAYWATCACAGCTTAACATTGGGTTTMAAATGCAATTTGCAAAACTAGAAARGCCAGGTATTTGAATCWGTATAAATTCAGTGTTGGACTTAYGTGTAAGCAAAACAGYAGCTCCAGGAGWCTGGACTTTACATAAATAGTGTCTACTTTGCTTTTCAGAGAGCTTGTTTATGTAAAACATTTCTGCTTATGTATATATTTTTCCCCAACTCAGAAAACAGAAGTGAAAAAAAAACCAGAAGAAAAATAAACTATGGTATACATCTCTACTTTTGAAAAGACAATAGAGAAATAGTGAAATGGCAGCTGATGAATCAGGTCAAATATTTGTCTTTTTTTTGAAAGGCAGAATTAAAGACATGTAGGCCCTGATATACTTCAGCTGCTCCTCCACACACAAACTCACCTTTTCCCATACAGAACACACACAGCACGGCTGTATTTTACATAACTAGGAACAACTGTTAGTACAAATGTGAAAATAATCTCCACCTAATGATAAATGGAAATAGCAGGCTGCTTTCAATATGCWTATTAACAAGAAGAGAGGAGTTGGTTCTTCACTATAAATATATGGCCTAACTCACAGGCAAATTYTGCTAGTGTTCTGCTTCACTTCTGGATTAACTGCAAATCCTAATAATTTGCTTTTAATTGAGAGCTTAGCTCCTATATTAAATTAACATAGGAAAGCAAATGTGCCCCAAAGATGTATTGTTAAAATAAAAATAACACAACACTCTGGTTTAAAAAAATCTTA
>NW_026623272.1:2175132-2207632 GCF_030028575.1 Malurus melanocephalus | reverse complement strand
AACATCATTCACGTCCCACTTTACTCAGCTCCCTTGAAGGTCTCCCTTTCAAAACTTTAATCTTAATATTTTGACCCTCATTTGTCCCCCAAGCCATTTCCCTCATTTGCCTGCAGACACAGTTCCCCCATCAGTCCTCCATGTCTCCCACTGACACTTGCTCTCATTGCTCTTTGCTGCAAAAATCTGTGCTGTGAACACAGTTTGACATTTCCTGACATTTCATGAACTAATTACACTACAAATAATTAAGCATGTTCACATCTGTAACAAACGAAGGCAAAATGGTTGTCAGCAACTGTGATTGATGACCTCCCTGAGACTTTATCTGATGAGATTCTTCCCCACTATAGGCAGAACCTGGATGCCACTGTGTTTGCAATAATGCCTTCAGCCCTTTTCATCAGATCAAACCAATGAGATGCTTGAAGAAAAGGATGGGAAAATTAATGACTACAATGAAATATTTGCATTTTTTCCAGGCCTGGAAAAAACAATGAACAAGAGATGTGACAACCTCAATTATTTGGTGATGCTAAGAGCTCCGAGACAGCTCCTGCTGGAAAGAGCTGTTGGGAAGCCTGGGGGTGTCAAGTCGGCTAGAAAAATGGCAGGTGACAAGGACAACACTTTTTTTATTTTTTTTTTAAACGCTACCCAGACCCACATAGCTTAGTTAAAAAGACAAATTGCAGCCTTGTGTTTCTTCTTTAGGGAGGGGGAATGTGTCAGCTTTGAAACACAACCTTCTTTTAATGCAGCGCTAGAGTAAAAATTATATTGGTAAAGGTTGTCTCCTCCAGAGAMAACATAAACAAATATAATTCACTGGTGCTAATATAATTCACTAATGCTCTTTAAAGGGAAGAAAAATAGCACAGTCAATATTCTATCTGCTATAGTCAGTGATGGAAAAATACTGTGTATTTGTATGATATATGTATACAAATAAATATATATGCAAAAAAATATTAGATGCGTGTGTATGTGTACATGAAAATTATACAACACATGGATACACAGATTAAACATGACAGTCTGAATTACCTTGCAGTATGAGGATAATTTTACACATATACAGACTGCCTGCAGAGCAACCAAAATACCCTTCAWCCTGAAAGAAAATAAAAAAAGAGGGAAGAAAACCCCAGCCCTTGAAAATGAGAAGTACATATGATTACAATTTCTAGATTTTTGAGAGCTGCTGTGCTGTGTTTCCAAGTCCTTTGAAAACAAAGAGTAAAATAAAAAGGAAACAACCCCTGGTGCACTACAGCATTTTGCTTTTTCAAGACCATACTATCAGTGTTCTTACACTAATAATAATAATAAGGGATATGAGAGGAGTTCAGCAAACAAGAACTGGGAGAATTGAATTGTAGCTAGGACATAGGGCTGAAAACCAGGGACTCTTTACTTCCGCTTCTCCTTGATGCTGAAAACACTGAAACAAACTTCAGCTGCCCCATGAATTAAAAATAGAAAAAAAAAACAAAAAACAAAACCAAACCCAAAAGCAAACAAAAAACCTAGGGTAATAACACCTACCTATCTCACTAGACTATTACAAGAACTAATTAATGCTATCAATGTGTTTTGAATACCTTGGGTGTCACAAGAGTGTCAATTATGGTTCCTCCCCACCTCCTGGTGAGCTGTGATTGCCATGCCAGAGGTACCATCCCTATGGATGGAGTGTCTCCCCCAGGGCAGCCCTGGCAGCCACCAGCTGCCCATGGGGCAGTGAGAACCTTCAGAGGGGAGTGTTCCAGAAGAGGAGTGCAGMAGCAATAATGGCTAATGCAGCTGCCAAGAGGACATACAGGAGCGATCTCTAACTTTCCTTGAAGGCCCAGTTGTGATGTATCATCATGTCAGCAGGCAAAATGCCTCATTAAAAGTCCTAAAACTCATTCTGCTAATTGGTAAGTGCACTGCATCTTGCTTGCTCTGCATCTTCCCTGTGATATGACAGTTGCCATGGTAACTGTTTATTTCTATTGAATTACAAAACAAACACAGTCAAAGACAACCAATATTCCTCTYCCTAAGAACTTTCTGCCAGAGTCTCTTATTCCTTTTATTTTGTATTKTTACTTTTAACTAGTCCATAAGCAAGCATTACTTCCTTTTTGGGTTACTAGCTATACTGATACCTCAACAATCTAACAAACTGCTTGTTACAACAAACACATAAAATGACTAATTACAATGTGCTTTAGAAGCAGGAGGCACTTTTTGAATTTTTGTGATTTGATTTATTGCATGGGTTGAGAAAAGTGTTGGGAAAAGGCTGGTGGCAGCTCTCACCACCCTCAGGTGTGAGGTAAGAAACCCTGCCATAACCCACAGGAGGTCTAGACCCTGCAGATGGATTTGGGAAGCCCAATACAGCAAGTTATCTATGCCCACAAAACCTTATTCTTTGGTCTTGCTGCTACTACAGCCTTCTGAGGATTTATAAATCATGTACTGAGCTTCCAAACTTAGAGTGAAGGAAGCTTGCTCACCTCTGCAAGCCACTGTGAGCCTGCAATGCAAAGGGTGCTGTCTCTATTCAGTGCTATCACTGCTGTTGCTGGAGGAAATCAAAATCATTAAGGTTGACTTTTGTGCCCAGGTAAAATCGGAAATCCATCCTAGGACAGGGTATGGACCTGAGATGTGATGATGCCTATGCCAYCCAGCCCTATGTGCCAAAAGCTTCTGATAGCCTGTGAAGGGTTACCAAAGCAAGGCTGGCAGGTTAACATAGTGGAGGSAACAGCAGCTAAACAAACCATGAGRGGTTTGTATGATAATTTATTGACTTTTAAACATGGAACTGAGGTTGCTTATGGCTTTTCCCCCCAGCAAATGTAGACTAGTACAGGAAATTCCTTGRGAYTTTTGTCGTGCTGGTGCAGGCAGGWGTTAGGAGAGGCCCAAATGAGTGTCATTCTGCCAGCAAAAGMAAAAAAAAMAAMMMAWTTACCTATATATTATTATGCATATTCCCATTCACAAGTCACAAAATACTTATACCCTTGACTGAATAGTTAGGATCTTCTCCTGCACTATTGTATGGTTGCAACTACAGCTGAAAGCCTCCTCCACTGACAGCTGCAAGTACTCAGGCAGGAATATCCAGTTCCCAAGGAGAGCTGGCTTAAAAATAGACTGAGGAATGAATGATAATGGGAAAGGTACAATTTATTGTCCTAGGAGTTAATAATTAGGCTGTGGCCTAATTAAACCATTGCTTTTCCACCTTGCCATTCTTCTTGTATGGCTGAGCAGATTAATTCTGCTGTACCTGGATGTCTGCTGCATTAACTTTGTTTGAAGTTCTCATATGCAGAGTAGATGGGATATTATAAGCCAGGTGTCCATTTAAATGGGCACCTGCCACCGTTGAAACATTAAATTTTCAAACTGTTAGGTACATAGAGTCTTYTATTCTCTAACATAGAAGTCAGTTRCACCATGGCATTGACTGAATCAAGCAACAAATAAGATTTAAGTGTATCCAGTATTTTTAGGGAAAATGTCAAAGTCAAACAGATTAAATGCCTTGGCAGTGGTTCCAATGTAGGATTTTGTGTTCAGCAGCTGGCATTTCAAGTCTTAAAATTCTGAGTACATTAACCTGACTGTGAAAGGRGTTTAGAGTAAGTATTTGGGACTTCCATGCAGTCTTTCAGTCCAAAAGTATGATTGTTATCCCCACTTGGCCTGAACTCTCTAAGTCTRACAGTTTGTTACTTTTGCACACATATTTAATTTTACAGCCAAGAAGTCTCATTCAGCAGAATGCACAAAGTGCATAACAGAAATTGCATAAATATTTGCTGGATTAGGCCTTGTCTCTATAAATGTGCAACCAATGTAAGCTGAGTTCTGGCAATAAATCTGTATCTGAATTGACCCCTGTGCCTCAGTTTGATTTCAATATCTTCTAATCCCTCCTCACAAAACAAATTTCATCAGCCATGACTACATTTAGCCAACTACAGTTCTCATTGTTTTTGTTCCTCCTCATAAGTTCTTCCTACAGATTAAATGCTGATGCACTGAACTAACTGCTCTTGGCTGAGGTGGGCAGGGGTAATTTGATTAGTATAGATTCTGGATTTGGTAAGTACTGTATCAGTATCCTCCCTAGAAATTAGTGACATGTCATGGGATATTAAGTATGGCCATTTAATGTAAAAACTCAGATAATACATGAGTTAAATGGACAAAATGAGAGAAAGCTTTTAAGCATTCTCCCAAGACAGATTGCAGAATAATATTACTGTACACGCAAGTGGAGCTGATTGACACAGTCAGAAGGCCATTATACTGGTATGGTATAAAATCATTATAGCAAAAAGCATTTCAGAGCTGCAGAGTGATAGTAGCAACATATAATGAATTATCAATAAAGAAGTGGTGATTCAGTTACATTACATATGAATAGAAAGCTTCCTGTTATATAATTTAAACCTGCCAGCCTGACAAGTGACTTGAATATTCAATTCCTTCTCTAGGTGTATGAATCATCCCTTAACTTTACCGGAGACTGCAATTTTTTAGRGCAGGCCAGAAACTGAGCTGTGGTAAGCAGTGTTTTTAAAGAAAGGTTGAACAGGTTTCAGCAAGGTAGCCTCTGYTGAGGCTCTATTTGAACGCTTGTGGAAACAGCATCATCCTTTGAGATGATGCTATTAAATAAATACTCCTTCTGGTTTATGGCAAATAAACATAAAGTACAGTCTTTCAGCAAGTCAATGGCACCAATATTTAATGGTTTTCATCTTATCTTATCATAAAAACCTTGAAGTTCATATTGTCACAAATTACCATTAGTGACAAATCCCTGAGAAAAAAACCCCAAAACTATCAGTAGTAAATCCCTGTCTTTTGAAGGCTGTGCTTGAAGGAGGCTTGTCTCAGACCTCGCTGCTGCACGGAGCTCCTCTGAACCCAACTACTGCGTGTTAGTTAAATGTTGCAACATGATCCCATGGGAGGATTAGGACCTTTGGGAAAATTACAGGTCCTTTTAAATGATTATATAGTATCTGCAGTGCTAACATAGTGCCTAAGTCAAAGATAACTGCACTGGAAGCTTAAGAGTAATTAACTTTAAAGTTCAGGGAAACAGGGGGATTCAGTTTGAATGCCCTCAGTGCTAGAACCAAAGTTACAATCAACAAACAAGGAAGATTGAGGAGCTGAAAATGATCCAGCTGCAATAAATAAGGGTATAATATTACCCACTCCACGTTCTGAAAATAAATACATTCACAACACTGTCAAACACAAGAATTTAAAAGTTTTGAGTAGTTCTAACTTGTCTTTCAGCATTGTTAAGCTCTTGCATGTATAAGACACATTTTTGTATTTTTTTTTAATGAACAGAACTTGAGTCTTGAGCACATGAATTCATAGATACATTATATTATGTTGTAATATTGGAATGCTACACAGATATGCTACATAGATATATGCTTTTATATACACATATATATACATCCMAAGAAAATTGAAAATATTGATAAAACTGTTCTAGTAATCTTTTCTTCAATTGTTGTCTCAATAAGCTGATTTTAAAAAGACTTCCAACATATTTGCCTAAATATGATGTGCTTCTATTTCAGAATTCCTCAACATCCCGTGATTCCCATTTCAGACATTTCACCTTCTGTTTACTACTTCTCTTTTCTCTTCTCTTCTCTATTAAGGATGGTACATTTACAAATGACAGAGGAAACACCTTCTCTTCCCTTTTCCTAACATGTTAGAAGCCTGCAGCTGAAGACATTTCTTTTTCTGTGCTGTACCTCCTGGGACTAAAGGCAGCTCAGAAATTAAATCACMGGCCAAGAGCTGGTAGTTAGATTGAAGCTTGAAAAGGCCTTAAAGGAGGCAATGGGAACATGGATTACTGCTGCACAACCCTTAATTAGTAATGAAACTTCAAGAAAAGAACTGGTGAAYGTTCATGTGAATTTTTGCTGCCTCCAAAGATCTGTGGTGTAAAGGAATTTAATTTTTCAAATGGAGTTGTTTAAAAACAAATCTTCCTTTACACAGCCAGAATTCTGTTGATCACAGAGCTGACTTGTGCCATTTTAAGGCTCTGTTCTTATCTGTTTTAAAGATGAAATAATTATTGAGAGTATCTGGTTTGGGAGAAAGAAAGATTTATGAGTGCATGACCTGGCAATCTGAAACAACCAAATACTCATATTGGCTCTAAAAACATCTCCTGAGCAAATCAGTGTAATCTTGGGCAAACCACTCAACTTCCCTGGCTCAGCATTCCTGACTTTCGGGCAGAGGTACAGCTAGTTGCTCATCACAAGAATGTTGTAAAAATTAATTAGCAAAATGGCTATAAAGCACTGAGGATGAAAAACGTGCTAAAAGCTAAGCATTATAATTAGTGTTATTTAATGCATCTTTAAAAATCAAATTATATTTTTTTTCTTTTCCTTTAATAATGAAATTACACAATGACTTTAAGAAATGACAAAGTAATTTGAAGTAAATGACTGGCCTGTAAAATTGAAACACACCCTAAAATGTGGTTATTATAGAATAACCACACACCCTGATAGTTAGCACTGCTTGAGCTCTGTATAACCTTAACTTAGTAGTGCATTATTAAGTGGAGGAGGATCAGCAATTATAAAAGGGAGAGCGAGTGCTGAGGCGTGTTAAATACACGTTACCTCTTTGGCATCAGCAGATTTGGTGCATCCACTCCTGGCAAAGGAAAGCATGCTGGGCAAATTAGACTTGTGGCACAAAAGGATTAATTAGGGTACAGCTAATACAAGCAATGTTTAGACATGAATCAAGAAATTTAGGACACGGGGCTTATGGTGYGCTGAATAATTGGCAACACCATAAAAGAAAGAAAAGACGTGAACTAATTTCACATTTAYGAGAAGCAGAAAGTTCTACCCCAGCTTCTGCATGGAGAAGAATTACGCACTGCAGGTTTCTTTTGAAATTCTTCATATTACYACACAAAATGTTTTCTTGTGTTTATGCTCCTCCTCCCTCATTGTATTTAGATGTGAGCTATTTAGGGCTAAAAAAATCAGCAGGTATTTAATCCCTTAAATAGAGCAGATGGGTGAAACAAGACAGGACACAAAAARAGACAGTTGGGAAATTAGGAGGCTGCTGTGGATGCAGGACTGTAGCTTAGATGTAGCTGATGACTGCGTGGACACAACACATTKTGGAGCTGCACGGAGGGATCCAAGCAGTCTCGCTCGGCACCAGAAGCTGGAGAGTGCTGATAGCACAACTTTCCTGGCCTACTCCTTGCTTGGTTAATTTATGCTGCTTTTTTTGAAAGAAAGAAAGGTAGAACAGCTTCTTCTACCCTGCAGTGGCACGTGGATAGAGTTGGCTCTTTATCTCAGTTTTCTATCTGTAAGTGGTTGTGAATCCCTAATGTGCAGTGAAGCTGCTGGAAAAAGCATTGCCTTCCCCATCTTTGCTCTGAAACAATTAACACAGTTCCTAAAACAGTCACAGAAGTGCTAAGAGGAAGAATTTTCAGAGTTTTGTAACACCAGCAGACTGAACACTGCCAAAGGGACAGCCAGCAGCATCTGCTCAGAGGTGACTCCTGAGTTCAGCACAGCCAGAACCCATCTCCAACCCACAAAAAGCCTTTGTGAAAATTGTGTCCATTAGGTCTATAAAATGCAACAAAATCATATATTCTCTTTCTRAAATATTTAATATTTTGCTTATATATGTATCTTGTGGAAATATGGTCCAAAACATTCAATGTGAAAATTTCCATTAAGCTAATCTGAAATTTGAAATAAGTATATTCTAAAATTATTTTGTACATTTTATATATTGTTTCTATTCACGGGCATTGGAAAACAGGAAAAAAGAGTACCGTAAACCAAAGAAATAAAAGAATAACATAAAAAYGGGGAGAAAATTAACCAATTTTAAGCAACCATTCTTAAAGCAAATAGTTCACAAATTCAGTAGCACTGATGATACTGCCTATCCAGCACTCAAATTCCTTGCTTTTCCAGGGAAAATGAAATTCCTACTTGCCTGTAATATTTTTCCAGTCCTGTAGAGCTCAGCAGTTGCAGCAGGGCACACATCCTGCCTGCACCTCCAGCCCAACAGCCACCAGGGCCAGCCCTCCGAGGCTGTGACAGATGCATTGCATCTGAGCTCTCCTTYCATGCAGGGTGCTCCAAGTCACTGGATTTACATGGAAACTTTCTCCTCCTTAGCTGTGATTTATTTTCAGGGAAATTAAACCTTATATTTAAATATTGGTTTTCATTAAATCACTTTAAATTATATTTAAATAATTCTCAATCTCCTCTTTAATTAAACATACTAAGGACTAATTTCCATCTTTTATTGAGGAAGCTTGACTTTGCCAGCTTCCTAAAACCTGTGACACAGTAGGACAGAGAGTCTTCTGTTATTTTGCTTCCTTTTCCMAGTTTTCCTTACAAGCCCTGCTTTCTGGAGAAATGAAAAATCAGCTCCTACAAGGTCTCACACTTTAATCACTTCAGGTTAACATGACGCCTTAATGAGCAATCTCCCCTTCCTTTCCATCTCATGATTTGCTCCACTCCACCTGCCAGTTCAAGGCTCTTCCAGAGTCACCAACTGAACGTAMACTCACATTACCTCTACCTCCTTTCCTCATTTTTTGAAAATCAAATTAATTTTGTTAGCAATAGAATAAAAATTTGCGCAAAACACTAAGTAAATACAATGCATTCTTTGCCCTTGGTGAATCTCGCCCAGTTCAACCTGAATTTTTGAAGTTTCCATTTAATTAAGAGTAAAATGCTTCTAAAGACCCATTCAGTTAGTCGTGTTTTGGTTGCACTTGAATGGCAATATTCAATAAAGCCAAAAAGAGTCACAACAGAAATGTCAGAACCATGTTTTAGTAAAAAACAGTTGTTCAAAAACATTGCCTAGGAACAGACAAAAGGTATTAATAAAATGGAATCTGTTTAGCAAACAACTTTTTTTTTTGTCAGGTTCAAGGGCAGTTTATTAGTTTTAAAAAATTGACCTGAAGTTGAAAACATGAAAGTTTAGAGAAGAAAAATTAAATAAAATAATCCTCAATGATTTCATGATGAGCTGACATTTCACACATAATTTCTATGCCTCTCCTGCTCTTTCACACAGATCCAGTGTGAAAACTGGGTTTACTGGTCAAGGGTGAATCCAACACAGCGCGCTCCCACTTTCAYAGAAATCCTTTGGTTTCTCCTCTGTTCTGCTTCCGCTAATCTGATGAAATCAGAATTGTAGCTCCATTTCCTGCTCTGTTTCTTCCTCGTTTCAGCTCCCTGCTGTTTGTTTCTAGGATATTCTCATCCCTGCTGTGTGTATATTTTACTCTCTTTTAGAAGAGCCCTGCTCATGTTTCTTTTTCTCACACTATCTGTTACTGACGCTTGCTATGGGAATCGCCAGCCGGCAGCGAGACCCCAGCGCTTGCAGCATCTGGGCAGTTATCGTGAGCTAATAGAATCACTTCAGCAGCTCATGTTAACCCTGGCTAACAATTGGCTGTTTTTACTCCTTCACACTTCCTTGGATCTTAAAAGAAGGATGGCATTGAAAAGAAGCAGTTTGTACCTATAAGATGGGCTATATTTAACAGTGGTGTAAACAAGGAGAAATCTCCTGAACTGCAAAAAGTTTACTGTCCAGGCTAAATGGATTGTGTCAAAAAGGGTTAATTCATTTCTGTTCCCTCAGATGAGGAGCCTCATATGAAGATATGACTGTGAAAATAAGACTTATTTATTTTTGCAATGATATAAAATGGACAGAATGGTGTCTCACCTAATTGACAGGTCAGGAATGGACCCACTGTCTTCTGCTCCCTGCCAGCCAAGGTGCCACAGCCTGGGGAAGCCTGTGCCTAGAATTGCTGCTCCAGGGCTTGCCCAGCTGCCACCRCACACTTCTCCAAAATATAGGTCAAGTCTGCAACCAGCCTAACCAAGAAGAAGCTGCTAGGCTCCCAATTAAGTGTATTTATTATTTATTAGATTGTAAGAGTAGAAAGACTAACTTTCCAAGTCTCTGAGGGCAAACAATAGCAGAAGAGATTGGTGGGACAAGAATGAAGAATACTACAGGCCTTTGTAAATGTGGGAAAGATGCTCCATTCTGCCAAACAGCCAGATGCCTCCCAGTGTAGTTATTGCTAATTCCTACCTCACTCATTAACTTATTTTCTGCTCTCCACCCTAGTGATCCAACACACAAGACATGCTGTCTCTGCTTAGTCCTGCATGAATGCTGTCATAGGACCACAGGTGACAAGATGCTTTTTGTTAAATAGTATTGCTCCTACCTTTCTGAATCAACATCCCTTGAGGGGATAGAGGCTTTTCCTCATCCCCTTCTGCCACCTGGCTGGGCAGCTGATACCTCTGTGTCTAAGCTGGATGGCCCAGCAGGGGCAATAGTCACCTTCTGGCCACCAGTCCCTCTCCATCTCTGAGCAGTGTCCCCAGCAGTGCCAATCCAGCACTCCTGAAGCCAGCAAGGTTACTACCTGCGTGTAAGGTCTTTCTTTGCTAGGGAACGCCTAATATGCGACTTGTTCTGGAAAACTCCCTSAGGCAGCTACATGCCTGTGAAAAAGTCGAGTTGCCTCTGGGGCAATGTGCTTCTAGGGCCTGGATCTGTCTGCAAGTGCGCTTTGCAGGCGGAAGAAAGGCTTGTCACTGATCCCAGCGCAGCTGGCAGGCCTGCAGCTGAGCTGCGAACGAGCKACAAATTAGTCCAACATTTAAATGCTCACTTCTAAAGATAAAAGCCAACTAAGCCTCACACAGTAGCTTTTCCTAAGGAATGGGAAGTGTCTGTAAGAATAACCATAGCTGCTGTGGAGCGGTCGGGGTTCATGAGAGCTGCCTGACATCACGCCAGGAAGCTTCACGCTGCAACGCGATACTTTTGGAAAAGCCTTCCCTGCCTTACTGGTTCCCGTCAGCAAACATCGGGGCASCATCCTCACTGACAGCCCTTTATAGCTCACATGTGTGGAGCCGGCTTGCTTGCTTCCCGAAGATATTAAGATGCCACCTAAAGCTCCAGCTACATGAGTACTTTACGCTGTAACCTCTCAAGAGCAATTTGCTGCCATGGCCGCTGTGTCCGGATGGACGGCTCTCCTATCCCAACACCAATGAGCAGAATGCAGGACTTGGGTTTCAGCAGAACAGGACAAAATRACCAGAAACTTCTATGGGGAAGAAAGAAAATGAGAATGTAATCCATCAATCCAGTCCTCATGTGACTGTGATTGTTAACAGCCTTTTTTAAAGAAACTGCAGAACTAAGCTAAAATAGAACATATTGATGTACTGAGTGACAGAAGTTCCTCAGTGGAATAAACACAGAATGTAGACAACCCTCCTGTGCAGATATATGCCTTCTTCCTCATATATTTCCCCCCTTGAGTATTAATGTATGTGATTAATGTTTTTGTGCTTTCAGAAAAAAAAAACAAAAACGAATGAAACAAACAGAAAACCCTCTAGAAATGCAAAATTGGGAGCAATGTTCAAAGTATACAGTTTATACGCCTGAAAATGTTTGTTTTGACTTTCTCTTAYTGAGACAAATGTTAAAAACTTCTAAGAACATTGTATGAATTCTTGCCACGCTAAATAATGTGTTCCAACTCAAGTTGTACCTCTAAAACAGTCTTTTCAGTATAAACAAAATGATGTCATATTGACAGAGGGAAGAGCAAAGCTTGGCTGTTTAATTTGGAAGATTGCTAAAAGCGATACATTTAACTCTTCTTGTCTAACAATGGAATGTTTTTATAGTTCACAATACCTAACACCCTTKTTCGCATAAAACAAGCCATCTTCAGTTCCTGTTGAACTAATGCACATCCTATTCTTTTTGTGTGTATACTGCAACATTAGRAAAGAAAAATAAATTTGTATCAGAAGAAAATCCCATTTTCACTCAACTGCATCAAATATATTTAACATTTTAAAGAAAGTTAGAAATCGACACAGAACACGTAAGAAGAATACAAATGTTTCCGTTGTGCTCTAGCTGGATCATGGGTATCTCAAGAAAACAGTTTTTAGACCAGTGTTATTTCCCCCTATTTGTGGTGCTCATTTTGCTCCTTCTATTGTTTTCATTTTTTATCTTACTTTCCTTTTCCCTGTCTTCTCCTTCCCTAATATTCTTTYCCCCCTCTTCTATTGCTTTTGAGTTTGGTATTTTTTTCCCCCTAAGTTTTCTGTCTAACACCATTTCTCTGCTCCCTCTGCATGGCTCACCACTGCACTCAAGGTCCCTTGTTTTCCTGTCCCCATGTTTTACTGACACTGCAGCCTTTTGAAGGATGACAGGTATGAACAAAGCCCAATTCCTGATTGGGACTTCCATGCACAACACACCCTCTCGCCCACATGTTAGAGTTCATTACATTACAAAATGTGTTGATCTATGGAAATGGGAGCACTGTTGATAAGAAAAGACATTCTTATAGATTGTCCTCTCCAAAACATCAGATAAGCTGTGAGAGCTCTCCACCACAGCTCTCAACAATAGGCYGATCAGATGTGCACTGTGTGGAAATGGGGACACAGAAGCAGAACTGTGAGGGAAAGCCAAGCTAAATACTTTTTTTTATGCATATTTTTAAAASTAGTTATCACCTGTTTCAGGAAGATCTAAAAGAAAAGAATAAGGACAAGAAAACATTTGAAAATACYGAAAGCCTACAGTCAAAGTTTATAATTTAAAAACATTAACATAACCTATTAAAAGAATAATTTTCAAACAAATGTGCTTCATCAATACAGATTAATTTGCACGACACTGTCCCTTAAACAAAATCAAACCATCCCAAAGCAGAATTCTGGAAACGACAAGTTGTTAAAAAAGTAGTTAATTCCTAGTTAACTTCCTCAATTTTTAACAAGCATGAATGAGTTACACTAAACATAACAAGTAACAAGGATGAAAACACCAGAAGTTTAAGTTTAGTAGACTTCCTCACCATTGTACTCCATGTCTTTCTAGCCATGCCCAGAAAGATCTGTTTGAAGAAGGAAGAGTAGTTTATCCTAAAGCTTATTTCATCATTTCCCTTTCCACTGCCATTTTAAACTTCAGCTTTTTTCCTGAGACTGGAAACATCAACAGGAAGCCCATAGTGCWCTCACATAGGAATGGCTGCAGGATAATACTGTATCTTCACTAGATACACAACAGGACCACAGTCTTAGTTTAAACAGGCTAACCAACTAACTTGAGGATGATTTAAATCTGGAGTGTTTACTATTAAGGCCTTTATTCAGTAGCCTTTTTTATTTCCATGAGAGCATGGCTGGAGAAGGGCAGGTCTCCCTATTTGTGTGTCTGTGTGCACAGCAAAACTGCTCTTGACCTCTCCACACTGAATGAGCAGAGGGTCACTCACACACCTCTGGTTGAAGGTGGACCATTGTGGGTCAGGGTATGAGCTGGTATCACAGGAGGAGACAAAGACTGGAGGAATCCAGCACAGAGCAGGGTGGGTTCTGGGTCCCACAGAGGACAGAGGCTGAGCAGCAGCTCATCTCATTACTGCTCAGGCTGTCACAGGACCAGCAGACTCTGTAATTTGTCTGTGGGAGRAAGGAGGAGTAAAGGACCATAAAGATCTGTACAGCACAAGTGTCACTGCAGTATATTACAGGAGCTCTCCCTCCCCCTGGTAGCTCAGTATCTCCTCATGGTGGRATGGGAGTGTTTTATTTTTGTTTTCCTTTCCATTAGAGGATGACCTTTGCTAGAGTTAGGTTGATCTGCTGCAGAGCCAACATCCGCCAGCTTCCAGGGCTTGTGCTTCCCCAACAGCAGCAGATACTTTCTGCTGCTACAGTTTCCTTATTTAATCACGTCTCCATAAATCAAAAGCAACCAAAACTGTTAAAAAAACATTTGGGTGAGAACTCGGAGCAGCTGAAGAGACCAAGACTGAGTCATTGCCTGATGCAATTTCTGTAAACATAGTTGAGCTCACTGTTAACACCACCCCCTCCCCCTCCCCCCCCAAAAAAACCCCAAAAAAAAAAAAAACAAAACAAAACAAAATATAACAAAAAACCCAACAAAAACACAAGCCAAACCAAAATATTTTTAATTGCAAGAACATCGCTGTGAATACATCACTAAATGCCAAATGAAAGATGTACAGAAGAGCATATTTCTTTTGGAAAATGACCAAATGAACATCTGGTGGCTGAGTCTTCTGGAAAAATCCATCAGAGAATAATGACAGCACCATTAGATGCACGACCATAATTAACACTATGTTTCGATGGGTTTAAACATGAAAAGTGCTGAACRCTGCTGTGAGATGCATTCTCAGATCACACCTAATTCAGTGAAGAGTGAACCACTGATTATTGGAAAGATATACCAAGGAAAGGATGACGCACCGCTGCTACACTGATAAGCAGTCACTGCYAGCTAGAGTCAGATAGCAGGACACWACAGAAGGACATCTAGTCTGACCCTGTATGCTACTCATTACCTTTCAAAATGTTTTGAAATTATCAATAAAGACTTTCAAAGCTAAACAATGAAGATTAACAGAAAGAGTAGGAACCACTCTGCTGCACTTTCAGGGCCTGTTTTRTTTTGCTTAATAAGGCTCATAGGATGCCCATAATAAAAAGAGACTTTCAAGCATATATACACAATTGGTTTTAATGGTGGATTTCAAGAAGAAAACAGGATTTTTAACACTTAGTATGATCCCTGTGTTGTGGGAAGTGTGATTGTTATACAATATATGGCTTTTGTATTAAATCTACTCAGTTTATTTCACAGCTGAATTATGGCTCCAGTAAAAAATCACTGAAATTCCACTGAAAAGATTTACCCACAAGGAAAACTCACCAGCAGTGAAAATCCCACCTGAATAAATTACTTTGATACCTTTGCAATGTAGGTACAGAAAAACACAATGACGGAAATATTAGTAAAAGTGAGGTTTAAGGTTTCTGCTTCCCCCCAGAACTGTCATGAATAATWAACAAGCCCTGATTCTGTCTAACCAGCTCTTGAAAAGTTCTGGTGATCTCTGGTCAACCTGGTTCAGTATTATCATAACTTTGTGGGGGAAACATTTCTCCTAACATGCACTTTGAATCTTCCCAAGGCACCTCTTGTGGTTTTTGCCCCTTGCTAGACTGTCACTGACAGTTTGGCTCAGCCCTTTCCTAATTACCCTTCCTGCTCTCCTTCATGTTAAGAGGCAGAAATGTGAGAAATGACACAGCAAAATCCTTCAAGACACAGAATCACTAAGTAAACTTTCTTCCATGACACAGTTAAAAAACTTTGAAGAAATTAGACTTTTTCTACTCACCTGTGTGTTTTCCTATGTCAAAAACTATCCTGAAACATAACTGAAAAATATTCCCATAAATTATGTAAATAAGTCATGTGGGTAATAAAAAAATAAAGCAACTATTGTCTGCAGGTAAACAAAAGCAATGCTAAGCACATTTGAACAGGATTTTTTTTATATATGCTGTTAACAGCAGCTGTATCCAAGGACATATTTTACAAATGTTAARGATTTACATGGTTTTAGATCATTAATATCAAATAAAAAACACTGTGGTCACAAGATGCAAAGACACATTATGGAAAAATCTCACTCTGCCATCTTCAAAAAAAATGTGTCAGCAGCCTTAATGCCAGATWAAACAGTGTTTGTCCTACCTCAGCCAGCACAAACTGCGTATTGGGTGAGCTAACCCAAGTATCCTTTAGCCAGATCAAATTTACACCGAATGCTTTGATTGCTCATAGATCGGATATTAACGATGGTGAAACCACAGCCCACATTGTCAGACAACTACATAATGCAGCTGTGTGATTTTATAGATACTTGATTGTACCTGCATAAAACCTCCAACATCTGTGGAATGCGCCTTACAAATGTGCTGAATCCTGAAACTCAGGTAGAGTTTGTTTTAAAGAAACTTAGCATGTTTTTTACCATTCACTTTCAGAACAAATTTTTGATAGTATTACAGTTGTGGATAGCTCCTAATASTGCCAAATATGGCTCAGTTAATCAAACAAGATGTTCTTAAATATTTAGGATAGCTTATAGACTGCTATCTTCTCACATTTAAAATGGCTTATTTCATTATGCAAAAATCAACCGAACACGCAATTCTGTCATACAGCAAGTAACTCAAAAGAATTATAGCTAAGTGGTTTGCACAGTCTATATTTAGTGATTCTTACTTCCAAATACTTAGACGCTAGATCTGTCCTTAAAGTATTCTTAAAAGGATTGGCAAGTATGTCTATGGGTAAAATATGATAATCCTATGTTAATTCTCCTCCTTACCACTCTGTAGATGCCTGGGAACAAACCATTGTAAGCATTAAGCTTGCTTGAGTTTGCACTGCATTTGTATTCATTAACCAGACTATTAGTGGGAGCATTTTAGAATTCTCTGACTTTTCCAATAGCTGTGTATGTACATTCACTGGCTGTATTATTTATCTGTGTGAGTGTACATCTACCCACCCATCCGTCTCCACTTCTGCATGCATACAGATCAATATGTGTCCCTGTATATTTATGTCTTTCACCATTCTCAAGACATTCAGTCTACTTCTCTGGCACCAGCTCTGGGAAACTACTGCTTTAGCTAATGCCCTTCTGACTGAAAACAGAGCTCCATGCATCATTGACAGGAACCAAGGCAAAAAAAGTAGAACAAACAGATGGAGGTGTAAGAATGGGAAGTATTTATGCTAAATTCGAGAAAAATAAAKGGATTAAGGGGATGTCACAGACTAGATGGTTTAAGAAGGGGATTTTTTCCGAAGAGAGGATATTTCTCTGTTAGAATAGAAATCTATCATGTATTCTAACCAGTGTTAATTCTAACAYCTAGAACAAATCTAAATCTTAAACCCAAGATTAAGAGTTGGCTTGTGGTGTCTGTTGTATCTGTCAATTGCTTTAAAAACCAAGGAGAAAATATTTTATGTTTGGATTCAGTCAATATGGTAACAATATTTACAGGCTGCCTTAGGAGCAATAATAATTTTACACRTTTTTCAGTACTCAACAGAGTATTTTCAGTAATTTGAATAATTTTAACATGTTCAAATTTTTTTTTTTCTGTCCTCTTCTAGAGATAGTGGATTAAGGAGTCAATCTCCCTTCTTCTCCCTGTCACTCTKCATTATAGTTGTAGTCCAACCCTAACCCTAGCAGCTATGCATTTGTAGGGCTATCACAAGCAGTGAAGCAATTATTTTTCTAAACCTTCTGAGCTAACTCTGCTGGAACTGGGTAAATTTTAAGGTCCATTTCAGCTCAAGCTATTTTAAAACTCTCTGGCATTCATGCACCAAACCYCACCATGTGATCATGATGTTGGTCTAACACAAACCTACTGTCCCTGTSCTTTTACCTCCAAGGGGCCTGACCCTTACAAATACCTCCATCCTTATTTCAAACTAAACCAGAGCATRAAGGTTTGACAAAGAAAGCTCCATGGCCATTGTGATCTCATGGAAACATACGTGCCTTATATTTAAATCAGTGATCCAACCCCTCTCCTACTGTGCCAARTATTTTCCAGAGAAAATGGCTAGCGTATCCAGGGAACTTCTCCTCTGCTACTACTTTATGTCTCAGGCACAAATAGCATGGTGCTTACATGCAGACTCAAAAGTTATACCAATATCCATGCAAAAAACCCATACTGTTACATGATAGCTTTTAATCTGATCCCATGCTAAACACATACACATAAATCCCTAATGCTACTAGGATAAACATCTCAGGAAACAGAAGGGATTTATTTCTAAGTAAATAATTCTTTTCTTCTCCCCCTGTCAGGTGTAAGCAAAAGGCAGAATCTGAACAAGGTGATGAATAAGGTGATTTGGGTTGCACAGTTGAATTCATCACCAACTTTTTGTATGACTTGGAAGAGGGAAGTCACTTTGGAGGTGCTCCCTGCATACAGAAATCCCCTGGATGGCATTTTAATGGAAGGAATGCTGGCTTTGCTGTAAAATTCTGCTCTGAAATTACAGAGAGAAGGTGAGATTTACTCAGGCTGTAGTTGTATTTGCTATAGGGTATTGCACATCTAGTACCTGAAAGGTAAGAAAAGCAGAGAGAAGCTATAAAACTGCAGCAAACTGAGCATAATGATAACAACTCTGGTGATGTTAGAGAGAAAGCACCAGCACTGCYACATACACAGCACGAATGCAGTGGGGGAATCCAGAGTATTTACAGATGTTCATCAAACAGTAAAGCCTCACTGCACTCCACTTGGCAAAAAAACAATTCTATTTGCATTTCTYATGATTCTTTTATCATTGACTTGGATTTAGCAGAGTATCCATTTCATCCCTGATGAAGGCACGAGACTGGGAAYATTGGCATATTTTGTGAGTATAATTCGTTTTTTTTTTGTTCTGGTTGGAATACACACAGTGCAATGTTACTGCTGGGTGAACACCTGTAGTTAGAAAACACTGGTTTGCTCAGAGGGCCCAATGCATGCCAAACTGTTCCCTGGAAGGAGATTTGAAAAAWGAGCATTAAAAAAATTTAAAACTAATCCTCCTGTGCACAAAAAGAAATAGAAAAGCAGGCATGAAACTATTCTTTCTGCGCCAGATGTCAAAAAGACAAAATCAAGAATTTGAATCTCTTGGGGATGAATTTCAGCTTTGTCTGTAGGACATACTAAGGCTTATCTCAAACATTGTAGGATCCAGTTCCTCAAAGCACCAAAATGCATACTTATGCCAGTTTCTCAAAGTACTGAAATGCGTAAAAGTCAACAAGAGCAGGGCAAGGAATGATACTGAAATCCTTTTCTTTGAGATAGATTAATTTCACTTTTATGGAAAAATGCCATCTAGAATGAAAGGGTTTTATTTCAAACTGTCAAAACATTCAATTTAATTTTCAAAATATCCAAATATTATTTGGCTGCAAATATTTTAGCCAGTCTTGATTTACAGAAATGGTGCACATCTTTGTAAAACATGTTATGAAAATTTGACTTAAAATTCCAGACAGCCTTTAACATCATGAAACTCTTTTCTCARAGAATATTTGTTCATTAAGTAATAGGATTTGATTTTCAGGCCAGAATATTAAATTCTGCTTTCCTAAAACCCCAAGCTTACAGCCACTCTACTTCTCAAAAAACAAATTGTAAAAACAATACACCTCATCTTTGTCTTGTCCTGTTTTGTCCTCTACTATTGAAGCTCAACATACACATTAATGTGATTGAAACTCATTCAAATTAATTTTGCTTGTACAATCTACTTTACCTTGTCTTTTGTTACCATTGACATTGTGAAATAGGAACTCTATGTTTGTGAACTGCAGTAAAATAACTGCAGGTATTAGTAAATTACATTAGTATTAGTATTAGTATTAGTATTAGTAAATTACATGTTCTTGAGAATTTCCAAGTTTCCTTTCTTTTCTACACCCTAGATGATATCTGCCGTTAATTTACACAAAATTTCCTTTCCTCCTTTAATAACATGCAGTTTGACACTGATGCTGATGTTCTAGATGATYCTCCTCCTTTCTCTCCTTCCACTGTTGTACCATGCAGTTTGCCCTCCAGACATTCTACTGTTCTATCCCATTTATGCTTCTCTCCTGCATCACCTTTGACATTTCACCCCTTCAGTGGTTCTCCTTCACTGATTTCCTTCCACGTCTTTTTCCATGCTGTAATTAAACAATACCAGATGCAGCAAAAAGGGTAAGAAAATATAACTCCGTTTGATCACTTCAGCATCATCCACAATGAAGAAAAAAAGGGAAAAAAAAAAAAAAGACAATTAAGCAGTTAATTTGACAAAGTCCCTAAAAGCCTCTCCTGCACATTGGGAATGTCTGAGGTAGGTGATATTTCCCAGAAGGAGCTATTGACAGAAACACCATTTTTGAAGCAGATTCCCATCTGTCAGTCACTGTCCTAATGTGTTACTTACATTTAACAAYATTTTTGGATAAGCAATACTTCCATTTAAAAGATGAAATTTATTGCAGATGGTTAAAGCAGAAATGGCTCAACAGGATCAATGGTGATGGATATATTTCTGAGACAAGGTTGACTTACACCCATCTGAATATTCAGAATAAGGCCCTCTGTGTACCCATTCATTAACTTCACATGTTCTTTCAGCACACAAGTTCCCTATTGCAGGTTTACAGCAAATGRAAAACAATATTAAAAATCAAAGCATTGGCCAAATGTTTCATGTCCCAAAATAATGCTAATTAATGTTGAAACACAAAGTATCTAGAAAAAGTATCTGAAACTCCTATGTTTGCTACTGTTAAATCTTAATAAAGCATTTCTCCATAAAGGCTATCAAGCGCAAGCCATAATATTTTTACCAGTATGCATCTACATTAAATCCTTATATTAATCTAAAAAACTGCATGACATATTCTGGTTTTTATGTTCATCTATTGCACTAAGGTTCTTGGTATAAGAATCATCTCATTAATGCTTCAGAACACAGCATAAATACTCATTTCAGAAAAAAATTGTAAAGAATAAACCAATTGATGATGCTGTACAGGACTAGTCTAATAGACATTATGATTACCTAAATGCAATGATAAAAGAGCAGATTATTTCCCCTCTCATTTTTTACAATAATCTCATGTAGTTTAAATTATCTACATCTATCAACTCCACACACTAGTCAAGGCTGAAACAGTGTTGGCCACATCCACAGRAGTAAATTAGTTATGCCAATTTGCTCCAGCTGAGAATCGATTCTTGGTTGTCTTTATGCTTCCTATAGAATATTCTGTAGGAAGCATTGCTTTAATGAAGCTTGGTCAGCATGTATGGGAAATGTCAACATGAAATTCCTTCTCACCAGCTTTTGGACTTCTTAAAATAGGCAGTTTAAAAAAAATCCAATCTACCACCTATAAAACCATGGGCTTTCACTGAAGTTGAAGACAAATTTAAAACCACTCTAAAGGAAGGGGCTTCAACATTATTGATCTAGTAAAACTATTATCCTTCTTTTCCTGCTGCAGGTTTCCTAAATTTGCAATTAAACCACAAAACCATTCTTACCCAGATGTGGTTGATGAGAAACAATCACAAGAAACAGAGTAAACAAAAGAAAGATCATAAAATACATTAACTTTTACTAGCCATGCTGCCATGCATTAGCAATTTTAATAATGACCTCATTACCATTTAGTTCAACAAGCAAACAGAAACTGTTTATTTGATAATTTATTTATTCTAAAATAATGCAGCCTTTTTTATGTGTCCTTGTTATGAGCTCACTAACGTTAAAGGCACCGCTACAATCAGTTAAGTAATTATCATAGGATAAAAGCTTTTACCATGAAAAAGTTTTGTTTGAAAAAGCATGAACTGCGATTCTCATTGATAGCTTTCACCAAGTGCAGGATTCAGTACATTGTAGCACAAAGGCCTAGATTATCTCCCTCTGTTAAAGGCTTAAAATTCTACAACCAGACCATGCCAGTTACCAGTATCAGATTATGATAACAAGATCATGTTCAGTTATAAAAACAAGTGTCTAAACTTTTCTCATGTCACTTTCTATCTAAGTCCCATTGCAGTTGTGAAAGGACCCATCTGAATGTGTGTAGAAGCTCATTTTAAAGCTAGCTCTTTGAACTGGATTCATGGGGTATTTGCATAAGAAGATTTGGGTAAAAAGAATGGGCTGGTGCTGCATCTGCCCATTAATATGCCTGCTAATTCAGCACATTGTAAGCCTATTGATGTATCACAAAAGGCTCAAATTCAAGGACAGTTATCCTATTGCCATTGTTAGGGCTTGAATTCAAGTAATATGTTCACTATAGGAATACAGTTGTTACAATTAGATATTTTTCTATAATGGTATAAAGAACTGACGACAATCAGAATTACAATAACACTGATAAAACTTTAAAATTCATGAATTCTATTATTTTAAAAGATGCAGGTGCTGATTAATTTTGCTTTGCATAATACTTGAACCTTGAGTGCTGGAATACTTAAAGAGCAGCAGCAAATTGTGGCAATATAACCTATCAAAGCTGGCAGTCTCCCTTTAGTGCCGATGCACATTTATCTTGCTTATGAGAGTTTTAATGAAAAATTAAAATACTAAACTGAGTTGCAACAGAACGGAGGAGACCAACATCGTGAGCACAAGGAGTGGGTATTTTAATCTTGCTTATGAAAAATGCAAAAGCATCGCTTGTGCTACCAGGGGATATCCTACACGGAACATTTTTATGGTGAATATGAATTGCTTGAAAACACTGTATACTCACAAATGGAAAAAAAAAAAAGCAGAATCAGTGATTCATGCAGGAAGCACAGAGCAGCCGCTGCACCAGCTCCACAGTGGATTCAGAGCAGACACTGAGGCACGCAGGGAAATAAAAGCCGCTGGCTGAAGTGCTGTAAAGAGTTTATAAAGCACGCAACACAAAGGAAACACTAAGGAACAGGCTAAATGGAAACAAATGCAGAAAAGAGCAAATTAAACCTAGTTAAACTCAGCACTTCAATCTCCTCAGTTTGCGTGTGTCTGAGCGGCCAGCGCGTGGCCATGGCGGAGGCGGTGAGCGCTGGCTCATGGTGGTTCCATGGCTCCGGGMTGTGCCCATGGCTCCCGCCCGGACAGCCCCAGCTCCCCCGGGACCCGCGGCGCCCCGCGCTCCCACACCGCCGCATTGTCCGGCCGCTGGCCGCGGGGGCACGGACACATTCTTCTCASTGCGCGTCCCTCAGAGAAGACATCAAAGACCGGAGAGATGTGCTCTTTGTGTTGTTTGGTCTCTGACTCTCAACATGTGGTTTCGCAGGCCCAAACATCGGCACCTTTTAACCTATTCTGTTCAGCTTAGGCCTCAGCTCCATTTGAGCATTAGGGAAACTATAGTAACCGATAATCTGCCTGTTCCTGAATAGAAACTATGTACCTTGTCACACAAGAGCCTGAGGATCACCATTCGGGACAAGTTCCTTTACAGGCCCTCGGCTTTCTTCRCTGGGGCCCGGCCTGTCCTGCTGAAAAGGTGTCAAAACCCTTCGCCTTTCTGCGACGGGGGATCTGTGTTAATGTTAATTTATATTTAACAAATGGGATATTGTCCCTCAGAATGTATCAGTATTTGATGATCTATTACAAATGTTTTCATCAAGTCATAAATGTGGGCCCTTGACAAAAGGGGAAAGGTCTCAGAAGGGAGCGGGACGGCGGCGGGGARGGCAGGGACCTGTTGCACTGTGTCTGTGTGTGTATTTTTGATTTTTGATGGGACCCAGCCCCGTGCAGGTGGTGACAACAGATCCTGACCTGTCCCAACACACCATGCTGGGCACCGAGGCCAAGAGAYGCCTCCAAACTCGGCAGCAAAGCGAGCAGCAGAGCCTCCTGCCAGGCCCCAGTGCACTGAATCAAACGCCTTCTCCATCAGCAAGTTGAAGAGGGAACTTTGTTAGTTGTTGGTTTTATTCATGTATGTATTTTGTAGCGATCTGATCTCTCACTTAATGAGCCTCCCCCCAGGCACGGGGAAAACCTTATCACCAGTCCCATTTTTCACTCACTCAATCTCTAATCCGGCRCTGCACTGTCTTGTTATTAGCAGGAAAAACAACAACAACAACTATGTATATCGTGTAGATCAGAGCCAGGAAAGGAAGGAACAAATGTCAAGGGTTTGAAGAAGCAATTCCAACCCAGCTTCATTTCATCTCTGTCAGTCTCTCCTGACTGTCACGCAACAGCCGCCTGCTAACACATTTCCCTCCACAAAAAAAATGACATTTCTGCTTTCTTTATAATAGTTTAATATTAATAGAGAGRGGAGCTAAATTGTTGACACTGCAACCAAAATACCATACTGCAAACCGAAGTATTTGGTATGAAACTCAAGACCTTSTGCATTAAGCTCTCTCACAGTGACCTGACATAAACTGGCAACTGGCAGCCGTCTGCTTTTGGCAGCTTGGCATATTTGGTCATTTATTGGGTGCATGTGAAGATCAAATGGGTTAAGATTCTTCTCCTTAAACAGCAGGGAAAAGAACATCAAAAAGGTGTAAATTTCATTTCCCCAGTTTTGATTAAGTCAAGCATGAAATGAAATGTAATACTCTCAAGTGGCAAGGGTTTATACTATTGATGTTGTTACTTCTGCTTCACAAAGCCCAATCAGCCGACAGCGAGTTGAACAAGCTAACAGAGTTTCAGGGTGGCCAGATGGAGGGTTTTTACTATGGTTGAAAAGACAGCTTAGTGCTTGCCTCTTCAAGCCAAGTCAATGCCAACTGTGTGAAATCCTGGCCATTCTACCCCTTCTTCTTTTTTTTTTTTTCGTCATCTCAGTGCTGGTGGCTAGCACCATACAGACCTGATAAAAACCCAAACCCTTAAGCAAAACAAGGCATTGAATGAATGTTCTTTTTTGTCAGAAGCATTGTTTATCTTCCCCCAAGGTACAGAGATTTYTGAATTGCTGGTGCAGACCAATCTTACTACAGTATTTAATCAAATGCAAAAATCTCTTGCACTTTAATGTTATCTGAAAGGAGGCCTTTGCAAGATTTTGGTTGTTTCTCTGAGATTAAAGTCATAATGCTATTTGTTTTCAGTAGTGTGGTGAAGCAAAAATCTACTCACCTGCTTTGAAAATAAATGAAGATTTAAACTGTACCTTCACCCATTAAGGGAAACTAGAGTTAATTCACAACACTGGGAGATGCACATTGAGAAAGTCTTTAGATCTAGATACAAAAGTAACAGGTCTTAAATTGAGTGTGGTCTTACTTCGTTAGGAAATTTGTCCTTTTTTTATAGGTGCTTTTTCAGGCCCCTTGTTCCCACTACATTCTCAAATTTAATGCTCTTGCCACTATACAGCTGGACTAGAATAGAGTGGCTTTAGTAAAGACTTAATAGAATCTTTAATGCTTCTAACAATCCACTCCCATTGAACTGCATTAAGTAGATATTATGGAAGGACAAAGAGCTAAATAGCTCAACATCAACCTCATTAGGCATGCAGGCAGGCCTTGAACCATTTTATGGGCAAGCCTATTGTGAGTACACTCACCAGGTTAGCTTTAAATTGCAAATGATACCCTGAAAAGGGAAGAGAAGTTTTGGAGAATGGCCTCACAGAMAGAAAATCATTTTAGGCTATAAGAAAATGAAAGGCATTGTTAAAATTGCTCTGACCGTAGCAAATGAAATACATCATGGACTTGAGAGGCTGAATGCTACACTTGAGGGGTTTTTTTGGCTTTTTTTTTTTTTTTTTTTCCATTTAGGAATGTAGTGTACAGCAGAATATAAACAATATACAATATGTAAGACTTAATAAGGGTGGCTCAACATACTACCCTTTGTCTGAAGTTAAACAAATGATAAGAGCACAATAATTAAGTGGAAGGGGATAGACAAAAAACATCCCATTTGAATAAAAGGCAAAGTATGAAGAATGTTATTTATTGAAACTTTCCAGCATCACACTGCTTAATCAATAAGGATTCATTTAGTCTTAGCACTTCTGTGCTCAAAATTTTTATATTTAAAAAAAAAAGTCTCTCAAGAATTGTTTGCAACTGCAAAGTGCTTTAACAACTGACATTATGATGCTGCAAGTCTGGGAACATATTCCCAAGCAGAGCCCTTCTCTGTCACCTTAGTGGATGAATAATTGTGCCTTTGCATATTCCTTGTCATAAATGGCAGGAATGAAGGGACCCTAAGGACCGCACTGGCAGGATTGGTGCTGTACAAGCAGAGTAAATTAAAACAAGGATTASAGCAAGTATGATTGGGGATGACAAGCAGGGCAGTTGTCGCCACACAATGTGCCTTTTTGCCCATATGGTCTGTACCAAGCTTACACAGCACAAACCCTCTAACATGGATGCTTATTAAAGCATTCCTTCTTGATCAGGACATAAAGTCCTTAAAGCTTCATGTCATAGGAGAAAAACAGTGCTTCTTTCACAACTCGGGCAGCTGCCTCAAGCACTATTATTTATKAAGTTCTACGTGCAACCGCCCTATCTTTACTTTTCCTTAGATTAATATACAAGAAAGCCCATAAATGTGAAAAATTGAGGTTACAGTCTGCAGTTATAGTTATGCATTATATAGGTTATTAAATGTGATAGTGAATTAACTGACAACTATATTTTAAATAAAAATCAGACATATGAGATATTTCAAAACTGCCTCCCAAAATATGGATTTGCAGTATACACAGACTATGGGTGATTTTTAACTATGTTTAACTGGATAATGAAGGTACATAAAATTCATGCTAGGACAATATTTGAGTGATCATATATGCAATATTATGAGCAAAATAGAAGAGTAAGGCAACTTTCTTATAGCTTATAAAAGCAGAATACAGCAGTTTTGTTTCTAAACTCTTGTGTTATCTTACAAGGCATACTTAATTTTCTTAGTGCCTTAGTTCCCTCATTGGTAAAATTGAAATAATTAAACATTATATTCCACATACAATTATACCAAAAAATATATACATGGTAGTATTTCTTCTTCCTGTTTATTTCCCTTTTACTCAAGAATCACACCACTGGTCCTGATTTACAGAAGGATATCTAGATTCCACAAATSGCCACAAATAATTTTAAGTCTCTAAGAACAGTTCTGCCTATGGCAAGATACTATTGCAATGGTGTTTTCTCAGTCCTGCAATAAGGTACTCMGACAGTCRTGAGAAAACAGAGGTATAAGRCCTTTATTTAATTYTTTTTTCCTTTTTCTCAGCCAGAACAGCCMGTTCTGCAGTAGTAATGAACTTAGGAAATCTCTTACAAAACATGGTTGCTTGCAAAACAAGGTATTAAACAGGAATCAGCAAAACCACTGGCAGTTAGAACTCTACTGGCACCTTTGGGAATTATCCAAGAGTTCCTGCTAAACTAGACAGAGGTTTCTTATAGAAAGCTGAAGGTCTTTTGGTGAGAGCCTCACAATCTGTAGCAGAACCTAGTAAATTATCCTTGATGATTYTAGCTCCTCCCAAACTTGAGCCCCTAGCATAGAAACCATTCATTAATGTTTCAGCATGTTGTTTCTTGCTATCACTCCTACTTTTGGACAGTGGGTTCTACCTCTGGAGTACTTGGATTTTTTCTCAAAGCCGAGTCCTCCTTGTGCTTTGTTGATTCAATAAAATGTGTATGAAAACATCCACTGTTGTGAATTAATTATAAAAGCCACCATTTCCCACTTATCAATAAGTCTTGGCTGCTGGAGAAGCTCCATGGATGCACTACAATTCCCTCTTTTAGCAGGTGGGCAACTCTGGACTTCTGTAAACAAGTAAGTCCCAAATATGCCTATTTTTTTGCACCAGTTCCTAGATCCTACATGTACACACATGTTTTTAATGCAGAASTTCAAGCTGGCAAAGAACAAGCTGAAAGATGTAGCTATCAGCATCTAAGTGATGTGGGCTGCTCCCCTCCTTGGTTACATGGAGTCCTTCCTGTCTTTAACATACGAGCATGTTAGACTAGGTCTCTTCCAGGGAGAAAAGAGTCCACACGTTTTTTCTTTCCTGCACAGTTTCCTTTGGCATATAACTACTGCCAAAAATGTTGAAGAGGATCTCAATAACCTGTTAACTTTACTTGGTGCATAAAAATCATAGACAGTTTGCTAGAAAACTAAGATTAACAGATGCTACACATTTATCTCCTTTGTTCAAAAATATTTAAATTATTATCTTTTATATTTTCAAAGCTGTTTGACTTAGACTGCTCTGCAGGAATCTCACATTGAATTCAAAATTATTGGAACTGGACTTCACCAGCCATTATTTGGATGGAGGTGTTCATATTTATTAGGATGGCTGGAGGCGTCTTTGTTCCTGCCTAGATTTTGTTATACACTGAAACAAGTTAGAAAATACAAGGTACACCATTTTATGGATACAAGGGACACTTGCACCAGTRACCATGAACATATTTCATATCCTCGTTTCATCTACTCTGCATTTGGGCATTAACCTGCAGGAGCATGGTCACAGGAAAGGGTGGCCCAGTAATTAAAGCATYGAGCCTAAGATTTGGGAAAACAAATTTAAATCCCTATTCTATAAAAAATATCTTGATCATTTAGGTCAAGATACTCAAATGTAGTTAGAAAGCATGCTTTTGTTAAGGTCCTAATTCTTAATGAAAATAAGTAAGAATTCTAAATTTTTGTAAAAATGTATTAAGCACCTAAAAATCTTTGAGTATCAAGTGTAGAGACTCTCTGTGCTCCAGTTCCCTAACTGCCCAACAAAGATGACGGCATGCCCTATCAGGCAGGGGTATTCTGCATCTGCCCTACAGTCTTGTAAATGTTTCAAGGTTATAGATACAGAAATTAGATAAGGACTCTAAAAATGATAATTTTAAAGAAATATGGTTTAGCATAATTCTATTCCTATATTAGTATGGTTGAAAGGGAAACAGCTTTTTAAAAATACTTTGTTGAAGGCATATTTTTTTCATACTTGAGAGTTCTGCTTTTTGGAAGCTTGGACTTTTTTTTTTTCAGAAACCCTGTAAACACTGATATGATCATTATTTTAAGCACAATTTTAAAAATTCCTTCTAATATTCTTTAAAGTTCTTTTAGAAAGAAAAGGAATAAACAGATTTTAACTGGAATATTTTAGACAGCTACTCAAGCTTTCAAAATGTTTACAATTTCCTGTATATCTGTTCAWATAAGGAATTATTGACAAGCCATGAAAAGACATTCAGTGAAGTGAATGTGAAGGACTTCTTATTTCACTCTTCTCACTTAAATTCTACATTGAGGCTACAAAATTAAATCAAAAGATTACACACTCGAGGATGTTTCATATGAAGTGACTTCTGCTCAGTCTGAYCTAATCTACACTGAAATGTAAAACAATCAGTCTCTAAGAACTTTAAAGTATCATGGGCTTCATTGACTTCATATTACTTAACRCTTTAAATGTATTTGAGAATAGGCCAGGAGAAATTCCGTGAAAGGAGGACATCAGGCTTAATGACAAAGTGATATCACAGTATGAAACTTTAAAGTAATTATTACTGCTCTGATTTTAAAGGCAATTTCCCGCTGCACTCTCCCCCTCACCCTTCAAGATTAAATAACATTTTTCAGCAGGCTTCACACCATGTGTAGTACATTTCAGACCTGTTGAGTAGACATCCTGAAATTCTTACACCTGATGTCACCATTCCTCTGAAAACGTGTGAACTATRTATGACTAGACAAAGCACTGCCCCACTCGTGCAAAGGCATGTCTAGGTATGCAGTTCTCTTGATGCACTGCAAATTGTCCCATAAATCTGAGTGTGCTGTAAGTGTTCATGGGCTTGGAGCCTAAACCAACACCCATCCACAACCTCCACTGCATTRGGATTCACTTCAGGTGGGTGATGACTGCCAACTGGCTTCCCCCAGGGTCCACATGGAGAGAGCACAGATTCACAAATACCTCTTTTTCATTTAATTAGTAACGCTTTCGTGTGATATTTTGACAGAGTTGTTCCACCTGTCCTAACAGTTACAAAACATGTATTTCCATCACTTTGTTTTTCAGCACTTCCACTGACTTAAAACAAACCTTGAGCAATGATAAGGCTTAAGATAAGGGAAAAGACAGATAACAATTTTAACACTTTTTTTTTGGTGGAGRTAATTAGCTGCAGTGTTCAATGATCTTTTCCAACACTGAAGAAATAGGATAATTAAAAACTTTAAATGAAATAACTATTTACACTTTTAAAGTAAAATATCTATGACATAATATATAAATCAGCAGCTTATTTGTTTCAATGAGGACCGACTGAAATGGAAGTTTAGTTTCTCAGTGGAAGTGAAGGTAGCTCTTATCATTATTAAAAGATAAACATGTAGGTACTGAGAAAACTAATTAAATTTTTTTGAGTAATCAGGAAGTCCCTCATGAATATCCTCTGTGGTAGGCCCTAATGTGAAGAGATCTCAATTTTGTGGTTAAATAATTTGAAGAGATTAATTAGCAAARAATAAGCATTAAAGACAATCATGAGAAGATAAAGGTAACAATTTTTTTTTTACTTTTACCAGTTTTATAGCTCTAYCTGATGACAAAGCTTTCATTGAGTAAAGCAACTATTATCAGGATAGTTGTCTGAGTTATTTTTAAGTATTTTATTTATTAGCTATACRGTAGAAATAAAACCATTCTGAGATGAAAACTTAACTTTAAACCAGATTTGCATAAAGGATTAAGCTGTTTCCAGTTCAGAAGTACTTTTCAATCTCAAAGTGGGAGAACTGATCTTTATCCTGAATTTCTTTTTGTTCCTTTGGAAGTTCAGTTTAATCCAGCTTTCTTAATTTTCACCTTCTCCCTAAACCTTCTAGGCTTGTTACATGATAGCTAAGGATCATTATCCACCCAAGCTGATGGGGTTTTCCCTTCATTAATTTCTGTAAGAAGATTACCAGYGCTTGTTTGTTGTTGTTTAAGCAAATGATTTCCCTAAGCAATTTGTTTTTCCAACTGGTTTACACTTTAATGCCCTTGATTGAATTTCAAACAAGAGATCAACTTGACCAACCAACTCTGTTTAGGGGGAGTGAAAATAAAAGGGGAGGGGGGCAAGAACTTCATGTGAAGTATTTAAGCAAGAAGAGAGCTTAAAAATGTGCTCAACCATTCAGTCAGAGATGCATCATAATTGGCAGCTCATTCAGGACTTGTTTAGTTTTTAAAGTCAAGGTGACTTTTCTTGAAGACAAAATTTGATAATTACAACTGAAATATGTGTGTCACACCTAATAGAGCTTTTTACCCATTTAGTTCTACATATTTCCTCTCCTCCTTCCCCCTGCCCTAAACCTTTCTTCAGAGGAAAGGTGTCAGAATTTTTTTTACATTTGAAAAGGGATGGCTGAAGCAAACAACATGAAGATCAGGCTTTTACTGTTTACAGTTTGAATAATGGTTATTTTTAAAAGAATGGTTATTTTTACTCAAATGGTTATTTTTAAAAGAATGTAATCAAGAGAAGGGACTGTGGTTTAGTTTCACTTTTGCTTTTAGGCAACAAACGTGGTATTTAAGCATTCTATGCCTCTCAGTGAACTTTGTATATACARATTTGCACAAAACTAGAAGCTAAGCAGCAAGAGATATCATCCTTAATTAACATATTCCTGAATAATTATCTTGATTTAGATTATGTTATATTATTATATAATTTTTACCTGGGCTAAGCAGCCCCCTCAATAAAAAAGAGACCATTAGTCCAATTTAACTCCATCAATCCCACTAATGGTTTGAGGATACCTGTCTACTAGGCCCARTYSWGAARTCCACATTTATGTACTGAAGTATTWTTATTTGTGGGAYTGGAACGTACTTCCAAGCAAAGGTGGCACCATCTGACTATTTCTATCCTGACTACAATGTGACYTGTCAAGCAGTTTCTCTCTCCCATTCCCCTTACCAGGAACTCCATTTGCTCTGCTGCAAGACCCATTGAACAGACACCCCTGGTACTTAGAAAGCTGTTTTTATACAAACTGGACAGGAAGAAAATATGTGAAATCATCAACAAGGAAAAAACCTATAGAGCAATCAAACCATAACAATGTGAACATCAAGGAATGAAATGAAAAAAAAAGCCAAAAAATCAATATAATTTGCTTCTTAAGACTGACATTCCACTTGTGACCTTAGAAGTTTGCAGAGCCCCCAACAGGAGCATCACCTCCACCCAGACCACCTCACACCTAAAAAAATGCCAAGGATTGCAACAGAGAGGCAGCTGCAGTTTCTACGTGAGAGCACAAAGGGATCACAACCCACAAATGYTTAGGGAAGAAATGGATAATTCCATAAATACTGGATCTTAAAGGAAAGGGAATTTTGTACYTTTTTGCAGTTACAATGGTGAGATGAAAGAAAAAAAAAAGTAAATGTGAGGGCTAGTCACTGTAATATTATAGAAACAAGTAAACACAGGGAATGAAATTATTTTTATTAATRGTAAGTGTTCTAAATTGACAAGTGAAATTTACTGTTAATATCCAACAAAGGAGTTCAGGKCTGTGCACCCTAAGCAAAGGCTCATGGTTGCAATTCTCCTCTGTGAYGACCTTACACACTGGCTACTTTACATTCCACTGAGGTCTGTGCCAGCTAAGTACCTTGGAAACTTTGAGATATGACCTAATATAAATTAATTGTTATGAGGTCATTTTAAAATGGGAAGCCCATCTATTTTAGCAACAAACAGCACAAGCAAATTGAACCATGTCAAGCTATCAGCATGCTGTGGAAACTGTCACTGATGCAGATGTTACATTGCATGAGATTTCCTTTCCTTATCTTTTTTTTTTT
>NW_026623272.1:2143487-2170987 GCF_030028575.1 Malurus melanocephalus | reverse complement strand
AATAYTACTCAGCCACAGCTAAAAAGGCTGCAATCACTYTTTTGTCATCATTGTGGACATAACCCTTATGACAGAAGCAATCAGGAAGATATGCAATTATAAATTCATACTAAAAGCCAARCTGTCTTTCATGCCACAAAACAAGCAAAAGAAATAAATGTGAAAAACAGATTCCAAAGGGCTGGCAGGTGTATCTCCAAGGGGAATGGAGCAAAAATTGTCTGCACTTCTTCCAGGAAACTCTAACCAGGATGATCAGTTAGTGTTCATTAAATAAGTTCTGTTGACCAATTTTTGTTATCTCATCAATATTTTTCTTTATTGGAAAAATTAGGCTGGTTAAATGTTATCAGTAGGATTATCTATAACCTACTGAGATAATGGTTTTCTATGCTGATGCAAATGTGATCACTGTGTGAGTTAAATGACCTCTGCCCCTCACCCCCACTAGTTGTGTAATCAAAGAATGCATTTAAGAGACAATTATTAGGTTAATTTCCTTACTTGAATGCTGACATTGATGCTGTGCTCCTGTTATCAGACCTACCTCCAAGTACTACCAATGCAAGTGAAATAAGAAAGAAGGTAGCTAGAGGGAATTCCACTGGAAAGCTTGAGGTGCTTATTATCAAAGGTAAAAAGCCTGTGTATAATTTTTTAAAAAACCATTAAATAACACAAAGTTTTCAAAGAAGAATCTGTGGGAGACAGATTCAAAAATAAGAAACCAAGAATGGTAAACTAGTGGTCTTACATGGTAAGAAAACACTACTCCTGGAAAACATACAGTTGTACGGAGGTAGTCCTAGCCATAAACTACTCTCAGTGGAAGAGGCTTCTCCACTTAAGACAAATCCTATAAACGAGCAAAGCGATGCACACAAAGAGAACTGGAGAAAGTACAATGTTTAGTGTGGTGAGGAGCTGCCAGTTTCTGATTAGAAGGCAAAATCCTTCCCCCATTAGAAGGCAAAAGCCTTTCCTCCTGCCCCTGGTCCTTTGCACCATCTGATAGCAGAGGCTCTCCACGCTGGAACATCTTCACCACYAGCTGTTTGAGCTGTTTGAGCACATCAGCACATGGCACTGCCCTGAGCCATGGGCCTCATTACCTGACTCCACCTAAACCAATGATTCCCTGAGGCACGAGAACCAGAGGATGGCTCATGTTTGCTGCTAGGGAGAGGCACTAATGGCATCACAGTATAAGCACAAGCCAAGCAAAAAAGCAGCAGACCAAAATTTTCCTGCTAGGAGAACCTCTTCATGCACCTATGCTCTTGTAGTCCCACCTTCCCATACACAGTTTGTCCACCACTTGTGTATTTGAATAATTTCCTGCTTGAGAAGAGCAAGAAAAATGTGAGTGAGTAAAATACCAGCGCAATACTGCCACAAGGTTTCTAGCTGCTGTCACTATCTGTTTATTGTCAGTGAAAGAGCAATGGATTGCTCTTGCTTTCTGCTGATGGCCTGCTAGCCCCCAGGGGAGAAAGCATAGACTAATCTGGAAGATTAGCAGGCTATGGACCAGGCAATCACAAGCTCCCACCCTGTCTGTAGTACACTTGAACCAACAGCTTGCCTGGCAGGGAATTCTGATCCTGCACATCTTCTGTCAGACCCTGAAAAAGTCAAATCCCATGGAGGCAAAGATCTGCACTTTTGTCATGGTGACAAGCAGCATACATCTCATTCTAAGCAAACCCACACTGCAGGCTAAATTGAAATAAATGGATGCAATGTTTCTCAAAGGGAACTCCCCCAAAATAATTTCTATGCCCATACACTTTTATTCAATGCAAAAGTCGTAGCTGGTTCTGCAGTGCAGGGCACATCATTCCAGYGGGCACATTTCCATCTTGCCCCAAGCATACAAGCAAAGAGAGCTGTGCTCACACGGGGAGAGCAGCATTGCCCCGCTGACATGCTCCTGAATCTGCCAGCAACAACCAAAGCTCCATCTCCTCCCCGCAGCAGGGCCATTTTCCGAATCTTTAGCCATAAAGAGACTTATCAGACTCTCCTGCTAAGGGAACGCGCTAACTGTGAACCAACAGGACACTCTGCTCATAACTCTTCAGTATCCTGGGAAATCCCAGCTGCTTTAGGAAGGAAGAATGTGCTGTACTGGTGCAATCGGTGGCCAGTTGTTGGGGTTAAGGAAAAGCCACACAGAATGATCTTCTGTTTGATCCTGTTCATCCCTGTTGAATCCCAGAGTTTGAGACGGGTTYAAGCTGCAGGTGATGTGACCAGGGAACAGCCTGTGTGATTGACATGCGATAGCCTCATGTGTCAGGCTGTGATTGGWTAACAGAGCCCATAGACCCCGCCCAACCAGAGCTGTGATTGGGTAAGAAGGTTCATGGGTGGCAACCCTACACAGCAAACGTCCAATGGGTGCTAAGCCTGGRGAAATTGAAAGTATAAAGAGGCGCAGCTTTTTGARAATAAAGGATTTCTTTGAACCAGCTAAAAGAGGTCYGTGTCCTCTGTTCCTCCATTGCCACAGCCAGTGCATTGCTCTGCACTGAGATTAAATATGATGGTGCCCATTTTCTCTCTGCCAGCCTGGTGCTCTGTACTATTAAACAGGTCTCCTCAGCCCTTTGGATGGAAAGATGTTGAGGTCATGAACCATCTCATGACACGTGGCAAGGAGAACAAGGAAATCCCAAGTTCAAAACCAATATGTTGATGGTTTCCTTAGAAACTTTTTTTTTTTTAAATTAAATTGTGCTGTCAACAATTGTTTTGGTACTTTTGGGATTCTCTCTGTCACCTAGTGTTTGCTCTAGTAAGAAATTTGAAGTGCAGTCCATGGGATCTGCAGTCCAGATCCCATTTACAACTATGACAAAACTCTGACAAGTCCCACCACCATTTGAAATGCTCATTACCACTACCCAAAGAGAAAAAAAGAAGCCATAATAAAAATTAATCTCTGTAAATTTGAATTCTCTATGTAATAAACTCTACCAAAACCCATTACCCAGCTTTGCCGAGGCACCAAAATAATTGCAAGTATTACTTTACAAAGGTATCTTTTACTATTAGAGTATTGTTTGTTCTGAGCCATAAATAAATTAATTAATTTAAATAAACTAATACAAAAATGAAAAATCATTTAATATCAGAATTATTGTATATCTAATACATGAGAAAAAAGCACTTTAAACATTATATTCATGTACTATATATATTTACTTTTTGAGCTACAGATTCTGAAAAGGCAAAAGCRTAATACAATGAATACTCATAGAAAATTTGAGTTTGCACAAAGGTTTTTTCCCTTACTGTTTTAGCCCTTCAACAGGTATTAGTTTAAGTGGGTTTTACTGTCTATTTTACAGACATACCAGTAGAAAATGAAACATTTAAATATGCAAGCTTTAGCTAATCCTCCAACACACAGCCTATGGACTTGGTAGGATTATCCCTTATTATAACGCCGTTAGAACTGATACAAAATTGCAGTCTGAGATTAAACACAAGAATTTCTAAAATGCATCCCTTTGCTTTCTCCATTTTATCCTGCAAAAAATATTTAACATTTTGAAGCATTTCTTTAAGAGTCTCAAAAAATAATTTATGTMATCATGCAGCATTACTTTATGCAGTGAACACTATACCTAACATTTATATATACCTAACACATATATATACCTAACATTCCTCCTCAATCTGATGCAGCATTCAAGACATTGAGGAAAACAGTGGAATATTTGAATATATTTTCAGATTTGTTGGAGAAACCATCATATGTTGAATCACTATTTCACCATGTGTGGAAACAGTATTTAATTTTTTCATTTAAACATTTTAGAGCTGATGTATTATTGAAAGCCTCATCTTCCTCCCTATCATTTGCTGCTAAATTTCTTTTCAAATATAATGCTGCTAGTTAAGGATCCACTCCACTGAGGGACCCAAGTTCATTTGCATCCATTGGCTATGCTAAATGCTCAGCCTAACAGATGGGAATCTAATTGCGGACCTGTTGTCTGGACATTGTTAACAAATGCAGAAGTAGCAATATACAGGGCTTTTTGGAACTGAATTTGGTCTAGCAGCAGGGGAACTCCAGTTAATTACCAACATCTGAATTTCTTGTTTAAGGCAGGCAAAGGCAAAAATAGAAGTACTCAGACTCAGGAGAACTGAAAACTGACCAGAAAAAAACATAGACATTAGATCATCCAAAGCAGCTATTTTGGAAAACTGGGATGAGGGTTTCATGTCCACAAAACCCCCATTTTTGTGAAATAGCTTCCATGTGAGAAAAAGAGACAACTGTAAATACAATCATATAAAGGATATTAAGCTTGCAAACAAAAACACTACAGTGGCACATAAACTGTAAACRCCATAAATAGAAATATTAGTATTAGTCTTAACAGAGCTCTAAAAGGCAAGAATAAGTTTATTCTGTGACTTTGCTTTGAGTTTCAGAAATAGCAGGGAGATGAGATTGTGTGCAGAAAGAGTTCAAATTACCAAATTSTGTAATTTTTTAATATTTCCTTTGTTAAAAGAAAAGGCATCTGCTCTTGTAGAATTTTTTTTCACCCCAATTCTTCAAAATGCTAAAAGAGAAACGAGATTATCGTGGCAATGTTTACAAAACAACACATTTTTACACATTTTTTTTCACTGGAAATGGAGTCCAGTTTTCTATGTTCTTTTGAACTTCCCTATTCAAATTTCTTGAGCAATTACACATTTCCAAAAACACTTAACCTTGTTACTGTTTATTATTTTTACTTTCCTGTATTTTTTGTAGTATTGTTGTTGTTTGGGCTTTTTATTTTGTTTGTGGGGGTTCTGTTTTGGAGATTTTTGTTTGTGTGTGAGTTTTTGCTGTGGTTTTGGTTGGTTGGTTGGGTTGTTTTTAAGTCAGGGATCTAGAAACACACCAAGGTCTATATCTATCTTTCTTTCAGTGTTCATGTGCTTTTATGCAGCAGTCTCATCAAGACCCTGGAGACCTACACAGTGTTGTAATATCCAAGTAGCACCTTTAATAAATTGAACTTTTTTACTCATCAGATTACATTTTGACGGGTAATAGAGCCTCATAAAAGAACAATATAGAGCTGGCATTTAACAAATTAAACACTATAATAATAATTTCTATTTCTCAATGACAGCACTGCAGAAGAAGGAAGCCAGGCTGTTTCCATAGAATTAATAACGGGATCACAAATATTTCACTGCATGACTTCTAGGCAGCAGATGAAGGGCCTGATGTGACACCCACAGTGRTGAACCCACCACTTGGTACCAGTTATCAGTAGCTGAACTCTCAAGGACTCTGATGGTCAATGGGCTGTACATTAATCTACTTTACATGGGATGCTTAGAAAATTTCACTGCTTTTCTTCTCTGTACTGGTCTGTTTTATTCTAATGAAATAGACTYTAAAATTTCTGTGCATATTTTCTGGTTTCATTAACTGAAATGAATACTTTTCAGGTACCAGTGGTATAGAAATGACAGACACTTGTTTAATTGACAGGAAAATGATGCCAAGGAGTCACACAGTGTTTTAGTAAATGCAGTTATTAAATGAGTTTCAGGCTTTAATACCATTTTGAGTAGCCTGGAATGATTCTGCTGAAGACTACTTGGCCACAACAATCTGGTAATTCAGATAAAACACAACAGTACTTTGTCAAGGTTAAAAAAAGAAAAAAGAGAAAAGGTATACACTGAACTTGATATGAAGCCTCCAGAGTCAAAGGAAACACTCTGTACATGATGCTGCAGATATCAAAACTGGCTGTGAGGATCTGTTTCACAAYTTCTTAGAGTCACAGWATCATAGAAAGGCTTTGGTTGGAAGGGACCTTAAAGCCAATCTGGTTCACCCTCTTGCCATGCACAGGGATGTCACACACTACATTTGTAGCTCATCAGCTCATTGGACCAACTTACAAGAACAGCACAGCACAAGGAGGCAAGCATCACAGAACTAAAAATAAAATGGGATATTATAAGCAAACATAATTTTCATTCTGTTTCCTGCTTTATTCACATTGCCTTATATATGAATTTCATGAACATTTTATAATATTCATTACCTAAATGTGTCAGGGGTACCCATTCCAGTTACAGCCCGCAATCAGTTAAAATGATATTAAATAAATTCAAAATATTAGAAAACTATGTAAATATCCACTGTAAAATACATTTATTGGGGGAAGAAGGGATCATCCAGGCTAGATTCTTAAATAATCATTAAGATTTGTCACTAAAAATATATTTTGCTACCCAACGCATTTAATTTGTCTAACCCTGCTTGGTTTTAATGAGCTTTCATAAGAGCATAGGGAAATTGAACTGTCACAATTTAGAGACATTTTTATTTCTTTGCTTGTGTGGTTAAAGTCCCTATTCTCAGCAGTGCTTTTGCTCTTTTATTTTTATATTTCCTGAATACTTCATCCTTTTAAAAGTAATCCATTTCTTTATCATCCCTTTTGGAGCTCAGGCATGCTGCAGACAGTTGAGTGATGAAGATGACGTGGATTGGAGGTGTTTAGCTTTGTAATTTCATCCTTGAATTTTGTGATTACTAACAGGACAACTTTTTTAATTTGCTCTTTTGTCTCGATTCCCCTGGCTGACAATCTGCTCTGTGAGCTAGGCTTTTTAATCAATCACCTAGATAATCAAATGTCACTGGCTATCTGCTCCGTGTAATTACTTTTGCAATTAAAAATCAACCTCAAGTTGCCTCATCTAATTAGAGGGATGGGCAGATTTTCATCGAGATTGATTTTTTAATAAATATTGACTTAAAATGCCATAATCTCATCATATTCTTTCATTTTCTTTGTACCAAAAATCAAACAAATGGAAGAATTAACAAGCAGAAAGATTCATGGGACTTCAAAGGCTTTTGCTAGTTGAGACATACAAAATTGTGCTATACAGAAGCCTAGCTTATCTCAGTCTAATAACACTCAAAAGCTCCTACCTTTTATTAGAAAAAGAACAAAGCAGTTGTACCATTATATATTTCACTTTCTGAAGTAGTCCAAATTAAATGAATAAACTCTATACTTATAATTATCTGGCATGCATATGACAAAAATATTGCCTAGGTTTTACTGAATTGCCATRTATTTCGAGAGTCATTCACTTCAAATAAATAATAACATTGAGAATTCCTGTTTCTTCAACACCTACCGAGATGTGGTTTTATTTTTTTCCCTAAAGTGCAGTTAATTTGAAGATGCTTTTTATCCCTTTGTGTCAATAAGAAAAACACTACAACATACACTATTTTACTGATCAGCAGGAAAAAGCTGAAAAGATCCTACTTTTATGTGTGGTAAAGAATATTTTTGAAACTATTAAAATATTGATAGAACAGCAGTCTGGAAAATATCATCAGGACAGAGCCTACATTCTTTTTCTTATTTCTGCACAGACTTATTCTCTGTCTGACCTGGAGCACTATGAGCTTGTTGAACCTCAAGAGGATGTTTCAACAGCAGCTGTAGCAGGTCCTGGTGGTGCCAAGACCATCACTGCTCTTGGTGAGATGCAGGTCCTTGTGCCTGACCGGGGCTGGTGTGCTGTTGGAGCAGAAMCTCTCCTTTCCTGCAGCTGCAGAGCCGTGCCAGGCAGGGAACAGCTTCCCTCTTCCTTCCCACCCCCGTGGGAGCTGGCAGTACTTGGGGCTGACCCTTTTGTCAAAGGGATGCAGAAATTTTGCCTGCCTTGTTATCACTGTGTTTGGTGCTGCTTTTTGACACTTGTCTGGAAGCCACCCAAGCTTGTTTAAGTATACAAAGATACAGATGGCAAGACACAACCGCACAGTGACTCATCCACCAGCACGGGAGAAAATTTGTGTCTGTCAACAGTAGATTAATGCTCCATCTTATTTGCTAAAAGAAGCCAGTTTGCTTAATAGTTGTTGATGACCCCAAGACAAGCTCTCTAATGTATACGAGTACCTCAGTCAGCCAGACCTCTACAAAGCAGTTATTACCGTTTTAAATGAATKAACAAACCCTGAATGTGCTATCCTATTCAGATTATAATGATGGAACAGGATACCACAATTACAGCTGCTGGAGGAATATGCTCTGCTTTATACTGCAGCCAGCTCCAGAATATGGTATTTCCACTGGAAACATTAGCAACTAAAGAGTGCTTCACAATACCTGTTGAGATATTCATTAACCTCTGATTTGCTACCAATAAGAATATATAATTTCAACAGYCATACAAGGCATTTTTCACTGCAGTACAGGGGCCTGAACTACAATACTTTTCTCCAGTGAAACACTCAGCTCCTTGTTCCCTCCTGGTGAGGGTGGGCTACCCTAAATCAAGAGAACAATAACCACCAGATTCTAAAGGGGATAAAGTGGGAGGAAAGAATATAATCCAGTCCCTTTTAGGTTAACTGCATGAAGTCGCTATTAYAGCAGTGCTACCAGTCTGGTAACAATATCACAAGCACTTTACAGTGAATAACAATGCTGTGGTCGTGTCAAGCAAAKCAGAACTGGCATCTATGCTACCCATACATTGCCAATACATCTACTTTCGTTGGCTGCAAAACAAAAATGAAAGTAATTACATCTGGGGAAAAAATAACTCTGCTCAATGTCCTGAATCACGGTATGCTGAGCATGTGTCAGCCAAACCAGCTCCCCATCAGTGGTCTGGAATCTTTGCACTGGATCAGCTTCCTTGACATCATTTCCCAGCCCTTCTGTCCAGAGCTGTTTCTGTCCCTGCAGTGACCAGGGAAATGCAGATGTACGTGGCATCTCTTGTCTCTCCACCACCTGCAGAGGCTGAAGGAAGAGGCTAGAACAGGCTGAGGACAGGGGAAGAGGAGTTTCAGGAGATCTGCAAACCATTTGGTTCTCTGTTTATTTGGGGAAAGGAATGCAGATACCAATCAGGCTCTCAGGGTTCAGCAGCAGATGTGAAAGYTGCATGCAAATACCCCTCCTCTCCCCTTTGCTAGCAGGACACATCTTCCACACAAAAGCTGTCCATTTTACAAAGACTGCTTTAGGCCTGGAATTTACATCCTCAGAAAGGATGRGCTGGTAAGTGCTGCTGTAAGACACTCCTGATGGGAGGTGCTTCAGGACACTCCCACACTATTTCAGGTCTCAAACCAACTAGTTTCTAATTTTTTTATTTATTTTTTTTTTGAAGAGGGGAATCTTGCTGACATCTGTTATTTCAGTTTAAAACCAGAATCAAACCCCAAAACAATTGCAGCTTCACACATTTCTCCTTGACTCCCTCGCTCTTGTGAAAGCTGTGCAGATCTGACCAAAACCATGTAAACATCTGAGGTTCTGACCACATGCAAAAAGTGCAGGAAGTAACTAATCAGAAGAAAACTTTTGGAATCAGCCAGAACAACAAGTCTTACCGAAACAAGACAGATGCAATTCCCTGGAAGACTTCAAGCACCTTCGCTTGTGTATCAACATTCTGTCATTTTATGAAAGTCTCCAGGTATAAAAAGYAGAGTAAAATTCAGATGCATCTGAAACAGATTAAGTGAAGTCCCTTTTCTAGGGTGGCACTTTTAGGTTCAAGAGTTCCATTTATGTCTAAATCCATAAGTGTGGAAACATTCTGAAAACAGATCTGCTGCAGATAAGAACATCCAACCCTGTCAGATGTGACCGAAATGAAGCTCCAGCTAAACCTACAGGTAGGAAGTTGCATCTTTAGGTAATTTGTCCAGACAGCACATAACTTTACTATAATTATACACACCTCTATCCTGGCACAGCATTCCCACACACTGTGCAGACATGCTTTGCTGTTAGCCAGTACACATTTAATATCCTCACCCTCAAAGTAAATTCTGTGGCATCTCTTAAATGTGTAGAATACAGAAGCAACTCAGATGGCTCTTCTGGAATTAATTCACTGGAATTTGCCTAATGATTTGAAAAGATTCTTTAGAACAAAGATATAAGAGTTGCCAGCATCGATTTTTATCTTTAGCATTGAAGTCCTTGACAAGATCTGAGTAGCATACCTACTTCTTGGTATACTTTAGAGCATTCAGTGTCTCAATAAAATCATTATTATAATGTGTTATGTAAAGTACTTACTCTTCTTGCATTTGGCAATAATGCTGTAATTTTTCTCAACAAGACAGCCTTCTAATGTAATAAATTTATGGAAAAATAGAAAAGGAAGATTATGAATTGTTTTACACTGTGGTATAAGATTCCTAGTTATATTAGCATTTTGAGAAGGATTTATTTGGAGATTGAGGATTAATTCCCATGAAATCATTATACAAATTTCAAAACGTCARCTACTTTGATAGAGCTTATGATTTTATCTTCTTATTTTGACAGGCAACTGTGTAAAACAACTTCTGTGTAGAAGCAGCACAGGAATAAAGCAAGGGTAGGATAAATAAAGACAGAATGATCCTCACAGGTTTTCCAATCAGCTGTCTTTTTATTCTGATTACTTGTAGGACAGAGCAGTAATAGACATTTTCCTTTGCACAAAATAATAAGAGCAGTACTTATCGCTTGTTGCCTACAGCTAGTGGCAAAAGGAAATTAGAAAAGTCCAATGAAGCTGAGTAGTAATTAATCATCATACAGTGGGGCCTGTCAAATCAGAGGGGTCTTTCCAGCTGATAATGCTGCCCAGCACAATTTAGACTGATAGAAATTAGAATTCCTTTTCCTCTGGCAAAAACCAAAAATACTAGAGTTAGCACAAATGTGGCCAACTGCTCACTTCAATGACTGCCTGACCCATTTACAGCCGACGTCTGCATCGAGTTTAGCTCAACACAAATTTGGAGGAACACCACTCATTCCTCACAGCAAAATATAAAAGTGTATCATTCACAACTACTATGCCTATAGTAGTTAAACAGCACTCAACTGCTGATTGTTTGTTTGTTTGTTTGTTTGTTTGTTTGTTTGTTTGTTTGTTTGTTTTAATGAAAACATTTAAATCTTGGCTAAAACAGAAAGGAAAAAAAGTGAACCTATTGCTTTTCTCCAATACACGAGAAGGAAATGACAAAGCTCACACTGACAGCCCAGACTCTTTTCAGGTAAAATAAATAAAAGAGTCAGGAGTGTCCCCCGCCTCTCACTGATCATCTGCCTCAGCACAGCTGGGAAGCAACACAGTCTTGAGGGGGATTGGGGTCATTTTGGCCCAATGCAGCCAAAATAGTTGTGCTGCTGACTTTGACAGACACATTTTAAGTCCTGATGAGAYGAGGGCCTGACCTGGAGCTGCCCAGGCACGGATGGGGCTGAGCAGAGAGCGGGATCTGCCGCCATGGGGCCCTGGATCTGTGGAAGCTCAGGGGAAAACAAACCTAAAGAAAGGCCTCCAGGAATGAAARGCCAAAGAAAATGAACAAAACTTGRTCACAAAATKTTMAGACCCAAATATTTCTGCTGGGACTCTCTTAAAACCAAGCAAATTAATGTTATTAAAAAAATCTGAGGCAGGGTAGATGACAAAGGCTCTCCACTCAAGGAAGAGTCCACCTCTCACACTGGTTATGAGCACACTGCCTTAAAAATACCAATATAACACAGTGACAGAAGCCATCAGGCTTTGTTAGCTAAAACTGTGTGTTATGCTCCTATAGCAAGAGCAGGGAAAAAAGTTTTACATGCACACAAAGAAGGGCCCAATATATTAGGGTTTGCATTTGAACAATATGGCTGTATTTCTTCCTTTTCTTCATGGAAGGAAGGGATTCCATATTGTCACGGAAAGTGTGCATGCATGGGTACCTCTCTGACAAACCGTCTTTGTGAACATAAAGGCCCTATAAATCTGATTCTGTGTATCTCAACTTTGGGGGAGTAGAGGAGAGCACAGTGTGCGCAGATAACAAAATTAACATCTGAAAACCACTTTGTTTTCCTTTCATCTGAGGTATAACACAGATTCATTAGGAGATCTGCATGCTTCTGTACCTTTCCCCTTAATATTAGAATGAATGAGTGCTATTTACATATGTCATTAGTGGGAAAATCCCCCACAGAGGAGCGTACTGAATCCTAATTTGCACTGAATAAAGTGCTTTATGATGTAAGACTGTCAGGCACCCCCRGTCGGTGCAAATGAATGTTTAATCATCACAAAGCCTTAGACATGACATAGTGCAAAATACGTCAGGCAGAATCACAGCCAATATGAACTTCCAATGCTCGATGACTCTTTGATCAGCATAATCAAAATGCATCWCAGCAACTGAAATGTTGCAAAAGTAACAAAATGCTGTCTTGTGATCACAGAAATTAAACTTATTTCAAACACCAACACTTAGGGGAGAGCATGCATGACTTGGTGAGYAAATGCAACAAGTCTGGAGGCAGCAATGGCAGCGTTTCACGTTTTCCCACCGTGATTAAATGGACCGTGTCCCAGGGCGTGGGTGGGGATTTATAAAGAGAGCTACAAACCCTGAGAGACACAACCCCCACTCCATCCTTCTCCTAAAGGTTTWCCATTGCTGGAACTGCCGACCTGCTGGGACAACCACGCGTTAAGTCATGGCAACAACAGCACGAGCTCCACACWCTGTTGACTAATACTCTTGATGATAATTTTTCCCCTTGGTATTTTGCTTCTGTATACATGGAGYTATTATGGGGTCCCTCCTGTGACCCTCATCAAATTCTGTGACCTGTGTAATATAGGAAATCAGGCTACAGGGCTTACAGTTGCTGTTGACACRTAAACAGCAAAATCCCCTTACGTGGCAGATAGCAGCCGTGTTATGCCATCAACAGTAGCCTTGATAACAGATAAATMTGAYATAAAAACATTAATTKTCCTTCAAAAAATTCAATATTGAGRAAAATAAGCAAASARAGGCACGATAGATCTTTTATCTTCCTTAMAGAGAAAGGTTAGTGGTACHAATGGATAAMAAAAAAAAAAAAAACAAACAAAACCCTCAACAAAAACCCAGCAATAAAATAAAACAGTGAAATACTTTTCTTTTGTGGAGACTTAATTCTAAAACATTTGGGTTTCTTAATTTTTTTCAATTGTGATTCTGCATAATCTGAAGTAAACTACCAAGCTATTATTGGTTCAGTTGGTACCAGATCAAGACTATTATTCAAAATTTACCCATAAAAAAATCCAGACCCATCTATCACAGCGATGGTCATCCTCAGATGTCACAGTCAGCAGCACACGATGACCTTCATTCCCTCTGAACTCCCAGATAGTGATTTTTCCTTTGAAAAATACAAATTTTCAATACATGAAAACTGGTTCAGATTTCATTATTTACAGAAATCTGAGAAATAGCCACACATAGACTTTCATGTGTAAGGCATTGGAGAAAATCTTCCAGAAACAGATTAGTGTTTTTACACAAGGCCACAAAAACTCCTCAATCAATAAAAGATGAGGAAAGAAGACTTCAGCCATTATTCATTAATTGCATAGATGTTAAAAAAAAATCTGGAAGGCACAGCAGAATGTCTTTATGAAAGAAACAACAGAGTGTTTCCAGAAAAGTCTTGGAAGGGAAAAACATTTAAACAGCCTAAGAATTTGAATAAGGATGTGAGAATCTATTTAGGCCACCAGAAGATAAACTGCACATAAATCAAGCATATTCAGTCTTTCCCCTGCTCTTCCTAAATTAAGTATGCACTTAAATTCCACCAGCTCCAGGGAATGCATTTCCAAGGCAGGGCTGCATAGAAATAGGTGCCCTAAACTGATAATACAACATACTCATAAGTTACATACTGGCTTAGCTGTGAAGCAAAGTAGACTTCATGCTGCTCTTGACCATTCTGTCACTGTAAGTATCCATGTATTTAAAATCAAGCACACACAAGCATTTTGCTGAACTGGAGCTTTACAGCAACTTAGGATCAAAGTTTGAGTGTCATGAAAGCACATGGCTTCTCTTCCAGAGGGCAGTAGCTTAAAATACTTGCAGTTTAATGCTAAGAAAATTTAATGGAATCCTGCTAGGGTAAATAGATCCCCTCAGCCCTCAGAAAATGTAAGGTTCGACTGCTGCCTTGTCCTTCACATGTCTCCAAACTCCCTCCATTCCTTTCTTTGTCAAGYCCCACAAAAGCTTTACTGTGGTGGTCAGGATGACACAGGCAGGACAGTGAGACACTTTGCACATAACAAATCCACCCCGAAGAATTCTGTCTCCTCGTGGATAAAAATGAGAAGTTGTTATCCTGCCTCCTAGTCTGAAGGTGCTGAACTGAAGGGGTGTTCAGGAATCAGGGCTCAAAGCAGAAGCCAGTGCAGACACTGCAAAGCACAGACAGATCCTGATGCTCTCCTGCCCAGAGTCTGCCTGAGGAAGGAACCCACTTGTGAAGGCAACATCACAGGAAAGACAGCTTCTTCTCTGTTCAAATATATTCTTCKAGCTTTGATTTCCACACTGTTTCAAGCAGTATGGCATGCAGACAAGAGATCCTTATTAAACACCTATGGAAGTCCAAATCTCATAAATCATTAGGTGACCTGTTACTGCCTTACACTCATCCTTTCCAGGTGTCACACAAAAATCAACAACTCAAACTTCCCATTTTAACGATATTACTCACTCCACCAGGCCGAGCTGGCTAAAATGAAAAGYGAGAGAGACAGGCTGAAAGAGGCAAGAAGGCAGTAAAACAAAACACAAATTTTTTTCTCATTAGGAAGCCATATAATGTTAAAGTGGGCAGCATCTGAAAGCATACATTTATAATGATCCAGTCTATGTGAATACCATCTTTCCTTCAGGATACTGTTAGCCAGTTCTCTTGTATTCAACCCTACATTTACATATAGATTGAACCTTTCTAGAAAGCAATTTTACGCATTTTGTCTTAATATTTTTCTCATTAACATTGCACATAGATTAGGTTTCTTGAGAAGGACGAGACATACCTGGATATCATTGGCAAAATTTCTAGAGATCATGTTTGCTTTTGAAGAAAAATATGTAATAAAAGAATAATAAACACAAGGCTGGTCACAAGTGAATTTTCAATAATCAGATTAAAAAAAAAATACAGAAATTGCTCTGGTGCTCTTAAAACAAACACTTCCTTAATTACCTCCTCTGGTGGGAAGTAGCAATAGAAGAAAAACAACAGCAAAATTGCCTGTAAAACAAAATTGCCTGCCTCTCACAGGGCTTAGTACTTCAGCGAGGATCATTAGTCCTAATCAATCAGATCATTTAATCATATGCTTAAGTTTAGTCTTACAGATAAGCATATGTATAGTCAGATAAGACTAGGTATTGTGCTGAACTGGGGCTGAAGTACTCAGCATCCAGCAGGATTTCCCTGCACTGCTGAAATCTAAATTTTCTTCATGTCTTATTTGCAGACTGGGTGTAGGATTCAAATTAGAGGAAGGATTAAGTAAAAAAAAAGTCCTCATGATAGCAGGGCCAGGCTAAGCAAACATTTCATATACACACCAGGAGAAAGATGAAAGGAAAGCAGCTGCCCTTCCACGGTCAGAAATTCTTATCTGTTGACCGAACCTTTGTTGGTTTGAGAAAGCACAAGTGGTCTGCATTGGCGGAAGGTTCAAAGCAATTTTTTTTAATAGATAATGCAATCAAAAGTCTGTCTGTCGAAATATTTAGAGGAACAAGATATCGCTTTAACCCCTCTACACCTGAGACCTTTGTCAAAGACTTTAAGAAGTGCCTTACACTTGTTTATGTTTTTTATCTTTAATAGGTTTCTGCATTTTTCACAGATTAACRTTTTGAGAGGTCCTTTGAGCAAAAAGATACATTCTGTAACTTTTAGCCAGTACCTCTCCATTGCCTTCACCAAAGGGGTTGAATATGAAGGTGTGCTACCAAATTAAATTAAAAATCAGCATGCAAACCACAAGTCAACTCTGGCTGCAGAGGAACATGAGGTTCTGTTTGCCAATGGCTGGTGCATACTCAAAACAAAAAATTAATTAACCCAGGCAATTTACTAGAGATAAGGTAAAATGTTCAACACCTTTAAATGCCCATTTGAGAATGGAAAATAGTGTGTTTCTGTTCTGTCTGGTATAATTATCCAGATATTTGCATCGTCTCAGAAAGAATTGTATAGAAGGTAACAAGAAATCCATAGAAGAATTTCCCTGTACAAWTTTTAACATTTTGTCTAGAGTGGGTGATTTCTGATATTAAATTATGCAGAATGGCATCTTGCAAGTTCCCAGGATAAAAAMCAATGAAATAGGATTAAAATCTTCTATGTAGACTTATAGCAGGGGAATCTGGGTATAGGAGAATAGTAAACTGCCATCTCTTTAGCCTTATATTTACAGTACTGGAAGAGTTCCAGAAAAAATAAATTCAGTTCCTGGGTTTGCCTCTTCATCTCCCTACTTACAAGTAGGGGCAGTGCTGCATGCCTTTCCTGAGAAGTGGCTCAAGTGACAAAGAGCAGTAAATGTTATTATTCTGTTCCAGCTCTACCACTGCCTTTCATTCATTAAMTGCTCTTATTATTGACTGTCATCCTACTATTTATTCCTTTTATCCAAACATACTCCAAATCCACTGGTTAGACTGTATATGATACTTTTTACCTGACAGGTCACACTTTGGCTTTTGTTTCTAATTAATCCCTATAGAGGTGTTTTTGTTGTCACTGATCCACTCAATACATTCAACAGTCCTGCCCAAGTTTTCTAAACTATTTGAAGCAAAAGTAACTAATCTTTTCCCATAGCTCATAATCTTTTAGAAGGAAGTGATGTCATACCAGTTATCCTTCTGCCTTTTGTAATGTCCTTGCTGGCTCAAAATTTATAGTTTCTCARTGCTTTATATCTTCCTTCCTGAAGCCAAAATTTGCTCTGCTATAAGCAAGTATAGCTCCCCYGAATCCATTTATGCCAAGACTGAGTTTAGCCCCTATGCCAATAAAAYTTCCATTTGTATTAAAATTGTCTACTGCTTTGGAAAGACATGTGAGTTGGAATTACTTAGATTTCTGTGGGTATTTCTTCTCTGATTGGGTCCTCAGGCCAGATTCATCCAGACACCAATACAGYCGGGATCAAGCGGTTTGTGCATTTACTATTTGTGGCTGTGGACTTAGCCAAAAGGGTTTCAAAAGCTCCTTAGCTGCTGGAGAATGGCTGAGACTATTTTGAGGCAACTGTGTGGCCATGATCATGCACAGAGCAAGTCAGAGGGTGCTGTGGCACCAACAGCATCTCACCCTGGGGCCCCTGGGCAGGGTCACCTTGCTGATGACCTCACACTATGGCTGTGTCTCCCTCAGAAGCAAAGCACAGCCKGGATGACTTTCCCTCTTACATCAGAGGATGGCAAAAAAGTCCCAAAAAACAACAGTTCATTATTACAACAGCTTTAGTAGCCTGCACAGTGGAAGCTGGGGAAGAGCTGACAATTYCTAAAGGCTTCTCCACACATCTCTCTCTTGTCCCAGTATTACGCAGTCTGCCCCAAGACAGAGCCAGCCTGGAGGTGAATCCTTTTTTGAGGATTTTGAAGGATTTTCTTGAAGACAGCAACAGAACATGCAGATGTGTCTCTGTGCTTCWCCACACCTATTATTCACCTATCTCACTGCAAGGACTCATCTTGGTGGCAGGATTAATGTCAGCTAGTCCCAGACAGAATTTTTAGTTTTAGTCATTTTAGTCAAAACCAAGAACCTTTCTGCTGTCCCCTGCCACCCACTGTGGGAGCACTTTTAATCACAATGTTTACTTCTTTATAAGCTGGATCCGGATCCTGCAGAGCAGCGATGCTGCTGGTGGTGTTGCTGTGAAGGACAAGCTGGAATTGTGGGASGAAAAGGGTGGAGATGGAACAGAAAGGTGAAGTTTATGTATCAGCAGCAASTACAGGAGAAAGTTAGTGTGACAGATTTATAGATTTAATGAAAAAGAGGCTATGAAACAGTAACAAAAATACAGCAAAAGAGACAGGTATATAGGATTTTTTTCCTTTAGGTTTAACAAAATGCTTAGACTAACATGATTCTTTTGTTAAACTAGACAATATTTTTGAGAAACAGCATTACAAAAGGTTAAACATAGAACAGATGTAAGTTATAAAATACAAGCTGATCAAAGCTCAGATTTTGAGACAGATATGTTACCAAATGATGATAAATAAGTCCCACTAGAAYTGTAAGAAGCAGACAAATGTAACTATGCAAGAGTGAAAGTCAAGGGTTGAAAATACGAAAGGGTATAAAAAGAGTGGAAACAAATGTTTAAGTTAATTCTAGACAACTTGTACAGAACATCAACTGACTRTATTCTGCAAAAAGGGAGTAATATCTACTTACACACCCAATTTGATTTCAAAATAGGACTCAAATGTTCCAAACTCTTAATATTGGATTAATGTATACAACATTCTGCTCATTTTCTATTTAGTAGCTGTTGTTCTTGAAAGTTTTCAAATTTTAAGATCTGTACTGCCATGATCGAAGCTATAAAAGGGGTAGAAAAGGAGGTATGTACTAGAAGGTTGAGGCCATCTTTAGTTACCTTGCTTATATACTTAAAAAAAAAAAAAAAAAAAAAAAAAAAAAAAAAAAAAAAAANAAAAAAAAAAAAAAAAAAAGAAAACAAAAAGTTATGAACACGTCTAAGTTAGGACAAAATAAAATATAGACATACAGACATTTGAATGAAAGTTGAAGTTTCAATTTCTTTCCCTTTTGTAGGTAAATAAATAAAGCACAGTGAGAAACACACTATTTACCAAGACCTAAGTGAAACAGAAAACATTTGAAAGACCAAGAAAAAGGAGGTAATTGTTAGRACTGTCAGCAGGGGACCGCTGTGATAATTTGATCTGAACTCTGCTAACAAATCACTGCACCATTCTTTTTACTTTAGTATCTGTTTATGCTTCTACAAATTGAAACCCCACTGGCAATGCACTGAAGAACAGAGCTCAGCACAATAACACATCAGCCTGGCGATTAGTTCAAGGTGGGGAAGGATTAGTTGACCATCCCAAACCTACAGTCCTCCTCGATATTTTGTCTTTCCCTGCTGAGGTAAAAGGGTGCAGACATATGTAAGTAATAAACTAACAGGCTCCCATCTACTTGAGGTTGAGTGGAAGGAATGCAGAACAAAACTATAAAAAAATAATAGACAAAGGGGCAGTGAAGACTTGGGGGAACTCAATACCACATCTGCTAAGCTATGCTGGGATGTAGCACCAGGATGCCCATAAGTTTTTAAAGATATAACTATGCCTTTTTGTGATCKTGCAGCACACTGTTACGGCCTGAGCATGCCAACATTTAGAACTGACACAAGATCAAAAGGCTGATAAATGAGAGGAAAGGGGATGTTTGACCCACTAAACCATATTCTACAAGAATTCAAGGCTTTTTAAAGCAATAAAAAAAGTAATATATTACTGCATCTTGAATATATTGTGACATTCTTTTCTAAGAAAACCCCCTAATATCTGGGTTCATTATATGCTTTTACACACATACATGCACAGATGTACATATGAGTACATGTGTTCATGCTTATTTATGTGAATATATTCTACATTTTACCAAGATTCTGAAAACTAAATTCCTGATGAAACTTATATTAAAATAATTTGGAAATTAACTTAATTTGGGCTATAGTTATTTATGGGTAMAATTTATTATTAGCAAAATGTAAGATAAAGCAATAAAAAAGGAGAGAAATCCAGCATGGAATTTGTAGTTCAATAAACAAAAATAGGTTGGCTTTTCTATTTTAGCTAGCCTGTGACATGTACTAAATTTCTGCAACTGCTGAATTCAACATGAATTTTTGTGATCTAAGAAAACCAATGTGAATTTTGTTCATTTATTTCACACCAGAGTCGGAATGCCAGCAGTACCACCACTCTTGTCATATCAAGCTTCCAGAGAAGAGTTTTGAACTCAAATGCACAGCTACAGGCTATAAGCAGCAATAACCATAGTTACACACCTAAACTCAATAGTTTTGAAATTTATATTTAATGAAGAATGTACCAATACCAAACTCTACACGTTCAAAAACTTCTTGTATTTTGGAATATTTCCCCTCAGTGTCAYATTAGATATCAGAGTCACCCTGCCTGAGTGTCAGCCCCCCTGCAGATTTCCCATTGTGCAGGAAATCACACCTGTTCTSTTGACAGTCCTTATATCTCTCTTCCTCAAGACACTGAGTAGTTTGGAAGGGGAGTGTAGAGTGGAAGTGGCTTTCTTGTGCCCARCCCCTCTCAATGACTTTGAGGGAGTGTGTACTCTCCAGAGGAGGAATTTAGTATCAGCAGTTCCTGTGCTAATCTCTTCTAAGAGCTTTAGGTGCTCAGCACTTTTGGAAATCAAGTTAATAACTATTAATGACTTAGAAGGATGAGAACTGAGTCTTCTTGGTACTCCTTATTCATGCATTTTTCACATCAAATTTGAGTGGAAATTCAGCTTTGTAAGTGRGAGGATTGCTGAAAAGGATCCAACATCAAAAAAACCTGAGCAACGCAATTAAATTAAATTTGGATGTAAAAGTGATGAGATGCTCTGATTTTCTTGAGGATTCAGAAACATTCTCCTCACAAACAAGAGTTGTATAAATGTATCAAGGCATGAGGAGCAGCCTATAAAAAGGTAAAATGATACTTGAGAAGGYTGAGAAGCCATTTACCTCTTAAGTCCATCTGTAAGGAAGAAGCATCCGATGTCCTCAGCTTTCAAAACTCATCAATTGGATTGCCTAAAATCAGGGTATTGGCACTTTTTAAAAATCAAGCAGCTCAGGTAAGAGTTACTGTATTGCAGAACTCACCTCAAGCTGACCACCTCCACATTTCTGCAGCTTCTGCTGCTGATGCCCAGGTTTGTGTGGTTTAAAATGCAGAGTGAGTGGTGTCTGTGTAATCACAAGGATGTAYCCACCAGCCTGCAGGTGAGAAATGCACCATCAGTATGTGACTGTGTATATCCCTCTSTCTGCCATACAGCCAGGGGAATTCCTCACTTTGGAATGCTCTTTTCCACCTTGAGCTGCTCTCCTTCCTGGTTCAGCCCCCCGTGCCAGCCAGGATGAATTCTGCAGCACAGGGAGGTGACATCTGGCAGCGGTGAAGGCAAGCAGGCATGTCAAGAGACACACTCAGAATCAATTTTTAGAAGTAGGTAAAAATAGCGAGTTTTGATTCTCTACAAAAACGAGCAGGGAGGAGAAAAGCCTCTTTGTAGACAGATCTGGGTAAATTTGAATCTTGTCAGATGCACAGAACAATTAGTTGAAAAAGCGCAGAGAACACCTACAGATTGTAGGCAATGTTATTTCTGCATCTGCAGAACAGAGATCAAAGCAGTCAATAATAAACTTCAGAAGACCTGAGGAATTACTTTGCAACAATTCAACTTTTCCCATCAAACCGTGCTCCAAACTATCAATAAATATTAGGAGTTACCTGCTTATATCAAAGGAGCAGGGCCAAGCACTGAAGCCAGTATTCCAGCAMAATTACAAATATATCAGCTGTCAGAGTAAATGAATCTGTAATACAAACATAGCAGCACTCATATAAAGCTTTGTATTTTAACAAACATGAAAAGAAAATCACTGCCAGAAATGTTAATACAAGTGAATTCTGAGCAAACAGGTTATTTATTCTATTAATACCAGAAACCTTTCTATCAAATAAGTAAATGACATAATTAGAGACACTCTTTCTTCCTTGGGGACACTTGATTTTGGGTTTTTTTAAGAGGACAGAGCAGGCTTTATTTCTTTTAGTTTTAAAACTCTGGTTTTGCTGCCAGATTTCAATTTCTTGGTTTTAACAATTTTTTTTTTTCATTAAGAGCACTGAGGTTTCCACATACAAATAAAATTAATCTTATTGATTATTGACTTTTTTCAAGGTAAAAACGCATATCTGAAAGTGATAAGATGCAGGGAACAGAGGGGCAGAATGCTGTGGTGAGTTTTCTGCCTGCAATAAGAAAACAAAGCAGCCCAACTTTGACGACRTCCATTGTCCTCACCGTCTGGAGTACACCAACATGATAGACAGACTGCTCACCCCAGCCACCTTTGGGGACAGATGGCTTCGTTCTGGACCCAGCAGAATGTCCATAAAATTAGCATCGACTACATGTTGCTTGGTAAACAAATGCAGTTTGATTGATGAAGGAAAACTGCAAGAAATCCTGTGAAATACTTTTTCAAAGTCAGAAAAGCCTCTTTGYATTTTCCACTTCCAACCCACCAGTCTAGAGCAGCCAAATGATTTAATAAATGTATTTTAACATTTAATGCAATCTTAAGTGACTTGGTTACATTAAAATCCAGTTATTGCACAACAGAGTTGTTGTATTCCAAGGGAATACAGCACAGATTTGAACTGATGTGAAAACACACAGATTTTGTTTAATAGCCTCTTAATCCTGCCAATTTTACTAATAAGATTACTGTCTAAAAGGCAGCTAAATAAACGGTGCTGTTGACACTTTAAACAAAACAAAAAAAACACACCCACCCACCCCTTGAAAAGCACAATTTCTCCTGAAACATTCTTTTCCTCTATTATGGCCCCTATCCAGCAATGGGACTACTTATGTGCTTAAAGTTAATCGAGTGCTTAAGTGCTTTGCTGGACTGAAGCCTGCAATAACATAAATCTGAGTGGACAAATTATCATTATGCATAAGAAACTTCCAACAAAATGAAAATAATTAAACAACTGAAGCTGTTTGTAGCATGATGATGTAAAGTATGTCTGCATTTGGCCCATCCCAGTTTTGCCATTTTATTTCTGGAGAACGCACACTTCTCACTGTTTTGACTGCCCATATCTGAMCTTTCAGCTACAATCTTAGAAAGTGAAGTGAACCCTTCTGCCAGCTCTGTATTCTGATATTTATCGAAATCTAACTGGATAGACACTGAATATTACTGGGCTAAAGGATGGGTCTGTGGGAAAATGATTTGCAACAGTAGTTTTCACTACAGAGTGAGTAGCATTGGATGGCAGAAGGAAATTATGAAAGAAAGTGAAATGGGAAATTAAAATATCAAAGTAAGGGAGAAATGGGATTTAATGGAGCATTTTTTACATTTCATCTTTAGGGTATTATCTGAAAATATTTGGACTTCCTTCCCCCCATCAGCCAGGCCTCCTCTTGAGCCTTAATTTTCATTTAGTTTTTATCTCTGTCACACAGTCTGCCTTTATATAGTCTCCTTGCTCCTGCTCTAAGAACATTCAGGCTAATTTCCTTTTCCCTTAGCCATTTATCTTCCCCACACCCATTCAAGTCCATGGAAGCATGTATCTTGAAGAAGAAAAAAAAAAAAGCTAAGACTGTATATGTCATAAATGTGACCAGGAATCAAAAATAGCTTGGGGATTAAAATCCATCAAAACAGCACAGTCTAAAGCAAAGCATCCTGGCTGTCTAGACAAGCAAATCAAAAAGAAGAGCTTCATTCTGCAGGAGTGTTTTTCCCAAATTCTTTGTCCTTCTCTAAAATTTCTTCTCTTTCATGAAAGCTCCACTTCAACAGAACATTCCCCAAGATCTTTAGGCAGCGTTTGAGCAAGGAGGGGGCAGCACTACAGGACAGTGCAGACTTTGGGCAGTCTGAAAGGATTATCCCAGTCCATGTCAGGGTTTGACCCTCATGAGTCTGACATCCATTGTTCCCCAAACTCACACAACACCACATCAGTGCATGCACCACAGCCATCGTGCTGCTCCTCCAGCTGGGCTGATGGATGCTCCTAAAAGTCAGCAAATTTTGAGAAGAAATGTGGAAGCAAAAATCCACATGGGTTTTTGCAGCATGGAGGAATGCTGGCAACCGCCACACAAAGCTTTCTGAGGAACTCCAGCTTTCTGTGGATCCTCCCAATTCAGGGATTGCTTCTCCATGGCTTCCCCTTCCCATGGGGCACGTCTCCAGTTAAACAAGACACAAGAGCCTTTCCTCTCCTGCTGCTGACCCTCATTCCCCYGTGAGGAGATAAGACAACTGGCATGCGAGGCAGCTACACCCTCATCAACAGCTTCTGGCCATCAGAGCCTCCTTGACAYGGGGAATGCTCCCATCCAGACCTCTGCTGGGTCTGCAAAATAAGCGTGGTGGACTGGAAAATCTGGTCATGTGTATTGATTTCTGGATTCTATTACAAATGCACTCGCTGTGCATTGTTCTGGGGKCCTGGCTTTTCTCCAGCTTGGAACTGTCAAGATTAGCTATGGAGTATTTTCATTCAACTTTCTAAACATGTAACTTTGTTGAAATCATCTTGTGTGTGKGGGTGTGTGTGTGAGAAATGGATTTTCAGGGAGATCTATGAAAAATGATGGTACCCTCAGTGTTAATGCAACTGGAGTTTTAAAGGATTGAGAACCATTTGGTTAGAATGAACAAAAATGYCTTTTTTTCTTTTTGCCCCCACAACTCCACTCTGCCATCATAAATCAGACCAAGTAGCTTTGCTTTTAAAAATGCAAGGAACTTTGAGAATAASAATTAAATACTGATGTAAATTTCATAGAATTACCTGTATCCTAAATCAAATTCCCTGATTTTCAATCAGAGACCCCCTCTATTAGGGCCAAGAAATACAACAGATATGGATCTTGGGGTGGATTAAAAACTACTCACCTAATTTTAATATGGTTACTGCAAACTCAAAAAGTGTGAGGGGCCATAAACTGGGGAGCAGGAAAAGAGGCTGAAGGGGACAAGGTGGCAGCCAAGCCATGCTGAACAGAGCTGAGCTGAGGACAGACAGGACCTAAACAAAAATGTCAGCAGAAGCTGAGGGAGAAATTGTAATGGCTGGAAAAAAACCAAACCCAATTGTTCCTCCGTCCATGATGACTTCTCCCCTTTCCTGGGCATAACATTTCCTTCTACATCTTTGGCAGCACAGCTGTTTTAAGTTCTTCTCCTCACTGCCTGCTCACTTTGACACTTCCCTTGCCCCGCTGCCTTCTCAGTTGTGCTGCTGACCCGACTGTGCTGTGCAAGATCATGGATATGATCCAACAGAAACAAAAAAAAAGCCYCTTCACCCCCTCCAAAACAGATACTCAGGAGAAAAGCAACAGGTGAGAAAAACCCAATATGTCAAACTGTATACTTTGAAAGCTGTAAAATACCCCCAAATGGTTTGATTTGTTAGCAAGTGCTTTAGATTAGCAGACACAATTCATTTATGTTTGGCAGCATTAACTAATTACTGTCTGCAGACTGGCAGCACAGATGCAGCTCGTGCTAAACCAGCACCACAAAGCATGTTAAGCAAGCAGCAGCATAATAGAAAGCACAGCTCCGTGGAAAATTTACACTGACAAACTTTCAGTGCTTTTAATTGTGCACTTTTTAATTGGTATTATTCCTAACAAGAAAAAAGGCTATCCTCAGGAGGCTGCAGAATTATATTTGCCTGAAAGCTTATTCTTTAAATAAAAATGGCTGTTCATAGAAAGTCTATTAGTTTCTTCCTTCATCCCACTGAAATATGTTCTGTCCCTTGGGAAATAAATTTTAATTTACTGTAATTTTTCTTGAGGTTTTTCACTTAGTATGTCAATGTACACTTCTCCCTCCTCCCTTTCTTTTTTTTCCCTTTGTGTAAAGACCAAGCTTTTTAAAAATAGAATTAAATCTGAACAAATGAAAAAGAAAGGAGTCAAAAATCTCAAAAATAGCTGAAAAATGTATGGATCATTCTTTCCAACACTCTTAATTCAACATGTCTGTGTGTGCGTCTCCGTTTTCTAAACAGCAACAAGGACAAGAAAGCCTTCTATTAAATGACATAAATTAAACAAGCCCTGCTAATATTGCCTGCTGACCCCAGAAAGGCTAAAGTGAGAATAGAGTCCATACTCCTTCTGCTGCCAAGTTTGTGCATTGATTCACTTGATAAAAAATTAGTCATTTYGAATGGTCTGAGGTTCTCTGAAGACCATATCCAGCACAGCTTGGCACCTCCAGTTACACTTCTGGCTGTGCAAGAATGAATGACTGAAGGAAGGAGTTAATGAATGAAGACAGCCTTGGTATTTAGGAGTGCTGAGCATGCACAAAGTGGAAATGCAAAGAAAGCAGGCAGCAAACTGAGAATATGCCAATGGAGAGGTTYTTTCTGGTGATCAATATGGCAGCCAAGCAGCACTCGTGCCACAAGAGTTACAGGGCTGTTAAAATCAGAGTGAGGATAATCTGGAAAAAAAACTGATGTAGAGATGGCTCAGGATAAGCCATAACCAGAGTTCACGAATGTATAGTAACTCTTTTTGTATTTAAACCCCACAAAAGATAAAAGTCGTAGTTCACTGCTCTAACTCAGCAGGGCTGGACACCATCCTAAAGAAAAGAGCAAATGTAGTCAATACGGACAATTTGAGAGAAAATACAAAGATGAATTGGGTGGAGGTTACAAGATTTTGTGGAAGAACCACCTCCTTGAAATGGACCTGTCCCAGCTTGGAGCAGATTGAAGCTTCCCAAGGTCCAGCCAAGCTGTCTAAGAGCAGGGAACCCAAAACAGAAATACCCAGCTCAAGGCTGTGTGGGGGAGAGCTTTGGTGTATGTGCAGCACAGGGCCAAACTGGCCCTGCACAGGGTTATTTCCTCCATCATATGGCTCACATGGCTGGAGATCTTCGATACCAGAGTGATGTTCTCCACATCCATCATTAACCTATTCTTTCCTCACCTTACAGAGCCTGTACTAATCTTCATCCTCACCAGYTTCACTCCAGGCTTCTTAGGGAACAATATACCATACTTTCCTGAATTGCAAACAGATTACATTTAATGTCTTTCCTTTGTGTACAAAAGAAAATAGAAAAATCGGTTCCCTCACCCAAAAAAAGAGAAAAAGCAGGTTAAGTTGGCTCACTCTACCATGGACAAACCTCTATTGTGGGTAAACCTGCACTTCCGAGCTTGCATTTGGTTCACTGCCTTCAACCATGTGTTCTTTCCTATTTTTTTAAACTGGTTTACTACTGAGATCTGACTCAARACCCTCCAGTTTCTCAAATCCCTTCTACTCCTCTCCTTTATTTTTAAATACTGATGCTGTATGTCTTATTCTGTATTTACAGTAGAAATCTCCGTTACTAGATCTGAAATATGATTTCCAGTTCATTCTGTGTTTTGGCATGGGATTTCTCTGACATGCTTAATTTGATGATATTCAACCTTCAAATCTCCCTCTTCAGATTCTGTCACTTCTGTAATTTCATTAATGTTAGCCAATCTTCCTCTATCTTCCTTTATCCCATTTTTAACACACTCATTCCCCAAAATAAAGTCTGGTCATGTAAGAGCATTAAACTGAATGGTGCTCCTAATAGAGTCTGGAAAATGACACAATATATCCATCCCATCTGTATCTTTAAAATCATGGTGATGCACATTTTTCATTATAAATATTAGTACAAATATAAATATTTGGCAAAAACAATATTAA
>NW_026623272.1:2090009-2143469 GCF_030028575.1 Malurus melanocephalus | reverse complement strand
AAAAAAAAAAAAAAAAAAAAAAAAAAAAAAAAAAAAAAAAAAAAAAAAAAGTAATCTCTGTTACTAAGTTGTATTTGTTTTTCTCCTATCCTGTGCCTGTACATGGTAGAAAACAGCACTTAACACCAGGACTAGCAGCTACCCTTGGCTGCTTTAGTGTATGTCGTGTCCTTCCTGCTGTGTTTTATTAGACAAATATAAAATTAACAACAGAGCTATAATGATTCCCTAAACTGGTTCCAACACAAATTTCCAATTTGAGGTCAGATGTATTGCCTAATAAAGTTTTACAACAGCAGTCAAGTAGTGGTAGTTAGCTCCTCAGAAATACAACTCTTAATTCACCAAATTTAGTTTTAAGACTTGTTCATCACATAAAACAAAAATAAATATTATTATAGCTTTACTCAAAATGTTCAGACGATAACCTCCAGATAAGATGGCATTGAGTTACTTTGACTGCAAACAACACAATTAAAGATACTTGATATATTTACATTTGTAGCAAATATCCACTATAACATTTTGATKACTTGACCTGATGCTTGTAAACTGTCATTCTGAAGCTACTTGGCAAGTACCCGCTGGTAATTCCACTGCTTACAGAGCATGAAACTTCAGATAACAGGCTACTATGGGCTTGTACAAAGGGAAACCTTTTGTGTTCATGATGAAGGAAACTGGGGCAAATAAACACTTCTTTAGCATATCAATAAATTAAAACTGAAGGGCTATCATGCTAAAACCACAGCTAACAGCAGAATGTGTTCCACAAAAACAAAAAAGTTCATCTCCCACAATGGTTGTTTGATAYATTTTGGAATTTGGTGTTAGTCCTTAAGTCTTTATTGGAAGCCACTGACAAAGTCCATCAGAAATTATATTAAAAACAATAAAAATGCAAGTGAAATTTCCACAAACCTGAATTGAATCCATAGAAAAGGTATTTTAATATTTAATCATGTCTGTAAATCACTGGTTTGGATGTGTCTATTTAAAGTGTACAAATTTAAGTGAGCTACCCTGCTAGAGCAAAAACCTATCCCAAAGGATGACTTGATCTAACCAGAACATTTGTACAATAAAATAAGGAAGATGCAGCTTTTTTCCTCCCCAAATTTACTGAGCAAATGAGGTGAATTAGGACTTTGTTAAATAATACACACAAAGAYGGTGGTAAGGGAAGTAAATGTTAGTGCTGTAATGTACAGAATTAAAAATATAYTATTCTAGGTCACACACAATTAAAACTTTTATGCACATGAAGAGCAGGATTGTKTGAGAGTGTCTGTACAGCAGACTTGATGGCCAAAAGTTCCTTGGGATGAATGTAGATGAGGTAGAGTGAGAGTTTTCACAACCACAAACGAAAACAAAGGCACTGGCCTTGGAGTAAAATTTATATGCACATATATTTATAAATATCTCTTTAGAGATACTGTATTTATAAATATTTCTTCATAAAAAAAACCTCTTCAAATCTAACAACCCTCGAGACTGTTTTGCAGAAAAATCAGCTTAAACCATTCTTTGAATACAGAGCACTCTCCCTSCATTGCTCAAACTATTCATTTTGAGTTGCCTCAAGTTTCAAGTGTAACTACCAACTTGAATATGCACATTAACTGAGAGATGGTGAATACACACCTTCAGATGCACCAGAGTGAATAACTGAGAATGGTTCCAAATGGATAATCTGCCAGGCAAATAAAAAGAGCAAGATCACACACAGTAATATGCACTGTAAAAGGTGTAAGCTGCAATGTCTGCTGGGCTATTTTTGTCTAAAAGCCCTCTTCCCCAATATGACAGCAAACATTGCTGAACCTGCACCATTGTTTTGCAGGGCAATCAAACAGGGGTAATATTTTGGACAGAAGGCTGACCTACCCTATGGATGCAAGCATTATACAGGGCCTCATATGGCATAACATCATCTCTCCAGCTCTTCAGAGTCTACAAAAATCTCATCACAAACAATTAACAAAGCCAGAGCTAACATTTAAATTGCTTTCAGAATACTGAAGGTGTCCAGCAACAAAGAATCACATGCTTAGTTTCAAGCAGAAAATATTTAATGTAAGGTATTGTGTCTCTTCGGCTTTATGCTGTGTTTTTCTGAGTCCTATAAAATCAGGAGATAAAATGAGATTGTACTGTTACAGATTAGCTTTCCTTTCCTCCTTCCTCCTCTGCTCCTTCTCCCCACTTACAGACTCTTTGGGGTTTCATTATTTAACTTTCCCCTCAGGCATGGGGATAACACCATTGGAGCCATTTTGCAGGCAGCAGGATTCTATAAATGAGGCACTTATTTAAACAGCTTCACACAGAGCTGATGTCAAAGTTCTTGGCTATTTACAGGTGACATCACAAGAGATGCCTTCTGAAGCACAGCCAAAACAAGTACCATGCACAGATTAATTTTTCTTGTCCAAYATACATCAGAAAACAGTCATTTCACCCTCGCTTCACTGCACAAAATCTTCCTTCAAGCAAATATATGACAGAGCTGCACAGCAACTWTTTTCTGCCTGTTGAACAGACTAGAATTTGGATATTGCTGGGCAGGATTTGTGGGTACAATTCTCTCTCCCATCACATTTGCACATCCTCAGTGAGAGCCTAGAGCAAAGAAACTCCCCCAACTCCACAAACCAAAAAATTMTGTCAGGTAGCAGCTCTTGAGTGATATGGCTCAATAATCATTTAATTAATCAGGATCTGATGGTGCCAACTATAATAATAAACCAATATATGAATAAATTAGTTCTCACTTTACATTTCTTGGAATCCAACTGAAACACAACAAAGATTCAGGAATAAGACCATAGACTTTTTTGAAATATACATTTTTTGAAATTTGCAATTTTGAATAAGACTTTTTTTAAAATTACAACAGGGGGTTAAATATATAAAATCTTTAAGTGGGAAATAAAAAGAAAACAAAACCAAAACTATATTTTCCAAGGTCAAGTAATTTCATAAGAGCTCTGCTTTCCAAACTCAGGGTGGGAAGGTGCTGGTTTAGGCAGCTCCACTATCCCAGCAGAGCCTCTCCTGTGAGGGGAGAAACTGCACCAGCACCGCTTGCAGGACCCAAAGTTTTTAAATTTAATGTGCTGACTTAAACAATATATACACATGCTTTGAAACAYCTCTCCATTCCTCTGTTAGATATTAATTCTACACAGTAAATTTTGCCATTTATTAGCATACATTTGGAGTTTATTTTCTCAATGTTTAATCACGCATGGTAGTCATTAGCATATATGAACACTCCTTTTCTAGAGCAGTTTGTGAAGAATTCTCATTTGAGTTAATTGCTATGTAAGATAGCTAAATTCTAATTAAAATTCAATGGCACATGTAATGATAAAATTTATCAATACAGTGTCTTTCTCAGCAGCTACTTTTATTAAATTACTTAGCTTCATTGTTTATTTCTTGAGATTGAGATTCTAAATTAGTCTGCTTTTAAGCAGTGAAACAATAATTTCMCTAGGTTTTAACTGCAATATTTTTACTTGATATTTTAAGTGAGTAAGTACCTTTCAAGTTTTGTATTGACTTGTTGTTGCTTGGCTATGTCTCTGAAGATCTTTATTAACCTCTGTCTCCTGGCACTGAAAACAAAAACAGCAGCACACGATTGGTACCCTTGAAACTAATGGTAAAACATTAATGGTAAAATCCCATCACTGAGCTAGGAGCCATGCAGTTCACAAGTATCTTATGCAAAATATAATGTGATTCAAATAAAATGTGATCAGATTAAAAGAAAAAACACACCTTTTTCATGAAAGCATTGCTATTTTTCTGCACCCACCCTAGTAATGAAAATTGCTGCAGCACCAGATATAATTTACTTTAGTTAATGCAAAACCTTGCCGGTGCAGAGGTCAAAGCAGCAGCCTGGGCTCTTTCTTCAGCTCCCTTCAATGCTGCACTTCTCAAAGYGACCACTGTGGATGTTTATGAGTATTTGCATAAGCATCTGCAAACTGAGGAAAATACTTYGCTCATGCAAACACTTTTCCTTTTTTGAGAAAATTTATCTATATTAGCCAAGTCTTGTGGCTTAAAAATACAAAAATATTTTTTTGGATCGCTTTCATGTGGGTAGGATTATACATGTGTAAAAAAGAATTGTGTGAGGTTTTAATCTGAGTTCAAGCTTTGCTCCCTGCATGCAGGATGCACTGCTGGAAATGAAATGTGCTCTGAACAAAAGCAAAAGAATCTCGAGCAACACAAACTCCTTTCTGCTGCACCAAATGCAGAAGGCTGTTATTCTCAAACATAAAAATGACTAATCACCCTTTAATCAAGTTATGGTTAATAAAGCCATCCAATTTTTGCTTAATCATGTTAATATTCAGACATGTTAAACAGTAAATCCCTTCAGGCATGCAAGCCTGTTTGCCAAGTTTCAGCCTACAACAAGGTGTAAATCTCTGAAAACAGCCCTTTGGAAATGCTGAGAAACGTTTGGCGTTGGGAATGGAAGTAGGCATCTGAAAAAAAAAAAAAAAAAAAAAAAAAAAAAAAAAAAAAAAAAAAGGAGAAGGCAGAGCTCAGTTTCTCTACAAATTTCTACCCTAAGATTTGCAGAATGTAATTCCAGTGCCCTAGATTTAGTGTGTGCAGAACCCCTATTGCTGTACAAGCCACAGAATATTACTGAAATAGGCAGGAAGAAGAAAGATTGACTATAATTAATTATTAGCAGAGGATAGTATTTAKGAAGAAAGATAACTGTACTTCCACCTAAAAGTTTAATTATAATAGATCAGATTCTCAGAGACATTTGTAATCAGGTTTATTCAGTTGTTTGTTTTTAAAGGTGCTTTATGACTTTTGAAGCAGAATAAAATGATAAATAATGCATTTTCCTCAGTGTTGGTGGGAAAACTCAGGCTATAATTAGCATACAAAATTACATATTCTGATACTTGATGTTCAGTGATACCACTTCCGTCATGTCATACGGCATAAATGAAAAGCTGGCAATCCGAATACCCCCAATAACTTTATTCTTATAAACAACCACTGTTGCTCCAACTCWGCTTTTCTTCAATAACCCTTTATAGTCAGAGCCCCCATATCTCCCAGCAGCTCTGTTCTAACTGAGATCTGCCCTCTGTGCTGCAGCCTTACTGCAAACACCASATTTCTGTCTGTTCCTAAAGAGCAGCGCAGGAAAAGCCGTGGCACTGCGGCCAGGAAGGCCCCTTGAAAGGGAAAGCCTGGGGAGATGCTGGGCAGGGGCTCCAACAGAGGAGCTTTGTGCTGCCATGCAAATGGATCCCCGCAGCAGCCTCCAGACAATGCCCAGGGAGAAGGCAGGGAGAGCCAATCCATCTGTGGAGAGCTGCGGAACTCAGCCTTCCCCACATTCTTTCTCTCACACAAAACACTCCATGTTGACAGCTGTGAATTTTAAACAACTATTCTGTGTATGTTTTTCTAATTTTGTGAATTCAAATAGTTTCCTCGGCATCAGGGGCTCAAAGCAGAGTGCTGGGATTTCGTAATTTAGAGATTTTCGTGCTTTTCAAGGAGTCACAACAACTCAGATTGAAAAACAAAGTGGAAATTAAGTGTCTAATGGAGGGAGCATCAAATGGCAAGAAAAGTGATTACTTTAGAGGTGTTGCACAAAATGAAATTCATATTTACATAAATTATGATTACAGAGAGTCTCTGTAAGCTAAACTATGCATGTGATAAATATATTAATAAAAAGCATGGAAACTTTGCTTGACTAAACATTCTGATCATTCAAAATCCACTCGCAATTTGTAGCACTCCTTTTAAAAGAAAAACTGCAGTATTTTGAAGAAAAAGTTTGCCTTCAGTCAATTAATCAAATAAAATATTTGGATATCAGCAATTTGTCCATGTAATGAATGAAGTTTTTTTACTAGGTCAAGAACTAACTTAAAACAGATGCTGGTGTGGAGCAACATTTCTCTGACATTGAAAAAAAATAACAACCACCACTGAAAAATCCCAAGCACCAGTTAAAAGACTCCCTGTAAAACAGAAAAAAAACAAATGAGTTTTCCTTTTCCCATAAAAAAAATTTAAAAGAAAATACCTGAAAATAGCATCATCCCATGAGTATCCCATGGTTATCCTGTCATGAACATGGATATATCTGCAAAATGGAATTATTACAGRTAGGCTGTCATTAAACAATTCTGGCCAAAAATGAGTTTTGGATCTACTCTGTAGAAGTCTGTATAACCAGCACTGGTGGAGCTGTATTCATCAGTGCTCTGGGAAGGGAACAAACAGGAAAAACACAGGGAACTGGAAGTCAGGACGAGTGGGTGCCATTCCTGGCTCTGCCACTTTGAATCCCCCAGAGACTCCTTCCCTGGTTTCCTCTCCCTGAATGTGTGATTTTAAGTGGAGGCAGTCAGGAACCATCCCTTTCTATCCAACAATTCAAAGAGTGAAACCAGTTTCAGACACACTCCAGTCCTTCCTGCAGAGCGGGGTGGTTCTCCTCTGACAGCTCCTGCAGACCCATCCTCACCAGGATTTAACCCAAAGGTGAAATTGCAGGAGCCAGGAAGATCCTGCCCTCCCAGGAGGCAGAGCACTCCAGCAAACCATCCTGGTGCCAGGATCTGTCCTTGTCACAGCCACACCCTGTGCCTTTCCCCACCACTGTGGAATTGGCTTCTGCTGTAGCCCATCTTTGTCTCTCAAGACCAACAACCAGATCTTTGCTTGAGCCACTGACCCCTTGCCTTTAGAGATCACTCAAAAATCCCTGTAGGAGAGCGATGCATTTTTCCCCTGACTCCAGCACCAGTCTCCACACTGGTGAGACCCACTCCATGCTGACAYTTTCTCTCCCTAATATCTCCAGGAACCAAACWGCAAYAGCAATGTGGTTTTGCTTAGGGGAGGACAGGAGGTAGGTTTTGTCTCGTCTGGAAATGTATTTTCCCTTCTTCCCAGTCATTTATTGTTCTTCTTTTGGCACAAGAAGAACATATTTTGGACATGAATTTCTCTGTGGGTGTTACATTGGAAATTAATCTTTCTGCAAGGCATACACGGTGCAGGACAGTTTTGAAATACATGTGAGAGGATGGAGGTGGGAGGGAGCGCACGGAAATGAGGCCATTGGTGGGGCAGGCAGAGTTATCTGGAGTGGCCCTGCCACCCTGGGGACCTCTCTCGGCCACCATTTCACACGTGATCCCAGCAAAACATCCCATCTGAGCACTGACTACTCCACTCCTTCCTCCTTTCAGGGTGACCTCACTCTTACTTCTCTTTTTGGTGGTGTGGTGTATTCCATTTGTATGTATGGTGATACAAAGTACAGCCAGGTTCCAGTCCCCTGTGCTGGGCACTATGGAAAGAAGAAAAAAAGAAAAGAAAAGTTGTAGAGCTTTGATCCAAAAGCTTGAAAGGATCAAAGAACCACAAAAACCATTAAAATTGTGTATGGGCTTTTTGCTTAAATAAAAAAGAATAAAAAGAAGAAACGTATCAATTTTCTATAAAACAGATTCTAATGAGTCATTAAGAGGCATTGGAAAGTGCAATGTACATAGACATTCAGGCTCTCCTCTGACTCAGAATTATGCTTTGCGCAAACAAAAGGCTTCTCTCTACAGATTTACACAATAGGTTTACACRGAGCCATTACGATCTATCATGTAACTGAGTGCTTAATGACTCTTTAATTTAAGGATTATTGACACAAAAGATGTAACAGCTGCTTAAGAGTTACTACACAGCAGCAGCTTTGCAAAGAGATATCACTTCATCATTTTTATATTTTCTAAACTACCCAAAGACTCTTACAGTCATGGCAGTGCCTTGAAAGAAAAAAAAATCGAGAGGAAATAAATTAGAATATAYTTGACTCAGCGAACAAAGAAAAAAAGTTAAATTTAACATTCTCAGTTAAGAACAGATTTCTTCTTATTTATTTCTSACAGTGTGAAACCTTTAAAAAACAAAACCAAACTTATTTTATCTGAAAATAAGCCTTCTAAACTAAGACCCTGTATTTTCTGCTGAAGTCCAAGAATTTATTTTTTTTAGGAAAGTTATAAGGCCYTTGGAAAAAGCCTTACACAAAGGCAGCACTAACACAAGTTTAAGTACAAGGGGTAGTGGGCGTCACTGTACCAGCAAAAGCTTGAAAATGGAAGAGAGTTTGGTAGGCTGTGTGCGTGTATACATATATATATTTATAACCCCCTTAACAATGAATATTCCTGCTGCCAAGCATTTGGAGACAGAGTTGATTTCCTTTCAAGTAATTGATGTAGGCTTTCTTCAGGACCCCGTCCAGACAAGTTCTCCACCGTGGAGCAGGAAATCACACCGTCAAAGGAAAGCTGAGCGCTCCTTCCACACAGCCCGGGTCARCCCCTCCAAAACACTAGATTTATACGACTGCTGCCAAAAAAACTTGCATTTCCATGCCCTCCTGTTGCTAAGATAAAGGATGTTTCCTACTGCCTCAGAATGCCGTCCTCATTYAAAACTCCAGCTATGTTCTGACAAAACACGCTGCTGTCACCCCAAATTGAGCAAATGAGCCTACGTCCTACAGTATAAAGACCAAAAGAGTTATTGAATATCACCCGGGGAGCACAAAATGAAAAGGCTCCCATTTCTTCCTGACCTTTTTGGGGCATTTTTTTCCTGAAATCGGCCGAGCCCTTCAGCCTTCATTTCTCATGCTGTCTGTGGTAGCACAGGAAGGACAGCCTGGACTTTGCAGTTTCAAACAGATCAAGTTTTGTTAAATAACTTTTTCTTTTTTTTTTTTTTTTCTCCTTCTTCAAACCCAAAGCGGAAGGGAACACTATGAAGAAAATGGAAACTGGCAAAGAGCTTTAACTTCAAATAGCCTTATAAGTCAGCGTTGATGTGCAAAACTAATTCTGTTTTTTTGGCATTTAAATATAACCCGACAGTTGCAGAAGGGAGGGGTGAGGGTGGGAGAAGCGCAAGGCAGATTCCCAGCCAAGTGCAAAATACGGAGACGTGTAGCTCTACAACTTTTGTTTATCAAATGAAATAAGGATTAGATTTATTGGCACCAAGCTTTGCAGGGGAGACTACAAACTTGACCTGGAAAATTTCAGGAAAGGAATCCTAGGACAAAAAGCAGTTCCGTACTGCTCCTGTCTTGGTGAAAGGCATTTCACTCACGGCACAAGGGGATGTTTCCACAGAAGAGAATCCCAAGCTTCAGCAAAATAGATATGCAAATTACTCCATTCATTAAAAAAAAAAAAAAAAAAAAAAAAAAAAAAAAAAAAAAAAAAAAAAAAAAAAAAAAAAAAAAAAAAAAAAAAAGAAAGAAATACCATTGAATATAATGTAACTAAATATTTGTTCAGGGTTAAGTGATGTTGTCTAAACAAGCAGAAAAGCCCCTTTTTTATGCAGATGGGCTCCCCCCATTAGGAGTGCTGGCCACATACTTACTACTTGTTTATTTCTATGCTTTTCATTTCCTAGAAATCTGTTGTGTTCTTTTAGAGATGCATGAGGTTAGCAATATTCTGGCWCTGGGTATTCATGTGACCCACACCATCCTCTCCTCGGGCTTTAACCAAGCAGCCATTGCTACCACTGGCCATGAACGCACCAGTGGGGAAGCACACACTTCTCATCCTGTAAGGACAAGACATGAACCCGACTTGGAGGCGTTTACCAGTCTGTGATAATTCATATGGAAAGGTCTGCATTGATTGTCCTACAGTTCCCACCTGCATGACCCAGCCTGACCCGCCACATTCCCCAYGGGGAGTGCCACGGCCTCCAGCACCCAAAATTGTGCCACCCTTGTCTCTGTGGCTTTCACTGCTCAAGCTGCTGGCCCAAAGCACCACCCAGAAACAAAACACAAAAAAGAGTGAGAAATTCCGTTCTACTGCATGAAATAATCACCAATGTGAGGGGTCAGCAAACACTGCAGCAGCCTCAGGGCTGTGGCATGGGGGGAGCTGAGTGCCAAACAGGATCCTGAGTGCCAAACAGGATCCTGGGTGCTCTCCTCACACCGGAGATACGATGTGGAATCACTCGAGCAGAGGGGGACATCTCCAAGGGCTGGCTCAAAGGAAGATGAGTGAATGCCACCACATTGAGCAGGTTTCTGAAGGGGAGGCATCACAGCTTATCCTGCTGGAGAGAAAGCAGCTGTGTGAAAAGTGCAGGGGGTTAAAGAATATTGCCAAATTTGGGGGGTGGGCGCGTGTAAACAACATTAAAATATGATGTATAATATTTCCTTTGAACTTTTTAAAGCATATTTAATAGAGGTCACTCAAAAACCCATCTTAAGTRGTCACCTTAACAGGAAAAACACATTCACAAATGGATATATTGTCTCTTTTATCACAAACAGAATGAGAAGTGTTTATATGTAGTCCTGACTCAAAATCCCAGTTTATTACTGACTAGAGTAAATAATCTCAAATAAACAATTAACAAACATATATTTCTATTTAATGTCTGCTTCTGTGTAGTCCCATTATTCAACTGCTCCCTTCTAGGGAAAAGCCACTCATGAGTCTGTTCTGAAATGATTTTTTCCAAATACTATTTATATAAAGTTTTTTTCTGGCTGGTTAGTCACATCAAATCAAGACAGYCCATGATCAGACAACTCTACCTGGTAATGGACAGGCGCCTTTTGGTGGGGCGTCTCTCTCAACATTTATTTATTGTTGCTGAAATTAAATTTTCTACTGAAATTTTCTACTGGAGCCCCAAGGTACCAAATCCCCAAAAGGGAAATATTATATTTCAGCCCCTAGGAGACCTTACTGCCAACCATCAATAGCCTCAACAAAGAAACAGACAAAACAAAATATTTGAAAATGAAAACACAGCTTTGCACGCAGAAGCCACCCCTCAACCTCCCCCCACATAAGAGCCCTGGGTTATCAGGGAAACTTCTGTGGAATTTCACACACAGCACTCATTTCTTTTGCCAGTCCTCTTTACCTTTACTTTCATAAACAGCTCTTCTCCCTTCTTCTGGAGAGGAAAGCAACCTACCATACCCAGATGGATTTAATAAGGGAGGTCAAAGAATAGGAATGGATTAAAAGATTAGGAAGAAGAGTAGGAAGGCTTTCACCTCTCAGGTTTCTGCCCTAAATTTGTCTGTTATCACCAGTGAACAAGTAATGTAACCATCGAGGATCTGTGGTTGCATGGAAATCTCTCCTTCAGTTTCTAAGAGCTATACTAAGGAATCATTAAAAAGAGTCTGAATATTTTAAAGATATATACTGAGGCTGCCTCTCATTACCAAACCCCTCCTTAATTTTTTCCATATTCTTAATGGCTATAAACACACCTAGATGGCTTTTCAGTTAAAAAAAACTCTCCATACTTTTCACAATAAAAATCAGATTTTTGAGGTACGTTTTGTTTACCTGTGACTTCAAATATCAAAGATACACATTACTACACAGAACTTATAGTACACCTGTTGATTGACCAGTTCTTCATGTATCAAGTTAAACCTCCTACAAGCAATAATCTGCAGGGGAAAAAAAAGAAAAGAAAAAAAAGGAAAGAAAAAGAAGAGAACAATCTGACTCTGCCAAGAGCTACTCCTGTAGTAAAGCTGAAAAGCAACTTTACCACTCCATGATTTTGGTGAAATCATGTTAGAGTCGATCATTATAGTATTACCAATGGCTAAAAGTGACAGCTTGTGCACATTAGTCCATCTGTCTCTTACGACACAGCTCACTGCTTCAGCTCCAGAAATTATAGAGAAATTATCTAATTTTTCCCAAGACAAGGGAAATACAACTGGTAAAGCACTTGAAAAGCAAATCAGCCACACATATAGGGTCCTCTCTTGGAATGAAAGGAGAGAGCTCAACAAGTAGGATGCTGTTTCTAGGTTTTAGAAATTTTTCAGGACCTAAATGACATATTTRGTTCAGGATTTAGAACCAGCCATGATTACGTCCAAAGTGCCTTCAGTTAAGAAAATCAAATTGCACAACAGAACCAACAGCCGTGACTGAGGCTGGTTTAATAATAAATTCAAAACTACTTAAAATGAACCTCATGTTTCCATGGTGATGAATATATATCTCCCTCCAGACTGTCTTGTGATGTAGAAAACATTCACCAGTAGTATTTTGGTAGCAATCTTACTAGTGGAAAATTCATTAGTATTGTTCAAGATGGYGATAACGCTGACTTGGATTAATTCTAGACTGAACTTGGTGAATTGGCAGATGGAGATGAAAGCAGTAGAGTAACCAGTGGAAAAGTAAAATAAGTGAAGATACCTGATTGTGACATATTAAAAAAAAAAATGACCACTGGTGGCTGCTAAAACAAGTGTGCAGACCTGTTACTTTACCTGTCTTATACCCACTAGTTAATCCATTTTTGCTTTAGTAAGCTCCCTCACCATCGAGAAGATTTAAACCTTCAGAAACAGATACAGAATGTTATCRTCTCCTTAGGTCAGCTTTGCTTAATGGCAGTGAGGCATGGCCAATTGCAGACACCCTTAACATAACATATTTGACAGGTATAAGATCAGGCATATAAAATAGGAGAGGTCCCAAAGCTTGCCTTTATTCACAAGGCTGCTCTAAGGGTATGAACTGCTAAACTCTGTCATCATCCCTTAACTTACAGAGCTCCTTAATACGATATGGTGTTCTATTCAGGGGGAAAAAAAAAAACCTTCTTAAGAGTACATATTTGACTTTGATCCGGTGACATGTTTCTGAAGGAAAGCATCTGACAGGACAAAGATGTACAGTGCTTCATTTAGCCTGTGTGCCATATGTGGCAGTTTAAGGATGGCTGTCACAGCCCCTTCGGCTGCCATCCAGSATCGCACGCCGTGGCAGAGCGCAGGGATTGCTGCTGGGCTTCAGCAGGAAAAGGCTTGTGAAGAGTTTCTCTGGGCTCCTTCCAACAAATGCATTTACATGTTCCATTCAGAAATTTAAAAAAATAAGACATTTTAACTTGCAATCAAAAAACAAAAAGAGAAATTTAAGAACTCTTCATGTCATAGAAATGACATTAATATTTTTGTTCAAAAAGCCCGTAAGTATGGGTGTCATTTTAAGCACGCAAACAGATGTTAATCAGCCTGCTCAAGGACTTAAAGCTACATATATTCAAAACCACTCTGCTAGGAAAAAGCCTACAGACACACACAGCTTCCATCAGTCAACAGACTCAGAAATCCTGGTATGGAKCTGCAGTTTTTAAAACATGATCTGCTCCCAAATATGAATTTCATGGATACTGTTTTAATCAGAAACAATTGCAAAGTTTTAGAAAATGCAGCCAGAAATAAAATGCAGTGCTTTTGGTGTATAATTGTCCTTGCAAACATCTGCACAAGYCAAAATGCTCATTAGCTATGAGGAGGTAACTGGTACCCGTTGTGAATAAAATTCATCTTTAGAGATTCCCTGCAATTTTCTTGRAAACCTGATTTAGATTTTAACTTCTCTCTGTGTTGTCAGACAGTCCTTTGCAGTTTTCGTATTCCTTCCTTTGGTTTTATTCACTAAATCTGAAAGACATTCAGCAGTACAGCACTGCTATAGTATGTTTCTAATTTAAAAAGGAGCAAAGCCGTACAGGAGGAAGGGAAAGAAAAGGAACGGCGTGAGGGGGAGCTGATTAGACAAAGATTTGTCAGAGTGGACAGTGTTTATGAAAACAATCAGCATTACATCTAAGCCAATCCCCTTGTTACACAGTCTAGCTTCCTACTCTTGTTCCTTCAGAAAGCTGTTTGGGATTTCCAATATTAATGTCCATCAGTTTAGCTGATGGAGACTTTAGCAGGMATGTCTTTTTTAATTTCAGATTAGGAAGAAATGTATAATGTCAAGAAGTAATATGAGTGATATGTTACACRGACATGCAACTAAAAGATTGCTTTTTCTCTTGTGATTTCTGATAGTCAACACCAGTTCTCTTTTTCCTGTAATCATGATTCTAAAGGCACTGATTATGTCAAACAAATTCCCYGCATGGGTTCAGAAATGAGTTTCTTCAAGTCTCACAGCTTGGTGGCAATATTCAAACATTTATCCAATTACAGTCAGTATTCATACAATGAAATTAGCGTCTTGAAAGAAAACTACTGAACTGAAAAAAAAAAAAAAAGTTTAGGTAACAATTTTCAATTTACCAACTGACCTCAKGTCTCAGTAGAGATGAGTGTGATCTATTCCTCATATTTCCCTTCATGCAATCAGCAACCTAAATGTATTGCAATTAAACCACAGTCTAATTAAAACACAATAGACTTTTCAGTAATGAATCTTTCTCGTGAAGAGGATCTTCAACACTTACTTCACAAACAATAGCACTTGTCAAGAGATGTTAAACCAGTTTTGGAACTGAGGCTTTTCACAGCAACTTGGAATATTTAGTATTTTGGTGTTTGGTGCTCAGTGTCAGCCAATTCCTTATATTCCCAAAACTAATGATCTGTAGACAAATATACATAATTAAAAAAATTCATCAGTGTGCCTGGGATTACATGTGGTTTTCCAAAGGAAGTGGCCTGGCCTATCACTTTCTGACCTATTTTTGCCTTGTTCCACTTCAGCCTGTCCTCTCAGCTGAATGCTGGAAACTGCATTCAGTTAAGCGGGATAAAAATAACAATAAAAACTCAGTGCCTATAGCAACCCTCGAGCTACAGAAGGAGAAAAGAATTACATTTTTAATTCACAAGGTTCTTTTTACATATAATCATTCTTTTTACGTAAAGGTCAAGTTACAAGACTTTCTGCATTATGCATAGTGATTTCCATTTTGGCTTATTATTCAGTGGTATAAAATTTATGATGTCAGATTTCATGACAGTTAAACCTGAGTTTGTTCTGTTTCAGAATGACATCTAGATATAGTGAATAACAACGCTTCTATGTTAAAATAGCCCCATATTTTTAGGTTGGCTCCTATAAAAGAAATCAGACCAAGAGATACTTGAACAGATGTTCAGAAAAATATTTCACTCCAAATGCTGACAAACTACAATGGGAGTAGAGTTGCATAATAGGAAATTAATCATTTAAGTCAATCACAAAAAAAAWTTCAATTGTTTGGAATCAAAATGTTTGGCAAATATTCTCTTCTTTTTGTACTATTGCAAGGAATTTGATATTCAAACCCAAAAAATCTAAGAAACATACTCAGCGCTGTTGCTTAATCCCTTTATGAGAAAAAAACAGGTTTTTCAAGGGAATACATGTATAAAAGCACATTTTATTTGTTAATGTGTGTACCAGATAATGATTTTTAGCTGCCAGTACAATTATTTATTATGACAATGCAACACCTCTAGTGAAAATTGAGTAGTCTTAAGGTGTTCTGTGCTGTTCATTCATGCAAAGAATTCTTGTCAAATATTTTAATGAGAAGAAAAGTATGGCAGTCAAGATTAAAAGTCAAGGTGACCTTTAACTGTGGAAAACAGTATCTACATATCACCTTACATTTTTTTTTAAGGTCATCACTTCTCTCTTGAAGAGTCATTCCATAAATGGAAGTAGGCAGTGCAACAAGAAAGCGAACTATAAAAACTATCCTTCCCTCAAAATTAAGCTCTGTAATTTTAAAATTACATYACCCCTTTGGTATAAATATCAAACACTTGCTATGGTGTCTTGAGCAAAACAAGCGAGAAAAAACAGGGATATACAACTGACCCCCGGCCCTTGGTAAAGCAACAGCGCGACAGCTCCGGCATTGTCACTGCTCATTGCAAAGAACAAACTCTCCTGTGACCTGGCCACAGCCAGGGTGTGCTGAGTCAGCTGGAAAACTGCTCTGATGGGCACCTGATGGGCACCTGATGGGCACCTGATGGTTTGTTGTTCTCAAGAGTCTTCGGGGAAACCAAGGATGCTCCACAGCACAGCCGTGAGCTGCTTCCAGCTGCCCCGGTGAGCCGAGCAGACACCCTGCTCGTGCCACACTCAGCTGAGCTTCTGCTGCATGAGCAAAATCAGCACAGCCAATGTGACCTTCACAAGTCCAGGAGAGCCTGGAAATACTGCTCCAATTATCAGAGCTGAAAAACAAACAAATCACTGAATTCTGGGTGTTCGTGTTTGGAGACGTAACCAGTGGGTGATTGGTTACTTGCACCTCACACACCTCTGCCAGAAACCCTCCAGAAGGCATCCAACCTGCCAGATCCAGGGCAGAATCTCACACTTGAAAAGTCCTGCATTTCTTCTTCCAGCCTTCTTATAGATTTCTTTTCCCCCTCTACAATGGTGGCGAAGACAAGCCACCCGCAGTGCACTTCCTGGATCTCAGTTGTGTTAAAAAGGAAAGTTTTTGCATCCAATGTGTCTGCACAAAGAAGCATCACACCCCAAGGGCAGCTTGAGAAGGACCTCAAGGCTGGTCCTAAATAATGCCAKGAACCTACTTTCTAATTTATTTACTTTATCTCCAATTTTATTCGCTTATCTGCCATCTTTASTGACTTTCCCACACTGAAAGCAGTTCAGGTACAACATGACATGAGAGTGGTGATAAGGCTTCCAGATTAGCACTGGTTTGGGTCCAGCCAGCTTGGCACGAGCTGCTCATGAGCACAGGCAGCAAAATTAATGTTTACTTGAATCTTTCCACAAAGATACATTCTTAGTTATATATACTAAGAGGATTACTCACAGAGTATCATTAATCATTTTTATCACTACCAAACATAGTATCAAACACACAGAAAAATGTAGTTCCTAATTGCTGCTATGGAGACAAAGCAGCAGAGGAGCAGGAGATGAAAATAAAGTACTAGGTGTCATTTCTTCTGTGAAATTATATGTGGAATGTTTTAATTAATGGGTGATATCATTTATACAAGGTTCTAAGTGAATCTTAAATAATTAYAACAACCAAACACAGTAAATCAGATTTTAAAATTTCCTAAGAAAAATGTTGTGGATAAAATTTCTAAAACGTATAATAATGGAATGAATTTATTAAAATATGAGAAYGCTAGCACAGCTTCAAATCAGAGCCTGAACTTAGTGCTGCTCTAGATTTAATAAGATTGGTGTTCTTTCCCACTAAGAGTATCCATTTTCTTCTGAAGGCCAATTTACCACATATCATGTAATGAAATGAATAAATCCATGTTTGGTTTGTTGTGGTTTTTTTTTGTAAAATATTAGAATCTGCTTAAATTAAGTTAGCAATGATGCACTATGTTTTAATTATTTCATGTGACATACATATAATTTAAAGCAACTCTCACAAGTTGGGCACAAGTGAATTTTCTGTGCCTATAGGAACCTCCCCTCCCTCCCCCCCACGTTTTCTGAAAGTTAAATTTAAAAACACTATGGTACTTAAATTTTTACTTTTTACTTTTCCTTGTTGGTTGGCTGCTAATGCCTGACAAGTGGATTGCATTCCTACAACTGCTGATGCTATGTCCTTTCTCTTTTCAACACACAACTCTATTTTAAACACACTAGTCTGCTATTTTGGCTTTATTGAAATGTGCACAAAATTCCTTTTTTTAGCCACTGAAGAGACTTGGCACAAGTTATAAAAGATTTATTGATCTAGTACTAACTAGAGTACATTACAAATAGCCAAGTGCCAAACAGTTGCTTTGCACCAGATTGTGATTTCCAAGTGAGGAAAGGAAACTGGATTACTAATTATCTACAAAACTCTAAGTTTTCAAAAGCTGTGTACTTATAATTGAGGTCTTGSAAAATAAATAGTCTTTCTCTAATTAAGACAGTCTTTTATACCAAAATCTTTTCTTTAATATAGATACACACATAACCATTTTCTTTAAAAGAATGCTCAGGTCAGCTTTAAAGAAAATTCTTCCATTGGAAWGCATCAGCACTCTCCCAAAGCACTACCACTACTACCAAGGAAAAAAACTTTTAAACTTTTTAGAAAAAAAAAAAACCAATTAATTTACATCTTGTGCTGTATGGTTTTGACTTTGTAAAAGCTTTTCCTAAATGGTCTGTTTTGTTTTTCTTTCTTTTTTTTTCCCCCATTTTCTTTGCATCTATCCATGAGGACAAGTGGTCATAAGACATATGACAATATTRTGTCACTGCAGTGTGACTCCTAGGGATTACCTTAACCCTGTTATCTTTGGAATGGATGCTTGGGCTTGGCCCATGTTCACAAAGACATCTGAGCTACAGAAGTGAAGCAGAACCGGTCCAAGGATCTGTGGGACACACAATACAACCCTTAAACCTTATGGAGGCCATTGCATCAAATGAATTCATCTGATAAAACAGCAGTAGAGAGCTCAGAGGGTGACATCTGTCAGACATGACCTCATGCCAGCAGAGAGCAGGCTCAACCCAACCAYGAACACTGGTGATTTCATCACAGGAACAAGCAAAGTTCCCAGAGTTTATTCTGCTAATTTATAAGGGATTTACCACAACATTGGGTGGTAAGAAGCGTGTGATTGAGAGCCACAAGATTTTCCAGAAACACCTGCTGACACTTCAGCCACTTTGGATCCAGTGTCACCGCCACCACACAGAGATTGATGTCTGCCCTCAGCTCACAAGAGGTGCAAAGCTAAATCAGACTCTGAGTAGCAAAAAWAGGGACATAAGAAACCCAAAGCAAGAAGAAAGTTAGATTCAAAATAGCAGGGGAAAATAGCAGCCTTTCATTTATAAAATTGGTTTTTAATTATTGCATTTTAATGCAATAATTAGTGCCATAATTAATGCAATAATGCAATAGAAAAAGGTTGTCCTAACAGCTGACTAACAATGCATGGGTGTGTCTATTGAAGGTCCAGCTCCACAAGTTACAGGTCAACAGCCAAGATGTGCACAACTTTATTTCAGCCCCTGGGTAGACAAAGTATGTAGAAAATATAAAACAAGAAGAGGATGTGTAATTTAATATGTAAAGTTACTTGAGATACACCAATTATGTTAAATACATTTATAAATAGGCATACTTCTGCATTTAAAACCTTATTAAGAGCACAGGACACAGAAGAAACAGTCTGTTTGATCTGTTTTGAAGCTATGGTAATAGGAAACAAGTTTTCCTGCAACGTCTCTCAGGACCATCAAACAGTCCTTTTTTTTTCTTCTTTTTTTTTTTTTTTTTACAAGAATAAATACAGAGCCATATTTGAAACCATTAACCTAATGTTCACAAAGAAATCTCCCTTGTAGACGCAGTTGTTTATTAAGACTAACCCTAGTTCATTTTCCAGTCGCATTTCAGAGATAAGCAAAAATTATAGAAATAAAAATGTCTAGCAGGTAGTTTCATTTGCCTCTTTTATTACAAATCCATATTCAGATATGTTAATATAAAGATGTACAATATTACATAAAGGGCACAAAACCTGACATCGTGACACTGGTGGCTGAATGGCTCGCTTATTGTAGTGGCTCTTATTCAGCTATTTTCCAGTGCTCTCATCAGTCTTTTGTGTGAAAGTCTTTGGTGAGAGTCAAGTCTGAACTGATAAGGCCTTGGAGACATAATCACTGGCCCTCATTTTCCATTGACAGCCCCACACAGCCAATTCACAAACATTTTCATATTAATATTGAGCAATTTCCCTACATTCTAATCCATCAAAGTAGGCTATTAATCCTTCCCCCGTGCTCTTCTCTATTCAAATGCTAACAATTTTCTTCTCACAAGCTAAAACATTTGTCCTACAGCCCCTCACACAAAGACACTGTATTGTCAGCAGTGATTGATCAGAGTATTAATATGAAGGATGCGATGTACATTGTATCAATGATACCACACGGATGGGGAGGAAAAGGTCTTTTTAAAGGATAAACCAAATGCAAAATATAATAATTTCTCAAGSAACAACACTTTCAAGTGTTTTGCCTGCTGTATTTTATGGAAATTTATGAAGATATCTAGARGTATAAAATGCTTTTGAGTTTGGAATGCAAAATAAATGTCAGGGATGTTCTGTGTACTGGGACCCGGGTGAGGAGCAGCCTGCAGCTGGGACTGGCTGGGGGCTGAAAAGGCAAACAGCACCAAGGCTACTAAAAGCCACTTGCTGTCCCATACCATACTGCATAGAACTAGAGGGTGCAAGAGCAGAATAAAAACAAACACCTAAAAAAAAAATAGGTGAGGATAACTCTTCAAAGACAACAGCCTCTCGTTCCTTGGAACAGAAAAATTAAACAAGGCCAAAAAGGAGTTCCAACCTTTGGCCAGTGGGTCCCTCACTGCAGGGCCACCTGACACTTCCCACATCCTTGTGGATGTTCAAAAGCTCTCCCCAGATGATGGAAAAGGCAAAGGGCATCTGATGGATCATTTCTTGCACCCCGGGTTCAAATGATTTGGGGTTATTCATTAAAAGAAGGATGCTCAACCTTAAGTTATTTTATGTGTAGTCTTACCCTGGTTTAGGCCTTCCCTGTAAAAACACAACTCACCCAGCAGCTTCTGCTGCAGTTCAGGAGACAAGCACAGAGAGCACACAGAAGGGAACAGTCTAGAAGAGATGTGGTTGTGGGAAGGTGAATGTGCAACCAGAGCAGAGCCGAGGGTGCAGGGAGGTGCAGGGAGGGCGGCTCTGGATGCACCGAGCCCTTACACAGCTGATACACCCTGGCACAAATCAGAGCAATTCCAGGGACGCTGTAATTTACGGCAGGTTACAGTGGTTCTTGGCACAGAGCTCAGCCCCCCATCTCAACACGAGTCCTCCTCCTCACAGGGTGTGGGCAGAGGGAGAGCCAGTGCCAGGTGCTGTCAGCAAGTCAAAGCCATCACTTCAGCCTCAGGTCCGCCCCAGGATCACTTTGCTGGAGCTGCACGAAGCAATTTAAAAGAACATGCACTGGATGACAGAGAAATCCAGAGCTCCTCAAACATCCAGCACCCRTTCATCCATAAAAAGGAGCAATTTGCTCACTTCCAGCAGCACACAAGATTGGGGAAGGGGTGTGCACATGTGTGTGGTTAAATAACCTCAAAATAAGATAAACATGCACAACTGCTTAAAAAGCTGAAAAATTCAGCACAACAACATTTCAATGCTAGTAAGAGAATGCTTGAAGCTGGAGGTTTAGGAGATGCACTATATTTAAGCATGGGCAAGTGGCAGCTAGCCTCTAGTGAGATCACAAATCATAAACTGCAATCTGTGCATATTATTCTATTAAAATTAATTTTAATTTCCTCTTCTTATATACTACTTCTTTCTCTGAAGGAACAAAGCAAACCAAAAATTAGCAGATATAAACTCAATCCAGCAATTAGACTGGCAGAGCCCAGTGACCATATGAAACTTTATCACTGGATTTAACCCACAYCTCAAAGGAAATCATTCCAGCTCTGAGCACCCTCTGCCATCATACTGGCACCCATGTCTGAACACATATCTGCTTCTTATGCGTCAGGGAGATGGTGAGAGGGGCCCCTGCTAGTTGTTAAAATTATTGGTTGATCTAAAAAGATAATTTGTTCATAAAATTATGCAGAAAAGACAGAAAAACTACCAAACCAAAACAATTTGGAGAACTACTTTTCAGTATCTAAACTGTGGTGGACTCAGAGGCCTTAAAGTTACTGCTGCTTCCCAGKATGAACTTGCTCTGGGCAGAATAGCATCCCATTTTAAAGAGCTTGAGTTTCTATGCCACAACATCCTATTTCTGTGCCACTTACCTTTGGTACATTATATCTTTACAACGAGTAATTAAAAACATTTGTACTTTGAAGCCACTTAGGAGCTCTTCCAATTACTTATATTAGCATTCTGGCAAACAGTCAAGCCTTTTTAATGTTGAGTCAGGCTCCTGAGCCTGCATCAAAAACTCTCCAAAGAGCAATTTTGATTTTCTCCACTCCCAGACAATTGGAAGGGGTACCACATGCTCTCCTGCTGCCTCACAGGAGTTTTCTTGAKTGAGATGAAATTCTGGGCTAAAACTGCAAAGCACCACATGCCACCTCCCGGCACCTATAAAAAGTCCTGTACTGCAGGAATCAGGGCATGAGGCCGAGGAAGGGAGAAAATATAAAACACTCACTCGTGCCTAAAGCCAGAAAATGCATGGGGTAAGATGTGCAGAGCTGTGCCTGTTTGCTCAGGGGTCCCGGGGGGCTCGGGGAGCAGCGCTGGTGATTCAGAGCCGTGAGTCAGGTCCCAGCAGCACAGGGCGTGTGACAGGGATCGCTGCCACCACAACAGCTCCGGCCACCGCGTGTTGATGAAYGTCTCACAGCAATTTCGTATAAATAAGGGTGTTAACTCTACTTGAAATACGGCCAAGGCATCAAGGTTAAGCTTCCACTGATATAAATTAAATTGGATAAAGTATTAGTCATTTCCTGTCCCAAGCTGTTATGCATTGTGATGTACATTATGAAATAGCAATTTTAAACCCAGAAATAGATTGACTTCAGTTTTAATTGAAATAATCTTTATTTTGTAATTAAGCTATTACGTGCCAGAAGAATGATTTGCTTGGGGTTCACGCATGAGCATTACAGTCTGTATAAAATCCCAAGCTGGATACTGTTTGCTAAGGTTGCTCTTGTGCAAAATGTAAAACCTGGAACTAGATAATTACAGAAATAAATTTGCTAATATATTAAATAGAAACAGCAGAAAAACTAGATATCATCTACTGAAGGGTCTATTTTCCAAACTGAGGCACATTCGCAAAAGAACCCACAGACTTAGCAGCTCAAGACCTTAAAATTTTAATGAATTTCACCTCAAAGGCCACATGAAGATTGTGAAAACCTGGATTTAGAGGTTTGTATTTGAGAACTTCCCCTCTGTGCCTTTCACCAACACCTCAGATAGAAGCAGAAGAATTTTTCCCAGCTGCTCTCCCACATCCAACAGCAGGCTTCCACACCTCGGTACCTCCTCTCTGGCAAGCTATTGCCCAAGGTTAGCAAGCTCCAGATCGTGCTACAGACATTCCCTTTAACTAAACTCACGTCAAACATGGTTTTTCTTGTTCTTGGATGAGGCAAGGGTTTTTTTTTTTTTTTTTTCCCAAGACAGAACTGGTTCTATTTTAAACAGTTTAACRTGTTAAAAATTGTTTTCAGCTACGTTGCAAGTGTTCTAAGCCAAAGTAAGTGGAACTTACAATCATCACTGGAGAAAGAACTGCCATTAGGAATAAAGTGTGGGTTTAYCCATTTTTCATATGTAAGTCAGATTCACTTTGTCAGTCTTGAGATTTGACAAAGTATAAATCAGGACAATTCAAGCTCAATTTCCACTGGACTGAGTAATCAGATTAGACGAGGAAATGTCCCAGTGCCTCTCCAGAACTTACTGCAATACTCTTTCAGAAYCTCGCAGTGTATGTGCCACTTCATTTTTACAGTAATGCATGGCTGTCACATAGAACACAAGAACTTGTGTACACAAGAACTACAGCAACGTCTCACAAACTTCCAGGAGCAGAAATTTGCAGTTTAGGAAGGGAAACTGCAGAGTTTTAATCTTGTAATGTTTCCAAAGGCCGTGGAGTGATTGCAGAGGCTGTGGAACAGCTCACAGAGGTGTTGAGGCTGTGTGAGAGCCCCAGCACGCAGACAGCAGCCRGTGTCATCTTCCTTGACCCTTCTGTTGGCAGCATTGTTCCTAAAAGACACTGCCTCTAAGGTGATGTCTCAGCATTGCATTCTTAATTAGTTGATTTTTTTGACAGTGGTGCTGCTTCTTAGATATAATACAGGAGATGAAAGACCTTTAAAGATACCGCATGTGACACGGTTTAATTTGGCTAAAAGATAAGGGGTTTTTAAGAAAAATGACAACCATATGAATTCATTCCGTAGTGTGGGAGGTAGASTGGCAATTAAAAACAAGTCAGAAAGAAAGCAAAGGTTTATTTTAAAGTTAAATTTCTTAGAAAAATAATCATGTTCTCCTTTCTACAAGGATATCWCCATAGATTTTAGTCTAAAAATTAGCATCCAGTAATGAGAGAATACAAATGCAATTCACTGCAAAAGAATACTCATATGCTGACATTTTTTGTCTGGATTTTTTTGTTTTCATTTGAACTTTTCCCTATACCTATCTTTAAATGTATTTTTGCATCCCACATGAAAATATGATAACCTTTCTGATAAAAAGAAGTATCTCTTATGTGATTTAATATAATTCTGAGAAGAATGACTTTGACCAATTGGCGTAGTGGCTCACTGCACTAGTGAACAAGGGTTTCTGCATCCAGTGGTCCACAGTCTGAGTGCTATGCAGGCTGAATAAGGAGATGAATTTAAAATGTGTAAATGACAAGTCTGAAACTTGACTGGATCAGACAAAAGATGCTGTATTTAACATTTCACCCTCTGGTTTCAGACCACCTTCTTTTTAGTCAGTTGAACAGAATACTCACAAGTGGCTTACAATTGTCTGTGAGCTATTTAATTTTTCCTGAGTCTAGAAATGAAAACATTAAAAAGTGGGTGATGATAATTAAGGTCAAAATATATCTAAATATACTGTAGGAAGATTCTTAATTAATGACAAGATAGAAAGAGTAAAAATTAATGGAAAGAAGTTTTGAAGAACAGCATTTGAAAACACTATTAATTTACACAATATATTAGAAAGCTAATCAAATATTACTCGATTTATCTTTGATCCTTCTGAAATATTCCTTAGGGCCTGCTCAGTACAGTACATCAGTCATCTCCTTATTTGACTAAGGGGGAGTGCGGCCTCTTTATTTTATTTGGATTTTAGAATATAGAAAATATCACACCACAATAAAGCAATCAACCAGTAGCCTGCGTGCTCCAGTAACTGGAAAAGATAGAAAGTCAGTGAGTAGATAATTATTCAAGGTCAAACCTTTCTAGTGTGGTGCCAGAAAAAAGCAAACAGTGAGGGTTAGCCAATACTTCACAAACACTTGTTTAAGGATTTCCTAATTACTATAAGTGGTTCCTCTGGCCCTGGCACTTAAAAAGGCAGCTGTATATGCATGATGTCATCCCTGCTGCCCATTATCTCTGCAGTAAATTTAGAGGATTAAGAAGCAAGCAAGACTAAATAGTCAAAATAATCATGGTTTTTCATGTTTCCTGACATTAAAAATTATTTACAGAAAAAAGGACAGATTTAAAACTTTGATGTAATTAACTACTAAAATATACTTGAACGTTTTTGTCCAAAAAATCAGAAAAATGTTTAAAGATGACACGTATGCAGCATGGCCACAGCTYCATAATTAAAACACAGCTCCTCAAATATTTTCTTTCCCCCTTTGTTTTTAGAAACACTCACCAACCTTTTTCAAAAAATTACTTTAATGAGTGCCACAATGTAGAGGCCCAGAGGAAGGTTGTCTCACACAGTAGCTTTCCCAGTCCCACTCTCTGCCTGTGTGGGAAATTCTGAGAAATTGATTTTTTTTATGCTATACCTACCTCTTATTTTCTCTTATTTTCTCTTATTTTCTTATTTTCTCTTCCTCCTCAGCACTGGTCATTATTATGTTCACTTTCTATTTGTTCTTGAAACAGAAAGCAGTGCTCCTGATTTGATATTGTCTTCAAACTTCAGTCTTGCACAGCCTCAGTCATTGACATAATTATTGTGTGGTCATTCTCTTAATTTTTTTCTTCACATTTTCTTAAATTACAACTACATTCCAGGTAACCAATTCATCCCATTTGCCTGGTAAAAATCTTCTCCTGCTTGTCCATTTAGAGCAGAAATATCTGAACACTGCCAGGATTACTCTGTTTTAATAACATTAGAAGATCATGTCAATGCTATAAGTCAATTTATTCTGCAGTGATGTCTCAAGCTGGATTTGTCCTTTTGTCTGCAGCTCCAGATATAGCTGCCAGTCACCAATTTAATTTCTCTACTATGTTTCCTACCTAGTGAAAAAGCACYCATTGTTTTTCTTGGATCAAACTTATTTTACATCTCAAAATGAACAATATAATTTCCCAGMCTTCCAGATCTGGGTAGCTTCTACCACCATCTTTTTTAACCACATGATCTCTTTTTACCACGGTTYTCTTTCCTGGTGGTTGTAAAGCTGGTGGTTGTCTCCAAGCATGTRGAATGTCCAGTGGTGGTCACCTTGGTAATATTGGCCTAGAAAACATTACTGGCTCTGGGTCTTACATGAGAAGCACTCCATTTTTAATGCAGGAGATTCTSTAAATTTGTATTTGAGTATCTTCTACCAACTAAAAATAATTTTTGGATTTCCAAAGGTGAGATGTTCCTGAAATCCAAAGCTTGTATTTCAAGTAAAGTTCAGATTCTGCATCCAYGCTGGTGCACACCCACATCACCAGCAGCCAAGTGGGACATTCACTGCTGCACCACTCACCATTTCCCTTTTCACAAGTGACACTGAACACGGATACCCTTCCACCTATCCGTGGAAATCCTGGGAGCACTCTCCACTGCAGCACAGAGATGGGACAAAGAAACAAAGAGTTGTGGCTGCATATTCACCAGATCCACTGAAGCCCCTGGAAGTTTTTCTATTTATCTTCCAGCAGTTATGGGTCAAAATAGAAATTAATTTCTGTAAATCAATGAGATGGCTTGGGAGTAGGCTTTCAGCAACAACCCAAATAAGCCCATCTTTATTCCTTCTTGCTGAAAAAACCATTTTGCTTCTTCAGAGAGCAGCACATGCAGTTTGGCAGAGCTCAGCCACCCTCCCAGCCAYGCTGTTACTGTACACACAGTAACCTGGCAAAAGGGAACACAGGGAAAGGAATGCTGCCATGTTTGAGTATGGAAACTGAATGTCTTGCACAGATGCACATGCCATAAGGGAATGTTAGACCTGGTCTGACCTTCTGCACCACAGAGACCATAAAACATCATCCAGCTTCCCTGTGCCCTGTTTTGATGAGATGCATGTACAAATCCAAATGGGAAAACATTTATAAGCTTTAGGACATGCTATGCCCAGAWTGACTCCTGCTTTTTGTGCTCTTTYAACACACAAAATTGTCTCTMCAAGAAAACGTCATACTTCCCAARCTGACAGAAAACAGATTTCTAATAATAAATTTTCTGCCTATGGAGAAGCTGTAGGATAAATGTATTTCACAGTCCCGTGGCTCTAGTGGCAACCCAGTCTCCATCTTTAATGTCACTGCTCTCCCCAGGAACACGGCCAGTATCCTTCCTGTCCCTGGTCCCACTCTGGTCACACAGCTCTGGAAGCAGCCCGTTCACTGAACAAAGATCAGGAGCGTTTGCTGAGAGCTAAAGGTGAACAACAGCCTCTTCTCTGCTGTGGCAGGGTGGTGCAGCTCTGTTCAGACACATGGAAGGCAGAGGAAGGATCTACCCATATTTTACCCCCATCCCCTCTCTATAGAACCACGTTGGCCCTGCAAGTGGAGCAAAACCTCGCCAAAAGCAGTAACAGGTGAAGAGTAAGGGTTCAAGTGACATGTTAACACAACAAGGTGGTATTAGGAAAAAAACAGATTTTTCGCTGTGGTTTGGTGTGGGTTATGCTTCAAAAAAGGTAAGTTTCCTGGTAAATTCACACTGTTAATTTAGGGTGTATGGAACTGCTTTAGCCATCACCCAAAGGTCAAGAACGGTGCAATCCAGGCATAAACCAGCAAGGAAGACTTTTATGGTGCAAAAACAGAACGAGTGAGATTCCATGCCTCGTCACAGAAAATAAGAAAGTTTTATGCTATMGTCAACCTTTGCAAAATGACATGTTTTCAATCCAGCATCCCAAATATTTATATTTTCCCTTTGCCTTCTCTGAGTTTGGATCTCTGTRTTGTACCATTACTCTTTGATATCATAATGGATGCCATTTTGGCAGAAAATAATTTACTCTGAAAAAATTCTGCACCAGCATTAGCTGAGCTGAAAAATAACCCCTTAAGGAAACATCACGTGAAATAAGCAGATTTTGAAATTATACAGTTCATGCCATAAGAGTAATAAAATAGCAAAATTAAGGGGCTTTTTTATTTATAAGTAACTGCTTTCTTCTACTTTTCATAATGTCCACCTCTTAGCATAACAAAGCTTTTCATAGCTTACTAATGGCTCCCTGTCACTAGTGCTGAGAACTATTATCACTGCACTGCCCCTTCACATGGGCCTTTCAAACATCACTGTTTCACTTAATTCTTTCACCTCCTTCAGTTCAAATGCAATAAAAACCTTTCACTGGCTGACAACTAGAAAGGCAGAACAGCCTCCAACTGCTGTATAATTCAGGAGGGCTCTTTCTCATTTTAATTGGCTGCCTAATTGGAATGTTTATGGGTTCTGCGATAGCTTGGGATGAAAAGGCAGGGTGAGCAATTATGTGCTCAGCATTCCTATCTGGCAGAGTTAATAGTTTTTTTTTTTTTCTGAAAAAAAAAAAAAAAAAAAAAAAAAAGCTAAAGTTCACTGGAATGCCATGTTTTTGTTCTCTAAGAAATACCTTGATTTGAAACAATGTAATCCCCAAGTCAGAAATTATGTCAAGCTGTGCTTATCCAGTAGCAAGTTTGAGCTTTTGGAAGCCTCTTTGCTCCTTTTTGATGTTAGCATAACATGAAGAACAGGAGGCTATCTGGTGGCTGTCAAGTTTTTAACTGCTTGCTCTCTCACTGGCTGGAGATAAGATGTAAGCAGAGCACTTGATGGACTTGATTAATTCTCTGGAACGAAGGTTTGTCTTTCTTGGCTCAATGAATGACTTCATTCTAGTAGATGAGGTCACCCAAGTCAAGGCAATAAAGTTTCTGATATTCACATGAAAGCTGGTTTTCAAAGCTGCCAGCCCCTAAAAAGAGAAGCAAGTGTTTTCTCATTTACCTACATTCTAGTGGCAACATCCAGCCTGCTGCCCTATCTATCCTCTCCAGCACAAGACTGTGCTTCAGCTGAAGAGCAATTCTAACACAAGATGAGATTTAAAGGAAAGGAAACAAAAAGACAGTTTGTTTGAAGAAACAAAGATTTTTGTCAAGTGATTTGTCAAAATGCCAAYAGGAAGAGAAAAATTACTTTCCAGCTTTTTAGCCTAACCAGCAGAGTTTTATTTYCCCCCCCTCTCCTCCCATGCTGTCTTTGTGCCCCTCCAGCTGCAAACCTCTGGGACCAAAGAAAAGCTTTGTGATCCCCTGTACAGTGCATGGTGCAGACCCTCTTGGATTTCAGGGTGAGAAATCCCAAGTACTGCAAGGATGCTGCTCTTTTTGGGAYACTTGTACCCTTTCATGCTGTGAGMTTTAAGGGCAAGTTTATGGACTGCCCTTCACAAAGCASACCAGTCTTCTCTGGTTTTCCGTTCTCTCTTTCAATAAATACCATTTAGTTTAAAAATAGGGAAAACCAGTGAAAAGGGCTGACTTGCATTTAAAATTTTCAATATATCACAACAGTTTGTGCAAAGATGTCTGTTAATCTCACTTTTTGATTTTCAAAACCATGCAAATGGTAAGTAGTCCCTCCAGTACTCACTACAAAGTAGCAAGTGCAGTAAAAAACCCAAACAACAGAATTCAGTCTAATCTGATGTACAGATYTGTCTTTTCAGATAATCTGAAAATCCTTGGTCTAGTATGAAGGACTCTAACTCATTCTACACTCTTTTCCGGGTTAATTTTGTCCTTGTCCCTAAGCAACAGAGCACTCATAGTCCTGTAGATCATTAGGGTTGTTTCTCTAGTGTTTGAAGTTTCTTTCTAASCCATACTTCTGTTCCTGTGCTGCARTTTCCAGCATGTGCAGTTACAGCTGGGGCATGGGGACAATGACAGGAGCATCCATCTCAGGCACAAGTGYAACCAAAATGCCAACCACGTCACATCTGCCAGGTCTCTTCCAGCTGGTGCTACCACACAAGMAAAAGGGCTGCAAGCTACAGAGATTTTGGGGCACTGTGGGTTTTTTCCCTTTCATAGGTATCATGGGGAAATTAAAAGGTGGTTTAAATGTTCCCATTTAATGATGGAGGCAGAGTTTTACCCCAGGTTTTATTGCCATGTGGAGCCTGGAAACCGTGGAAGCAGTGCCTTGTTTGGAAGGTCAAAGCCTGTACCACATCAGAGAGCCCAGCTCTGCCTAGAACTTACTCAGGAAATGTTGATTTGGGGCGTGCCAGGAGAGATTTCTGGCCACAATAGCTCTTAAGAAGTTCTTCTCTCATTTTCAGACTCACACACATCAGTTCAGTATCCAAATGATACAAAAAGAAAATATGACAAACCATATCCTTGTCACTATAGACGTAGTTAACCTGTAGGAAAGCAGTCAAGCAATTAAATAACACTTTCAAATAAGCTTTCAAGTAAACAAGACCCACTCTTAAACTAATCTTTGTTCACATTTACCTAAAGATTGTGACTTGCTGATATTAAGAATTTCAGAGGAAAAAATCTAATTGGTCAACATGTCCATCTCATTTTATGGGCAAAGGCGATTCAGAAAAACCCATATGTTTGGTAAGTGTCCAAACATGTGGATGCTTATGCAAACCAACAATTCTTTGAAGTATGCTGCTTTCTAAAGTCCAGGCTGAAACTTAAATTTAATAATCAACAAAACAAGCMGAGCTGAGGCAGAAACTCTCTGCTAAACTCTTCAGGACTGGGATATGAGAGGAGGCGTCTCTCTGAAGTGACATTATAGGCCCAGATGTGTTGTAAGAGAAYAAGAGCCTGTCTTAAGATGGCCTGTAGACCCTGTGAACTTCSTTGTTTCGTGACTTTAAAGCAAGAAGAAAAATAAATAATGAAACATATTAAAGTCATTATTGTAGCTGTGTGCGCCTTCTGAAGGTTTGAGTTTTTAAAAGCTCCAACCTTTGAAAAAACTGCTCAGTGAAATTAAAGGCAGCAAATCCACACTGAACTGCATTTTTATATACTACCAAATTTACATGTGGAACTCATTGTCACAAGATATTATTAAAGCCAAGAGCTTAGCAGGATTCAAAAAGGCTTAGACATTTATGTGAATAATAAGAACATCTACAGTTAGACCAGAAAGGAAAAAGACATTTTTAAGTGACACTAAAATTCAGAGTTGAGGGCATAAGCCAATTGCTAGATGCATTGGTTTAGGGAGAAAATCCCCAACTGACACTTTTTCCATAGCTGTCCATTTCTTGCACCTTTTTGTAAACATCTGCTATAGACAAATGCTGGACTGACCATCCAAATCTGGGTCAGTCCAGCAGGTGTTATGTTCAAAACATAAAACTCTTTTTTATGTAAAGCCATCATGAAATATTTTGAAAAGACTGCTTATTCCTTGCCTAATCCTATAGCATTTGGCAGATCTTAAAAAGGGTAATGGATATTCCACAGTACTTTGTATATCCACAAGAAGAGGGCAGTTATTTGCAATATTTTCTTATGTCTTGTGCCAGGACCTTTTCCCCTTTATGTGGCATCAGACTCCACAGGTCCATATGGACATTCCACCCTTAACAAAACACTGTCCTACAAAACCTCTGGAGTTTCACAACACCACTGAAAATCCCATAATTCAGAGCACAAGACGCCACTCCCAAATCCCAACAGAGTCCAGAAGCTGAGAGTGCTGAAGGAACCTGCAACTGTGAGCAAAGCCTTAAAAGTGCAGAGAAGGTCAAATGAATGAGTGCTGTGAGGCCATGAAATTATCCACTTTGTTTCTGTTAAACACCTAAGAGGCATTTATATCACTAATGGTCTGTAAACACAGATTTACRCAAACACAGCAATTGCTACTAATAAGTGTGTTTGTGTCYACAGGAGGAAAATTGCGKTCCCTCTCTTCTCCATAAACTTTGYCTGTCTCRTTCTAGCCATCATAGTTTTATCTTTGCTGATGTTTATTAMGTCTAAATATCAAATAAAGTGATTTTCCTGCTTGGAATAAAATATCAGGAACGTGATAACATATTCAGAAGAAAAGTCAGAATGACCCTTAAAAAAGGAACGCATAAACTCCTAGAATTGAATTTATGCTACTTAGCATCACATTAAAAATATTCAAAATATAAATCAAAATTCAAGGGTATAACTTATATTCAATTTCAAATTTATGGCATTTTAAAATAGGATGATTTCCTTAAATGTGCAATAAATTTGGTTTTGTGGAATTGCACATGCCACCTTATCATGACAGTTGCTTTATCTACACAGTCCACTGAAGCCTAGTCACTTTATATAATCTGAATTCACAAATCAACTGTCGTCTTCACTTCACTGATTCATTGCTGATGGGCCTTTCACAAGGTAAAAAATCCTTTCCAAGTTGACAAGAGTAATAAATGGAGAGGTGAGAGCTGCCTCTCCATCCTGCTGTTCTATTGTGCTGCCGATAGTGACACATGGCAGAATAAGCTCATAAACCAACCTCATCTTTTGACCTCTGCAGAGCAAACGGAAACAGAGGGGCATTTATGATGATGACTATGTTTAAAGACCAATAATGACTAGATAAAACTCTGAAAACTAACTAGCTCAAGCAAAGGTTGGAAAAATACAATGGTTTTGTGTATTTAATATGGTGACAAAGTGTTGAAAATACAGTTAGGAAACTTCTGGAATGACCTAGAGTAGAACTCATCTGCATCAGGTTATAAGATGCTTACAACTGTCCTATGCACAAGAGAAATCTTGAAAAGATTCATGAAACTCTAATTGGACTTTATAAAAAAATGTTATTCCAGATTAAGTAGAAACAACACACAAATCAATAACTGAACCAGAACAGGAGGGCATTCTAACAAAAACCAACCCATTTTAAGTTATAAGACTTTCTTTGACCAATACTGCTTAGGAGAGAAAGGACAGGTAAGCTGAAAATTCATATGCATATGATCCAGTGAATTGCTATTGTATGAACCTGTGCAGACTTAGACCAAAATTTATAGCAGAAATTAAATGCAGGAGAGAAGCTTCTTTCATTAAAATTTTTGATGAAAAATTGATCCATCAAGTGATAAGTTGTTCAAGTGACCAGTGTTCTGTGTATTCATTAGACAGAGCAGTACTGGAAATGCAAAGCAAGATTTCCTGCTCAGAGAAGCTGTTGGTTTCACCTGTCCCACCCTGATTGTGCCCCRTGATTCTGGGCATATATTTGATTATATTAAAACATTACAAACTCCATTACCATTAGAACATGCCTGGGAATAGACACACTTGATTAAAAGTATACTCTGGCTGTCCTCCCTCTGCACTCCCCCTCAAAAAAAGCCACAGAAAAACAGAATAAAATCAATTACACTTATTTGCTCAAAAGCGCTGAGTTCTATTACCATATTCTGAAGGGGTGATGCACTCTRGCTCCTCACTGAGTCCATCTCAAAAGCCTCACAAACATCACGRATTCTATTCATGTTTTGATAAGAGTCTGTAGGAACGGTGCTTGGAGCTGGGTCAGTTTTTGGGTAGAGTTCAGGATTTGGGTTACAAGCAATAATCAAATTAGAGGTCATATTCCAATTAGATAGCTGTGAAACCTCAAGAACTCAGGACTGTGAATTAACAAAAATAAACTGAATTCAAGGAATTTCACCATCAGCCATAATTGCCCTCTTACATCTTGTTGTGGCCACAGTTTAATTTCATCACCCARCTCTGAGTTGTCTCTCATCAAATGCTACAATTTACCAGGCCAGGCCACTCCAGAAAGTTTGTAAGGTGAAGTTCTTTGTAAGCAAAAAGCAAAAGGTTTCGTCTGGGGGGATTGTTTCTTTTTCCCCAAAAACGCTTGTCTTCAAAGGAGTATGTAAAAYTCAGTTGTTCATGCTGATTATCTCAGGCAGTATCAGTTGGCTTAGTTTGAAAATCAGGTGTACTGTTTCATAATTAAATTATTCAACAAAACCTTGACTATAAAGCATTCTCCTAAAACCTAATTAGGAGTATGATTCGATAAAAGCACATTCTGCAGTTTTAGTTTACATTCCCATATGAGTGGGAGTGTCATTATTTCATGCTTTACACATTTGGGGCTTCACAAGGTTGTTTGGGTTTTTTGTTTGGTTGTTTTGGTTTTTTTTCTCCACCTTTCCTTTCCTTAAGCTGATTTTGAATTATATAAAGAAGTACTCCTGGCTTAGATCACATCAATTCATTAAAAAAAAAAAAAAAAAAAAAAAAAAAAAAAAAAAAAAAAAAAAAAAAAAAAAAACAAAAAAAAAAAAAAAAAAAAAAAAGACACACCACAAAAAGCAAACAAAAAACCCACAAAAAAACCCCAAACAACAACAAAACCCCCAAAATCCACAACTCCCCCAAAAAACCCTCAACAAATAAACCAACCCTCAATGAATGTAAGAGAAAGACATTGTGAAAAGAGCACTATTTCAAAAGTTGGCCCTTGTTCAAGCTGCATATGGTCACATAATCTTTTAAAACTCACGATTCAAGTCTCAATTTAATTATGTAATAGCACAAATGGAATTACACTGCAGATGAAGTGCAGTATTTCAGATCAAACACTCACTGGAGTTGTGTGACTGACCCAAGCTTATTTCATTTGGCCATTGTATTAGAGGGCTTAATCTGAATGCAAGCACACGTAGCAAACAACAATTTCAATGCAATACCTCCTCCCCCCGATCCAAATTTAATACAGGCTGGGCTAGGTTATGAAGATAATTTGTCAGGCAACTTGAAAAGATTATGAAAATGCGATACTAACAAGTATTTTTCTTGAATTGTTTTATTTGCCAAATAGACTCGTGTGTCAACTTCAAGACGAAGATTTGTCTTTTTCCCGTGTAAGTACTTGTGTGTGTGTAACCCCTAAGTGGCAGACAGTTATACCAATGTCTTGGGGAACAACTGGAAAAACACGTTCTGTGCTGCAACAATGTGCACTTTTCCCACCTCTCCACATGGGATGCTCACTTCCACCCCAAATGGTTCTGCTGTGGGTTGGGAGCAAGGATGGGCTGATCCATTTCCCAATCCAGTGGAAGGAGGAAGACCTAAAGCTTTTGAGTCTGGCCAGGGATTTCTCTGAGCTGAGAGGCCTTAGAGAATAAGTGGAGGGAAAAGAAATGTACACCCTGTTAGGAGACAAAATACTAAGTTTTATATAACTTTATTTTGCATCAGTAAGGCCAAAACAAATTCTCTTGTTTGACTGATCTCTAGCTTCTTAGATGCTGGGGAGAAAAAGATGGTACTCTGACCTTGGCCTAGGCTTTGTCACTTCTGAAAATATCGTGCAACACAACTTAGAGAAACWGTTTAGATTAAAATAAAAAAAGGTTGGTACAGAGCTGACAAAAAAATTAGTTTTGCTCAATTATTTGAATAACAACAAAAACAAATGGTAYGCATGTAAACTTGAAGAGAACTGCAAAATACAACAGACAAAAAATATGTACACAARTAAAAAACATTACTTACTTGTAAATAAGCTGCACAAGAAAAAAAAAACCTACCAAGAAAAACTGAGACTATTTTAACKGGACTCCATCTATAGAGGTACAGGAAATGCTTCCAGCACTTTGCCCATTGTGGCAAAGGCTTCAGCTGAAATACTGCAAGACACCACGCAGAAGAAATGAAAACCAAAGCGCTGCTATAACTGGAGAACATTGCCTACCTCACCACGGTCCAAGGCAACATCAGCACATGAGACAATATTCTAAATTACACCTTGCTTCAGCAGACAGCTTAAGAGCACAAAAGGTTTTCCACACTATGAACTAATTCCATGCGTGCCATATTCTCAGAATATCTTCCTGACACTTCAGCCATTGACCAAAATTATATTTCAAGCCATGACTCTTGAGAAAATTACTATATTATAGGGAAAAACATTGCAMCACTAATGCTTTACTGTTGTTTAGAAAGCAATTATAGCTGCTGTATCTAGTTGTTATTATAAAAAAATTAAGAACATAGTCTTATTTGGGTTTTATGATGTTCATGTACCTCATAGCTTGCATAAGCACTCCTGCTAACCACATCAAAGTGAAAGACAAAGCAGCACCAGWTCTCCTTAGATTACAAACATGATTGTACACTGTACAAAGAAATGCACCTCTCACAGACACAGCTCAGTACAGATTTCAATACACAGGGCATGGCTACGTCATCATAACTGAGTGCTCATCTGATCACTCACGTGCTGCAGAATTGGGGTCTGGATAGAACAGCTRAGGAAGATCAAGAAAAAAGCCCCAAGTGAGAGAAGAACAAGGTTCTCCTTTCTTAGCCTGCCAAAACAAAGCAGGGTGGATAATGCCTGTAAACACGAGTGGGGAGAGAGATGTGAAAGAAATGAGGCTGTAGGGAGGAAAAGGAAACATTTAAATGAAAGAGCCAAGTACCTATCAGCAATTAGAAAGMCAGGAAACTGGAAATTAGAAAAAGATCATTAACCAGCAAAGTGGTGAGAYACTGAAACAGCTGCCAATGAAGAGGGGTGGGGCACAAGAAACCAATCTGAGGTTCAAGTGGAACCTGGAAAACAGAGGAGGGGATTACATCATGCTATGACTTTCAGACTTTCTTTCTGTCTTCTCATCTTGAACTTTTGAGATATGGATTTTATTTTTAGGTCTGTCCTTGACTTTAGGAAAAGCTCCTTTCTCTTTTGYAGAAACTCTTACTTCCTTTTAATATAATTATTCAACTTATATAGATAAAGTTSTTTTATATCTTTTGCAATTTAGAAGTGAATCTAAGATTGAAAGGTTTTGTTTTTTTTAAATTGCACATTTATTGTTTTCATAGTAGAATGCATCTATAACACCAATGATTGCTTCTGTTCCTTGCAGCCCCGCCAACATATCTTCTCTTTATGTCCCTCCTGCCAGGGGTTTATGTGCAGATTAACACAGCAACTGTGCTCCCCTTCTCTTCCTTTTCTCATTTCACGCCAGCTCTGCCACTGTCCTCTCTCTTTCCTAGCACCATGTACTGAGATATTCTTTCTATACAGCCTCATTGTCCCACACCACATCCCTCATTCTCCATCCCACACTTCCTTCTGCCCCGTTTTGCCTCTGTGCAACAGCTTCATTGCACCATCTGATCTGTTCTTTCCCCACCAGCATTTCCTATTCCTCTTTCTACAGAAAGGACACTGGATAATTTTTTGTGTGGTATTTTTCTTATTGTTGTCTTTGGTGTTGGGTTGGTTTTGACTTTTTTTTTCTTTTTTAATAAATCATATTGATATTTTCAGATTGTTTTATCACAGATTAGAGACTAAAGAACGTAGATGCCAAACAAGCATGAAACCCATTTAGACAACTGCAAAATATGACACATATCCAAGCACAACCCATGCATTCAGCAGGATTCTGAACTGCACATTATTAAACCAAAAAACATCCTTTAATAGACTGAACAGAATGGGCTSCCTCCCTTTCTCTTTAGATGTTTTCCCCATCAACACCCCAAGAAGAGAAAGCAGCATCTCCATGACAGACCTGATTTRCTCCCCTCTAGGCTCTTCAGAGAATCAGGTACTAGAAAGATCACACATTTGTTCATGTTAGAAAAGATCATTGAATATTGTTGATCCTAACCGTTAACCCAGCACCACCAGTTCCACCACTAAACCATGTCCTCAAGGRCCACATTTCCATGGCTTTTAAATACTTCCAGGGACTGGTTAYTCAGCCACTTYCCTGGGCASCTTGTTCCAATGTTTCACCAGCCTCAATGAATCTAGAGAGGTAACACAATGTTCAGGACTATTTTTGAACAGGTGACAGAGCAGCCAAAATATTTGCATTGGAGGCTTCTCAACAAATGYCTGTAAGGTAAGATTCCACAGTACCCAAACACAGGAAGATGAACACTGCTTGTTATCATCTTCAAGTATTTGTTGGTGCCTTAGATTACCTAATTAATTTTTTCTTACGCCTCTCATGCACTTTTTTTTAGTCAAAAAAAATTTAAGTATGTAAAATGAAGCACAATGAGGACAAAGTCTGATTCCCAGCCACCAAATGGTCATTAAGAAAAGGAGGAAATCTCCCAGGACTGTGAACCTCTCTCCCCCTTAGCTTGACCAACATGACACTTCCCTCATCCATGGTTTCAAAGTCACACTTTGATGTGTCGTCCATAAATGTATTCTCACCTTACCATCCCTATATTTAATTTACAAATCTACAGAYTTWACATGAAATAAAAAAAAAATTWAAAAAAAATCAATGTAATTAAACATTTGTGTATAATGCCAGTCTACAGGGAAGTTAAACCTGGGCACAGTGCCCCAACTGATGCTCCACACAGCTTGGTAAAACAAGTGCCACTGCAGCAAAGCAATCTAAAAATAACCTTCTCAAAAACTGCAAATGCAAACAACCTACTCCTGTTCAGAACATCAATATAATCAAGTTCTCTTTGATTATACGGGATCCTGTAATCACAGCCCTCTGAGAATTTTTTTGGCTACTTTCAAAAATGTCTGAAATTTACTCTGTAAAATTAATGCACAGAATCTGAAAATTCTACCTTAGCAAATACAAAAGAGCATTTGATTAGCTACAAATAAAAGCCCCTTGAGCTAAAATGAATACGGTTTAAGCTACTTCAAATTATTTTCCCGCCTGATAAAGCCATTATCACATTTAGAGCGTTTACAATGCAGAACTACATTCCTTTGATCATCTTATAAAATTAATTGATCTTGCTTATCTATTGTACTATTTTAAATCATTTTAATTGAGGACATTAGGAGAAGTAATGGTAACAACCAATGCATTTATTAGCCACTGACGTTCAAGGCAGCAATGTCATTTTCATAATCTGAATTTCTCTATAACAAAATTCCATTCTTAATGGAATTTACATATAGATCACCCCCAGCCACAAATAATTTACTGTTACTTTAAGTCCTAAAGGAGAGGCAGAAAAACTGTGAAAAATCACTCCAGCCATACTTAATTTTAATTATTCTTTAAAATCAGATAGAGACCCTGAAGTTAAATTCTCATAACTAAATAGAAATTAAAAGTCTCTAAAAGCCTTATTTTCAACTCTGATTTTAAATGCAAATGAACACATAAGAAAATTGTCCCATGAAGAACTGAGGAATGTTCATCTGCAATGTTTTGTTCCATAGCCCCAACACTCCTCCATCACCCAGAGTCCCATGGAAGTGTTCACTTAGCTAAAGGCTACAAAGRGCTGGGTGCAAGATTCTATTATCAACCAAAGTCCTAACTCCTTCCTACTTGCCTCCTGCCTTGAGAGGTCAGTAATTCCCATTCCCAGCTCCTTGTCCTGCTGCAGCTCAGTCTCTCTTCTGACTAGTTTTGTGTCTGGGGTGGCGATGTAGGAAACTAAGATTAGGACAGATGCATCATATTTCCATTCCAAACTATAAAATGAAGGCACTAACACTTGCTGGACTGYMAACACATTGTGYAGCAAGCTTTAGGCACTCAGTTAAATTCTGATTTTGACCAWCTTTACAAAAGTAAAGAAGCAATTATATCTGGGTGGTTTATTGTGGTGACTTCTCAAACTAAGTGCTCTTCTGTGGTAGGAGCAACATGTCAGTCACTGCTGTGTGACAGTGCTGAGGTTCCTCTAATGAGACACAGCAGCACGTGGGTAGTTTGTCTTTACCCGAGACAAGGCTAAATGTAACAGCTGCTTAGGCTTCGATAGTACTAAATAAATTAAAAAAAAAAAAAAAAAAGAAAGAAAAATAAGGGAAAAAAAATAATGAAAAGGTGGGTCAACTAGCAGCAAGATGTAAAACTGCAACTAGGTTGGAATAAGCTGCCCTTATTCATGCTGATAACTAGTCTGCATCAGAGGAAACCACTYAGCAGTGAGCTCAGAAGAGAGAAGTGAGGAACCTGGTTACAAGCTGAAGAGGTGGGCACACAAGCAACTGCACTATAATATTTACCACTTTTGTCCTTGGCTGAGGATACAGGCAGAAAATGCTGTGCTGTCCCCACTGGGACTCATCAAAGAGCAAGGGGAGGAAAGAAAAAGGAAAAAGAAAGCTGCAATAAACACTGTAAAGAGAAACTGCCTTTACTTGTTCTGATGACTAGACTTTTTTGCTTCTCTTTACATGGCTTGTAGGGAGTACAAAGCACTGGCATTCCCCTTTATAGAATGGGAAAATGACAGTTAAAAGTAAACACTTGCATTTWAACGTACACAATGCAAGGACACCACCATATTTTTGCTACAACAGCAAGTCTCTCCTAACATTTTCATTATAGTATTAACTCTGGAAAGTAAACTTCCTACTCAACTAAAGTTTGCACACTTTTAAGATTAAAGTTTGGTTCGGTGGATTTGGGAGTTTTTAAAATCATATTTTGTGTTTTAGCTTCATCCCCAGAGGAACTGAATCAACAGAGTCCCATCACACAAGTACCAGCTCTGCCTYTCCAAGCGCTCCAGAGGAAAGGATCTGTTTGATTTCAGGCTACTCTGAGGCCATTTTTAATTCCCACAGTCTAAGGTTCTTGGCAGGAGAGGTAAAACCAGGGTAAGTAGAGTTGGAAAGCAAAAGGATAAATAAGAAAATAAACTGGTTAKTTGGATATATTTTGAGAAACTGAACAGATAAGGAAGTAGAGGCAGTTTTTAACATAGAAACCAARACCAAAACTAAAGTTACACTAATYAGACCTGAGCAGCTRAGCTCTTAGGCTGTGGGTCTTTCAYTGGGCCAGTCRCCTCCAATGCACCTTTTCTGTCCCCTTYACAAGCCCAGACCTGTATCCTCCCTCTATGGCTGTGGTGCATCCGGCACTCTAAATTCTGCCTCTGTTACCAAAGAACCCATTAATAACAACAGCATGAACTTCCAGGCTGTCAAAATTGTTTGCATTCCAGATTTTTCTCTTGTKGAAACAGCAAAGAGTCTAAAACAATGCAGCTATGTCTCCCTCTAGTTTATGGTGTGTATAGTTTGAACAGCATAGATATGGTTAACTTCTTATTACTACAATCTAAGACAGTAGATCTCTGTCTTCAAAATTTCCCAGAGTGCATGTTATTAACAATATATTAACATGTATACAATATTTATTAATAATATATTCCTGACACAGAGATTGATAAAAAACTACCATACTTGTTCAGTTAGGGAAAATTAACACATTGTAGGTCAGTGTGAAAACATAGGCAAGATAAACTACCTGTATTTTATTCACCTAATTTAGGTGAGTTCAACCTCTGGGTGTGAAGATGAAAGCTGGTCATACCCAAGTTGCATGCTTTGTAGTAAGTGGTTCAAGTTTAAAATCCATTCAGAATTTCATGGCACAATAATCATCATTCCTGTGTCACCTCACTGGCAATGTCCTTGGGATGCCAGGATCTCTCTGTTCCAAAGCACCTGGCTGCTCTCAAATACTCACAGGTGATTTCTGGTCTTTGTCTGCAGCTGCCTTGCAAGGTGACAACTCTCCAATGTCTCTCTCAAACACAAAACAACATTTAAAGGTTTGTTCCTAAAGACCCCTGAAACCTGAAGGCATCTGCTGCTAAAYGTAAGTAGCCTTTTAACCTAATTARGTCCATCACCAACAGTTTTTAACCTCTTTGGTTTGATTCTTATAGGAGCCAATCCCAACAAAATGCATCCCAGAATACAAAACATGAGTCAATATGACCATGAGACCATTTGTGAGTCAATTGACCATTTGTGTAAGATTTTGAATAAGTAAAATATTTGTAAGATTTTATAAGATTTTTATTAGCAATCCATGAGAGAATTCTAGACCTTTATTATGGAAAAAAAGAAAAGGTGATTAAGTCAAAGTCTTCATCTCTGGAGTCCTCTGGAATGTGAAAAATGGTATGATGGTAAATGGAGTGGCCTAAAAATTCCCTCTGTCTATGGCAGGAATTTCTACAGTGACACAACTTGTGCTGATGCACAAAGTTTTGATTACCTTGCCAGAAAATTAATATTTAGTCAGTCTTTTCAATGAAGCAAATTTTYCATCAGGCTACTAAACAGTGAGTATAAAGGATTTTTTTACCTGAGAAACCTACAATGAAAAGACAGTTGGGGCAACTCTGATCCCGGACACGGTGCTCCAACAGAGCACTCCTGGATTTATGGCATTACTGGTTTCTTTAGTGCACACAATGGAATCCCTATCACAGTCCTGGCAAACTCCTGCAGAGGAATCAACCCCAGGCTAGTAACAGTCATGACACGCCTCCAGTRGAATGTGTCTGAACACAACCCTGACGGGTTTCCAGGTCTGCAAAGAAATAATCCTAACATGAAAAGCAGTTAGACAGCTATTAACACAAAGTTCTCTCTGACATGGCTTGATCAAGGAGTGTGGTGTCAATTGAAAGAAGTGAACACCGAAGAGGACAAAGCTGAAGTGTTCCCTGAGAACGCTGCTCTGCAAGGTTTTTGAGAAGGTTTGCTAGGATGGATGCCAAACTGAAGCTCAGGAGCAGTAATAGCAGAACTAACAGATGCTTTAGTCTTTATCTGTAGACTTAAATCTCAATATGCACCTTTGTTACATACACCAAACATCCCATAACCAAAATACATTTGCAAAGTATTTACTAGATAATTTCATCAAATCTATGAGCCATATTTTCATTTTATTTTTATTTATTTTCTTCCAAAAACACCTACAGAGGCGTCAGTTCAAGACCAATCACTTGGATTTGATCTCAGTTTATTTACCAAACAGTAACCTTCAACTTAGATCAGACTAGTTTGGCATGTTTGAGTATCTCACTTGTCTCGCTCTGCCACCCTCCATAAGGGTCTAAATCACTAATGTTAAATGTCAGCCAGCGTGGATGACAATGCATCTGGCACCTCCAGAGTATTTGTACCACTGGCAAGTCAAGGAAATGCTCTCTCTTCATAATCTGTGAAGACAAGGATTTGAACTGATGCCTTAGCGGGCTTCCCTTGAACAGAGGCTAGAAAAAATGAAGAGAATAAAAGCAGTTATATTTATTGAAGAGCCTGCAGGTATATTTAGGGCAGTCACAGCCCASCCAGGAGCTAYACCCAAAATGGATGATGGGTCATGAGTTTTTCATACTTTCAAAGTTTTGGCCATTTGCATATCGGGGGTYAATCCTCCAATTACAGCTTCAGGTAATGAAGTAATTTGCTCCAAATTTGCTTCCCCCAATTCACTGTTGTTTCCATATCTTGGGGTCTGGGACAGTGAGGTGTCCTTGAGTTTGGGGCCTGGAGAGGAATTGTTTTGTCTTAAAACAGGAGAACAGTAGCTCAGCACTGTGTATGGAGTCTAGAGTTATACAGAATTACAGATACATGAAAAATAAGCTAAAATCCTTAGGCATGGCTGGAGTAGAGGGGGAAGGACATGGTGAGGATGCCGGAGGAGTTGCTCCATTCACACACGTGAGAAAGAGGAACACAAACAGCCTAGGGAAGAACATGCAAGTGAAAGGACAGTGACCCAAACAGAAGCCTGTCTAGGTAAATAATCAGGCATCGAAAAAGAAAAAAATAAGGCTTTCAAACAAATCTGAACTGCCTCAAGGCTTCACGCTGTATGTGACAGTATCCACAGATATTTCCATCCCTTCCTCAGCTACAGTAAAGGTTAAAAATACCACAGTTCTAAGGGGAAAGGTATAAAACCCCAAGAGCAGGGTTGACTGAAGCTGAGCAGCAAGGCCTGGAGATTCCCAAAGCTGGCAGTGCCCCAGCTCCTCCTGTGCCCACTGCCACCCACCATTCCTGGCCTTGGCATCTGGAACCACRCATGCAAACCTCTTCTGAAAAATACCTGCATTACAGCACAGCTCCCACCTTTTCCTTTCCATGATCACTTGGAATGAAGGGGGAAAAAAACTGTCAAATGGAAAACACGACACATGCAATTCAAATTGATCTCCTAATGAAGGAGCAGCACTGACTGATGCAAAGAGGAACGTCCCAGCAGGGAAAGCAGGCTGTGAAGTTATGTAAATAAAACGGTCCCAAGGAGAGGCCTCTCAYGTGCCCATATGGGACAAACACTGCTGGGGCAAACACATTCATCTTGTACTGGGCAGAGGAGGGGAGCAAACTGCACAGCAACGTAGCTCAAATGGAGACACAAACATAATATCCCTCTCCCACCAACGCAGCTGCGGTGTTTCTACAATCACAACTGCAAATTTTGTAATAAAATGAGACTAAGAATCATAAATTATATGTAAATTGCTTGTGTATAATTTACGAATACCTAGGGCTAGATATTATTATTCTCTGCATTGATAGCTTTCTGCCAAATGCTCAGATTGTTGCTTTGTAGCTTAGCATCCTCTCTTCTCCTCTGTGACCCCACAAGTGAATACACATATTGTAAAAGAACAATATTTACTTATGACCAAAGGGGGAAATAYCCTTGTTATACTGAAAAGTTTATATTTACCACAGGAAATAATAATAATAATAAAAAATCTAAATTGCTTTCCTCATAAAAATACTCAAGCAATATGATCTCTGCTTGCCTATGATTAAGGATGCTTTGTAAACAGATTGTTGTTCATTTTGTGACTCAGACACCATAATACTGCAAGATCAGGGCCTGTTTTAGTCTGAAAATATTTAGCAAACCTACAAGTTAAACATGATATATATAAATAGAACTTTCTAATTAACATTTCTCTTTTGTCTGACACTTTATTTGCTCTTTTTTTTTAATGACTAGCAAGCACAATGACAGCAATGTATTRCTCTTCAAATAAACCTGCCAAGACAAAAGCATGTGCCTTGGATTTATTTTTAACAAAAAGAACAGAAGTAGCGTCTTTTCCTGGGGTTTGCTTTTGTTCTGTCTGTAGGTTGTTCTGATAGTAGGTTGATTGGTTCAGTAAAAAACAATAAGTAGAAAATACTTTTTCTGAAGAGATATTCAGTACTTTAACCTGCCCTCTAGACCTGAGATACACGGAAGATACTTAAGGGTCATCTGTGTTATTTGACAAGTGTTACATCTGGTRTGACAGGCAAAGATACAACCTTAGCACTCGTTCAGTGGTGCCATTTTGAACCCAACTGGTGGCAAAATGTTATTTTTTTTTAATACAAAATGTGATAGCTTAGTGCTSAAACATGAATTTCCAGACAGAAGGTAATATCAAAGTGACCATTTGTGATGCCTGAAATCATAACCTCCATGTAAGGCTCAAAGACTCATTCCACGTGAGAGATACAGACATAAAACACTGCAGTCATTTATRGATGCCCTTTAGTCCAGATGTCTAAAACTATTCCAGTGAAATACAGCAACCCAAACYCAGCTTTTTGACATTTTACTGAATGATTATATGTGAAACTAAAATTCGATGGCTACGTGAATGCTCCAGTCACAAGCATGACTGTCCTCAGCTGCTGCAGAGACTCTCTAGCTCTTTGAGAAGAAAGATGTGGCCTCTTCAGCTTTCCTTGCCTAAGTAGATGTTACCCAATTTCTTCTAATCCATCTCTAAGGTATTTTCTAGACATGGAATATATCCCAATAACTCCCYACAGAAMCTTGTGTTCCAGGACTCACCCCCCGCCCCTTGCATCCAGCTCACAAACATAAGAAAAAYTATTTTTGATGATTGGTCTGAAAAAAAAACATTGATTCCTGAGGAAATATCCCCCCACACATACTCCCCTTACATATTTGAGGCAATAATTAATTTAAAAAGTCTTTTCTCAATAAGCTTGAGCTATAGGATTTTTTTTACATGTTGTGTAGCSACGGTGGAGTAAACTTGGGGACACCCAAGGACAGCCAGGACAGAGGAAAAAAGGTTCATTGCAGCCTGTGCCTGCCTACATAGCTGCATTAAGCTAAGCCACAATCTTGCCTTTAAGCTAATTAATTAACTGCTTTCAACCATAACTGTTTCTTCACAGCTTTCTTAGTCTGGCAGTGATAAATACACAGTAATGATGTTAACAGTTTGGATTTACACAGCTGGTGTAACATACAGAATGGCATTCATATTTATGGACTTGGCAAGGTCCCGAGCCACCCTGCACTAATGTATCACCACTGAAATCACAGCAACTGGGCAGATTTACACCACTGASTGATCCAATGACCTACTCGGCGTATCAACTCCTATGTGGGCATTAAGCCCAARAGCAGTATTTATATATTCATAAAASTACATACTCACCAAACAAGCTAAAGGTACTACACTGGAAATCACCTCTCTTCAATTACTGCATGTAATTTTTAATGCTGTTCAAGTTTAATTACAGAGAAGTAYTTAACTGGGCTGCAGTTGATTGATCATGTTCTTGACTACCTGTCTCCTTCTCCTTGCAGSTGCCAGATGGAGAGATCTAGATTAGTTTACACCACATAATGAGAGCTTACTGCTGAAATATGAATGAATATTGCATAGTTCAACTCGACCTGCTCTAACAAACTTTATTTATTTAAAAAACCCCACCTCTTGCTAATCAATTCTTTTTATTTGCCTTTCTCAGCTTGCCAGGAATTGCTATGCATTTAGGTATTTTATTTAAAATGGAAATGAAATCATAATGCATTAATTTAGTCAATAAGCAAATGCATAAACCACGTCAGGTTTGGGTTTTGTGGGGATTTTTAATGTTTGCACATTGGTTGTGTTCTTTAACTCAGCTGGTTTTTTTTGGAGGAATTTTTGAGTTCCTCAGGATTCGTGCTACTAAAGAACGATGATTGTAATTATAATGTTGCTCATTTATCCATCTGTAACAGAGTTCAAGGGAGAAGGATAGGGAAGACCATTAAAGAGAATATGTTTCTGTCAAGTCCTAGTATTTATGCTATTTYGAAAACATCTCTTTTTCTCCTGTATCCCCTCCCTTCAACAACACTAAGCAAACACACCCTTAAGTTACTCACTTCTAAAAACTTGACTAAGCAATGCCCAAAAGTATGATGAAAAAAAACAAAGTCTTTTCAGCCAGAGCTACAAATCAGTTGTTAGCCTTCAGCATAAATATCAAGACAAAACCTTCTTACTCATGAGGAATGGGACATAAAGGGAATAGAGTAGGGACCTTWTACTTCTCCTGTGATTCCAGAAGCAATCTAGAGAGTTTTGCAAGGCATAAAGTGTTAACAGCTCCTATCTCTTCAGACAAGTACATGTTAGTCRCAACATGTTTGAAGTAAATTAAAAGTTAACCTCACATTTGCAGCAGCCTAAGTGCATTACACAAGCCTACGTACATGACTTTAGCTTTGGAAAGAGCTTCATAAATTCTGCATGAAAGAGCAAGAAAGAGGCCAGTTTGGAGCTTGCTGGGAAGGAGCCATGATGAAAATACTGAATTTGAGCTGTAGTGGCAGAGGCATGGCTGCCATCCATGGCTCAGGGTCACTGTGGAAAAGCAGAGGAGATGGGATGGGGGCACACCAAGGACCAACAGGTGCTGTTCTACAAGCAAAGCAAAGACAAGGGTGCTGAGAGTCACACACTGCTCCCACAAACACAGGGGGAATGAGGCTCCCAGGCTGATCTTTGAAAATAGATCATTGCAACATTACAAGAAATATTTGGAGGTGATGCTTTGGCTCTTACTAAACACTGCCAAAGTGATTTCATTCTCTTTACTAACATGTGTACAGATTAATTACCAATGTAAAAAACAGAATGCCTGAAGAAATGCAATGCGTTTCATTTTCACACCTGGTGCAACCTGGTGCACTGATCCCTCCCCAACTGTTGTGTTTTACTGGATGTAACAAATGAGACTGTAAGCAAAATTATCATTGCAAAACCTTTCAACTGCTTGCAGAAAAGAGCAGGAAAGCAGTCAGCATCAGTTTTCCCACACAGTTAGTTGCATCAAAGCATTTATTGGGAAAAACTTCTATAAGACAAATTTTTCAGAGTACAAATGTGATTTAAAGATAATTCTATGTGCATGGATGTTTCTTCTGCAATTATTATTAAGAATGAACAACTTGCAAAAAGGTTTATACATTTTGCTATATAAAWCAATCAATTGCAGGACTCCAAAATAAGCAAAGCCTATTAGGCATCTGCCTGTTTTCCATTAAATAAATGAGTGAGAAAAGCAGTTGCATAAAATATTTTTTAAGATGCATAAAACAATAGATTACAGATAATACTAGAATGGGAGGACAAACCCTTTTCATTTTACAAGGTAGGCAAGTAATTGTATGAATGGCTGTGTCTGTTAGTGTAACAACTGCCTGCAGAACACATGAAATGAGCTAATAGCAATAATTATCTGGAATTAACAATGARCATAAACATTTCTTTGCACTCGCTAAATAAACAGCAAGTGGAGCTCAGTATTCACCAATGGTGCAACCAGAGCACGGCATTTACCATGATGAAAGGGAATAACCATTCCAAAGAAAGCTACAGAGAAGCTGAGTCCATTAATAAGAAATAGATAATTTGGAGCTTTAATTCCACTGCTTCTGAAGCTGCATGAAAAGACTGGAYGACAGCCAAAATGCAATAATCACAATGTCTGCAAATCAAAGAAATAAGCCATCAAGAAACTCAAGTTTTCTTGTATAATATAATTATCAAACAGTATCAATCCTTCTTGTTATCTGAACATTGAAAAAAAAAAAAAGATTTTGTAACAAGCACCAGCAAATGGACCAGGATCCTAAATTTTGTGAACTCTCTGCGTCACACAGACTCTGAGAATCAGTTTTACTATGCTTATTTTTGTCACCACCATACTGAGAAAATGGTGTTTTTTATGTGAAAAAAGGATGGAATACAAGGGCTTTTGTGCCTTTCCTCTATTTGCTTTAGCTCCTTCTCTGTGTGGAAGTAGAGAATGTCCTGATTTGGTTTTTTTCTTCACTACAGCTGCTTGCAGTTTGCATACTGCTTGCCTATCTGATTGGAGATGAGCAGGTGTGTGCTGCACTCTCTTCCAATTTACATTCTGTGTTTTAAAACAGACCATAACTTGCCATGGGCRTTTGGTTCCAGGACAGAATGCCAAATACAGAACAGGAAGGTTTGCTTCTTAATTGCCTAAGTAAATAAAACTTTCTTGTGAAATATKTTACTATATAAAACATTGATGAAACACCACAGGGTATTTCTACATTTTCCAATCCCCACCCTCRCAAAAATGATAACTACTGAATTTCCCACACTATCTTAATAGCCAGAATAGTTCTTCCTTTTGGTCAGTTAAAAGCATCATGATGACCAGGAACAGTTTCTGTGGGAAGTCCTGGTAGATTCTGTTACTTTGTTTAGGGTGCAGGGGAATTATACAGAAATATACTTCTATATGTTGTGACTCAGGCTGCAACAAGGAAATTAAATGCTTAATTGTCTTAATTTTTTAGAAAATTAATTGCTTCAGTGGGGAAACAAATCCCCACAATGTACATCCCAAATACACCTTCAGATATSCAGTGTCAATCTAAGATGTTGCTCCTATGTCTGGCATTGATTAGAAATCAAGGTTTGATTTGGATCCCACCTCAAACCCATACACTTGAGGGCAGTAATGAAGACTACCCAGACAAGGCATTAGCTAGTACTTGAAGTTTAATCATTCAGTATGGTTCCAGGACCTGAAATTTGTTTATTTTAGGAGTCACGGTACTATTTGGCTTGATTTAGTAACACTTCCTTGACTCTATCCACCTTGACCTTCTAAATTAGGTTGATCAATATTTATAGTACAGATTTCAGACTCACCTGTTAACCTACACACAATCCTTCCACAGGACTTAAAAGGCCACAGTAAACATTCCTCATCCTGCTCTATGCCCACCACAGGTGTCTTGGAGCACAGTATCCCACTGCCAGCAGAAATCCACAGATGTTCAGAGGGTAAGATTAGCACAGCCCAATGAACTGTGCCATCTTCTATTAGCCTAAGACGTTGCCTTTGGATGGTACAATGAGATCCTGAAGCAATTTTCCTATACATTTCAAAAGCATTAATCTCTCTCATCACAAATTTGGCAAATTCAAAGTTGGACACAAATCTGAGAACACAACAGCTTATCTCTGTTTATGTTCAATGTTTTTTCTTTTCCCTTTCRAAACCAATTCTTACCTATATAACTACAAAGTTTTCAAACCTGTGCTCTAATTTCTGCAGAAGTCTCCCTGCACTTTATTTCTTCTATTCACAAATCATCATAACAAACAAATAATCATCAATCCATCCAAATATATTTTTGTTATTTACATCAAAAATTGCAAACAGGATTAATCTCAGCTTTGTTAGCAATCTAGAATTTAGGCATCTAGCCTTACCAGTCCCTCGGACAGCCAAGTCAATAAAGCACCTGTACAAGTGAACATATTGTGTCTGAGACACCTGRAATGGAGTAGTTTGCCCTGTGGAAGTAATTTTTCCTATTGCTGGGCTGTAAAGGAAACCTTGTATCATTGCTTACTTACTCAATTTTTAAGTACGTAATACTTGGCAAGATAAATGTTCTATTCTCATCTAATTCTTATTTTATTRAAGCTTTTCTTTGTATGTATGCTGTAAAGTTTATTACAGCACTTAGAGTAAATGTTAGCACTTAGTTTCTTGAACTTCCTTGGCCTGAATCAAATTGAAAAACGTTGAAGTTTCTGTTGGAAGGAGTTCCTCATATTCTCATACAACCTCTTACTAACAAATATTCAAGTACAAATTMATACAATGTCAAAACATTTCATTACCAGGAAGCAGGAATAAATTAGGAAATATATGAGTAATTAATCCAACTATAATATCTAAAATAYTGTAGAAATGRGGATAAATTTGGCTAAAGCAATTTYCCTTTGACAGAGATATGTCAAAGGATTTTTCACTAGAAATAAGCTGGTGTTATAAACAAACTTTTGATCTTTTTTAGGCTTTCATGTTTTTTTCATAGTCTACCCAAATAATATAGAACAGCTTGTACAAATCATTCTGCCTTTTGCAATTTGAAATAGCACTGTTTTAAGCAAGAAGAGTTTCTGATTAGAAAAAAAAATTCAAATTGTTCCCAAGTAAGACATTTGAGTTTTAAAGAGGCCATTAGGAATCCCTYGTACCACTGTTGCTCTGTGCAACTGTTATTTCTATCATAAATATGTCACAGGTTTTATTAACCAAGAGAAATGTGTGGTAGTTTTACCAGCTGTAGAGGATACTGAGAAACAGTTTCARTGAAACAATTAAGTCATACTTATAATGTCTTATTTTTCCATTTGAAAGGGCTTTTCATTAAAATTATTTTCAAACTTATTTTTTAAAGGATAAAAAGAAGAAGCATATTCACCACTCAGCACACTGCAAGTAGCTTTGAGCAGAGTTTATATTTTCAGGGTGCAGTGAACACATTTTAACACTGTGTTAACAAGAAGGATCAGTCTGCAATAGCCAGAATGCTCTCTTTTCTGCCATACAGTAATTTATAAAGAAATTTCTTAAGAAATGTGGGTAGTCTTAGGAGAACAGATGGTCTTGTCTCAGTGCAAGAAATAATAAAAGAGTGGATCATATATCATCTGTCTCCAATAAAGCCTGTATAGCCACTTGACTTTCAGATTACCAAAAAGCCCTGTCTAGAGACACAGGACTCAGAAAAACAAGCATGGAGTGAGGATTTCAAGCAGTGAACACAGTGAATAAAAACATATTCTTGTTGGAAAGAGAAGTGCAAAGATATTTTAAAGGCAGCCTTTTAAACAATCATTTTTYAAACATCTCTGACTTAAGTGCTCTTGCACTCTGAATTGAAGMTCTGAAACAGAATGATGGAATCCCCTACTTATTTCCTCTGTGCCATATAAACCAAAACTCGGATTCTGCAGAGGCTTTTTTTGCAGCTGTAATTTTACTTATTCAGCCTCAGAGGTGAATCTCCTCATTTTGATCAGCTGGACTGCTCATGTGAGCTCAGTCAGAGTGACATTCCTGCAAAGTCACTGCACTTTGCCTGGCAGTGGGAGCTCCTTAGGCTATCCAGAAGGATGACCACAGATTTTATTAGTAATCTTATCAATATGGAATTGAAATACWAAACCTAGTCTCACCAAATAGATGAAACTCTGCTTAGTTGACATTCTGACCACAGCTTTATGTTAAGTCTGATTTCTCACATGTGGAAGAATTAATTCTCAAAAAGCAAATTTGTCCTTGATTATGCTCTGTTCAGCACAGAACTATGTTTATAGGAAAATATGAAGACATACCCTATATAACTTGAATTTTGAATGGGAATAAAGAGCAATRTTCCATCTCTTTTTTTGTATTCCTTTAATATTTGAGGGCTTATTATTTCAACAYACACTCTTGGTGTTATTCCATAATTCAAAAATTCTCCATGTTATTTTAATACATAAATTTTATTAGAAAAAGCTTCCATTTGCCCTGAAGTATTACTGAATGCTGATAAATTACTGTGGGCCTATAGCAATTTTTTCCGAGCAGTCTCCACGTAAGTGTAAATTCAGTCAAACAAATCAAAATGTGAGTTACGTTCAACTGAAAATAATGATATCTATTGAGTGGTCAAAAACTGTTAGTAGCTATTAATAAATAATCCTCAGCACACATGGTGATGTCAATCAGCACTATTATTTTACCCATATAAGTGGAATTTAGTAAGGTAGAGCTGCACAGTGATACTCAAGTTAATCATGGTACACAGCACGGTATTGTCAGAGCTCAAGAATGCCTTTGATCCCTACCTCAGTTTCAGAGCATTCGGGTCACCCTCTCACACAGCATTCAAATGTGGTGCATGAATACCTCAACACATGCACAGAATGAATGACAGAGCTGCACTGGGTCACAGTGTAATCGTGACATTATCAATTATATAGAAAAAATCTCTAAGAAAACCAGCTACCTCACATGTACACACAGCCTTTTTTCAATCTTTTCCATCAAAACTTTGAGCGCACAGACATACAGGGAGCACAGACGTCAGTCAAATGGATTGGAAGCACTTAGGAGGRGATGTTCTGCTCTGCTGCACCCGTGATGTAAAACCAAGAAGTTTAGATAGGCCTTTGACATAATGGACTTGACGAGAGGAAAACCTGAGCAGAGAGGGTACCTGGAGAGCCCCCRACAGCCCCGTGACATTTCCATAGCCAGACCTGAGCAGGACCTGAGCTCTGCCTGTCACTGCTGCAAGAGCCCCCAGCACCTCTGCCAGCAAAATGTGTCCTGCTTTCGTGTGCCACTTGTTGAAACAAGGCCAGCCTGTGAAAAGATGATGCTGCAAATCAACAGCTGGTATTGGAAAGTGTGGAAGAAAAGGGATAGGTTTGTGGGAAACGGCTCTCTGGAAACATGAGCAATTTAATAAAAGCTGGTCTGAAATTTTGGGTAAAAAAGTACTACCCTATTGTTGAATATGTGCTATTCATAAAAAGAATGTCTTTGAGGATGAGACCAGAAGCTTTTCTGGCTTTCAGAAATGCATCTATTTTAATTTCTAGGGCAATATACAGATGGCATCCAGACTGRTATTTTCCTACAGCTGAACAAAAATCTATTAAACATGTGTTAAT
>NW_026623272.1:2062155-2089770 GCF_030028575.1 Malurus melanocephalus | reverse complement strand
AAATCTAAATATTCCTGCTATTATAATTGAATTTGCCACAACTTTAAGCAGCTATTTATGTTGCTTTGTAAACATAAASCCTTTATGTTAATAGAACTATGCTTGCTAAGTTCTGGCATATTAAATGGTTCTAATCCTATTCTACTTTATGACTAGTTCAAGAAATGACCTCTAGCTAGATCTGGCCTTGTTCTATCATGCAACTAGATTTTTCTTACAGAAAATAAATTAAAAAGGTGTGACCTTGCTGAGGGCTTGCAGAGAAAATGAGGTACATCTTGTCACAAGCAGAAGAGCCTATTTGAAACACGGTTTGTTCAATTTGAAAGGCTGCTGCTTTCCTCAGATCAGAAGTTAAGATAAAGGCAGTTGGATGAAAGAGGAGAAACATTTCCAAGAGATGAAATTAAAGAGCTACACTGGAATCCCATTCAGTGACACAGTGCCTTTTTGTGTGAGGCTTTATCTGGGACGCATCAGCCACACCTTGTCCCCGCGCAGGAGCAGGCTCTTCACCCGGCACAAAGCCTGTCGCACAAGGAGAGGGTGAGGACTGCTCACCGATGGGAATCARAGGACATTCTCCCCCACACAGCAGGGCATGGCAGAAATTTAATAACTCACCTAAATGTTACACAATTTGCTTGGGTGAAAAATCTAAGCCCGTGCTTCTATTGATCTCAGCAGGTCTCTTGCGAGCTCTGTGCTTCCCATCACCAACAAATGTGCCATCAGTGGGCAGTGCTCCCAAATGTCTAACACATCTCCATGAAAACACAAATTTTAAGCAGGTAGTAGAATACCCACCCAAAATGGGTATTCAAGATCTGTCTCACCTTTATGAATGGTAACTCACACTCAATTAACTTTTAATCTGACCTCCTAAAAGCACACAGCAATTTGTTTGACACCACCTCACCAGAATAACTTATATTTGGTGTCCAAATCAAAACAGGTTTCTTTTATAATTTCTGTTCTAGTATCATAAATAATTTCCTTGCTCACCATCACAAAAAGTATCAGGTAGCAAGGCTGATTCAGTTCTGTCTGTAAGTGCTTATCTTATCCTGGCAGGACTCAGCCATGTTAGTTGTACAGACACGTGGGTTTATTCCTCTGTGCAGCTGCAAACCCGCACCACAACCCCACCACTGGCTCCCTGCTGCCCCTGACCAGCACAGCCCAGACCCTTGAGGGGCTGTGKCTCTGCTCTGCAGCACAGTGGCTCATTCCTGGCACAGCCACCACCCCTGAGCACTGCAGGGGACACGGAGCAGGGAGCACAGTGTGTGTCCCCAGCCACTGGCCTGCCCCAGAGCCAGCCTGGATGTCACATCCCTGTCCATCCCTTCCAGGCTCCAAGGCTTCTGCCAGGTGGGATGGATTGCACCCACAGCCACAGCAGCATTAACATTTCTTGCAGTGTATGAAATGTTTTTAATCCCAACATGAGTGTTTTCTAATTGCAATTAGGTACCCCTGCTTTAAGTATCCTAAAAACAGAACCACAGCCTGCAAAACATTGCCTTACAATTATCTCACAAYAGCAATTTAAATAACACCCAAGCATATGTTGTGCTAATTCCTATGACCAAAAACAGTTTCATTTCACTTGTTCAGAACAAACCCTGACTGCGAACAAAGCTTTGGGTGAAGTGACAAGWGGAATTCCAAACGAGTAAGACAAATATTTCCTCCAGAGGCTAAACCTACTGCAAAATATTAATCTCCTCTTCTACACATCTTCACATGTCTTTGGTGAAACACCTGTCTGGAATTGTTAATAACAAATATTTTTCAGGGTATACACTTCAAAGACAGTACTGCAATGTCAAGCAGTGTAAAACTTTTGAAGTAATTTTAGCTAAATACTTCTGTGACAACTGTCTGAATCAATTTGTCTTAGCTGACTATATTCTGGTATTGTAAAAACCTAAGACCTGGTTATCAGCCAAAAAGGCAAAAATTTGAGTGAAATCATAATAAGTTGCACAAATCAAACACACACATACACACACAAAATGATAATGTAATTGATTTTGGAAATTATCAATGCCCTCTGCTTTTTTAATTTCCAGAGAGAATGCTCTTTTTCCTGAAAGGGTCAAATGAGAAAAAAAAAAGTATTAAAAACCAATGAAACAATAACCCAATATTAAGGAATTACAAAATGAGAATATTATGTCCTTGCTTAGCATAGTGAAATGTTAGTCCTTAGCAAGGAAAAAGAGAAATATTCAGAGCAAGATGATGCTAAGGAAGGGTGGCTATTTTTAATTGCTGAAAAACGTCATATCAGAAGAAACTAATAAAGGCAAAAAAACCGAAAAGGAAATAAAAAAAGTAATTGTGTGTATATGTTGGGGGGCTGGGGGMGAAAAGAAAGCAAACTAGGGCTGGAGACTTAACAAAACTTCTGAGAATTACTCACAATTGTGGTAGCAAAAAAAAATACCACCCAACAAAGAAGGTCAAGCTGACCTCAAGATTCTAAGTCAGGCTCTTGAAATCCTAAATCATACAAAGCRCCATCACTTCAAGGCATACAAACATAAGAGGATTAAGGTAAGTGTCCCACCTAAAAGCCTGAGAAAACAAAGATTAGTTTTAAGTACTGAAAAGAAACACAAATCATATGGATGCTCCATACACAGGAAGGAATAATTTTTAGGATGTATTAAGAGCACAGTAAAATAAGCACTACATAACATAGGAAAAATCCAGGTTTGCTTGCCACCATCTGAGTGCAAATATACTCATGTCAGAATGTAACAATTATGAAAGACTTAAAGAACCAACTCAAAATCCATTGAAGTCAATGGTGAGTTTTTTATTGACTTCAGTTAGCCAAGACCCTCTGTTTAGAAAGATTAAGTAAAAGACAAATAAAACTATTCTTCTTAAGGGAGGGCAGTAAAACTGCTGCTCTCAGCTCACTGTACCTTCCTGAGTGACTTCAGTAACTCACTTATCAAYCCAGCCACACAGCAACAAAGGCTTTCCCTACAGGTAAACACTCAGAAACAGTTTATGCTAGTTATGCTWTCAGACTCTTGGTCATATTTACATTTATGCCACAATTATGTTAGCAGGACAAAGTGTGGTGCCTTTTAAAGGATGACATTAGTTCTGGACATTATTCTACAAGTTTGAACTATAATGGTCATGTCTTGACTTTTTGAGATGTCAAATGCAATTTGAGCATGCACTCCAAATTCTGTATTCATTTTCATGTCAGGGAATATTTAAAAATAGTAGYGACACAATTGTTTATGCTCCTAACTAGATGGAAAGAAAAGTAACACACATGATTTGGGGGCTGACCAGCTTTCCACCAGTGAACACTACGTCAAGAAGTTACTGTTTAATTTAAGAATTCAAGTTTRGAAAAATTCCATTCATCTTCTGGTTACCCACCTGCTGGAAGCAATCATTGTCTTGTGGCATTACTTACATTATCCTGTCCCTCTATTCCAATGTAACTCAGTAACACAGACGTGTAGCTTGGACTAACCTACCAAACATAAAATTTTCAGATTGTTCTATTCGTTAAAATTAACGCTTGCACCTTTGTTCTGTACCAGCCAAAAAGCCTCTGCTGAATCCTCTCAAGTATCTATTTATTTAAATGTGAATATGAAATTTGGGATCTGGGAGATCCCCATGCTTYTCCAAGCACTTAGTCAACTAAAATACTCCCTGATATTAAACAAGTCACTTGCCAGGTGGTCTCTTTTGAGCCCAGCTGAGAGYTGGATAAGGGTTTTGGAGCTGAACCAGAGGCAAAGCGCTCGGTGGATTCCCTCACATCTGAACTGTGGCCCCAAAGCAGCTTCCTCCGTGGAAACTAATAAACCACACTGTTTCAGAGGAAAAAAATAGTATGACAAGCAATTAAGTGCTGTCAAGTCAATAACCTTTTGTCATGAAGACAGTTAATGGGGAAAAATTCCCTTTTAGYTTTTACTTCATTCTTCTTACAGATTTTTTGATGAAAAGTCACCTATCATATTATCAGGGTCATAAGCAAAAATATATTTTTTAAAGAATTAGRTACAGTCTTGGGTCAATTTTTCACAAGTAAATCAAGACAAACTTGGTTCTATTGGCCAAGATGACCATTCACTGGAAATTATAGAAATCTGTATTTAATAAAAATTAACTTCACCTCTAGGGCCAGTGCACTCCAGACATTGAACCTCTCTTGGGAGTGTTTTCCTCCTAATCCTTTGAGGAAAAGAGGGAATATTCTTATCCTTCAGGATGAGAAGTAAGTAGGAGCCACATAAAGAGGTATTTTAAGACTATAATCTCTCCCATTTACTTTTAGCATCCTAAACACAATCTGAAACTTGTTAAGACCAGACCATTTTCATAGCATAACATTCTCCAGAATTTRTGYAAAAGATTTTCAAGAAGTTAAACATTTCTGTTCACCCAAYRCTAGGTTTCTGCTTAGAAAATACTKATTATTTTAAAATCAGTTGACAATGTTTTCAAAWSTAGAATTCCTGCAAAAGACKGAGTTAACATCATCTGSRGAATGTTGTTTTTATAACACCACTGGCTAAACAAAAATAACTTCTTAATTGAATTAACCTGTCTTCTGAGCCATTCCTACTTGTCAGATACAGACAAAAGSTGCACTGTTCAAACCCATTTTGGCCAGCTGTTGCACGGAAGAATACAGAGTACGTAAGGTAGCAGTACACAAGGTCACAGTGCAGAGCAAGCACATATTCAGAGAGGTTTTCACTGCCATTTCCTACAAGCCTTTAGCACAGGCAGAATTTCAATCTCATTAGTAGGTCACCCACTGCTCTCACTTCCTCTGTCAAAGAACTTTCCATGGCAAAAGTGACAGCCATTCAACAGCTATATTGAGGTCTTGTTGTGTTGCRGGGAGCAGTGTAAAAACACAAGGTTGGACAAATAAATGCTTTGTTTCTTATCAGAATTGCTTCAACACCCAAGGGARGCGCAGGCGGAGCGTGAGCAGGACACCCTCCCTCTCCCGTTAGAGGAATGCAGMGACTGAGGACTCGCACATCAAATTCCTGAATGCTGCCAAAGAAAGAGCAGCAGCATCCCACTGACCTGCCTCCAGTGAAGCTCAGCCATGACCAGGCCCAGCCAAACTGATTGCAGGGACTGTGGGGACACAGCTCTGCCCTCCTCCCGTTACTGGGGACGCACAGCTCCCGGGGTGACTCCTCATGTGATCCGCAGGGAAAGCCCTGAAGGAAATGCAGCAGCAGAGCCATTGCCTATGGCGATGCTATGGAAAGAAGTGGTAGTGACAAGATGACATTGAGAGTCTGACACTGTAGATTACCCCAGAACCATATCAAAATGACTCGCAGTTATCAGATCTAGATGACAATGAGACTCCGGYATCACTGTCATCTATACTGAAAAAATAAATAAATGCTACATGCCACTAGCCACAGGAATGGACAGGCATTATAGATATGCTCCAGCAATGCTGTCTATGGCAAGGATGTTTCAAGAGCTTTGATAATTAATCTAAACTCAAACTTATACAATTTTGTCTTTTTCATTAAAGGGGAAAAAAATGCCTGAATGCTATGATTAATCTAKGGATAATTCATCTTACAATCACAGAGCAAAGTGCTGGTAATTGAACAATATCAATTAGGTATCAATAAATATTGAATTAGTACTCATCATTCTGCTTTGCAGAGTGGCAAGGATGGATGCATCAGGCTAGTAAATTGGGTACCGGATGGAAAACCTCCTGCATCCCAAATGCCCTCCTGTGAGTAGATGCAGCAATCCTATCTGTAGGCATTAGGCACAGGGCACATTAACAGGCAGCAAACACAGGCTACGTGCAAGGGCAGGCACACAAGGGCTCCCTGCTCCACACAGTGTGGTACCCCCAAATCAGCTCTCTGACAGGCACCGAGCAGAAAGGCAAGTGGCACTGGTGGCTGTGAGCAGACAGAGGTAAAAGGGACAGCTGCAATTATTGGGAACAGTCAACTGCAATATCCTACAGGCAAAGAAAAAACACGTCCTTGTACAAACAGAGGAAAATAAAAAACACTTTTCTCTCCCTTTTTTTTCCCCCTGTGAAACTATGTAAATAATAGGTTTCTTTTTCCATTAAAATAGTTTTACTGGAACACTGTTGTAACTGCCGTCCAAAAAACCCAATTTTTCTTCCTACGAAATTTTAGAAGAAAAAGCATTTCAATTTTTATTTTAAAGGAAAATGAGCTGTTTCAGACTGACCACCAAGTCATTTGTCTTTTATTGCCACACTTGTTTTTCTCTTCCTTGTTCCTTTTCATTAAAGTCATACATAGAAACTACAAGCTAATGAAACAATGATGAATATCTACTTCAATAACACTGAGAATTCTCAAATGTGCTTTGTTTGTTTTGTTTTTTCTGCAAAATTAACACATTAGAGACTATTTACCACTGTACAAAATTCCTTTCTTTATTTATGAAAGCTACATCTTTACTATCATGATGTGAAATGAAAAGCCTCCTGTACTTGTTGCATACAATTAAGCTGCAACAAAAGCCAGCCCAAGCCATTTCACATTTCATAGGGCTGCAATTATTCTTTAACTGTTAGAATATGCTGTCCCCCAGGAGCTAATTACAGAAAAGCTCTCATCACATACAAGAAACACACAAACAAATCCTTCAAGCACAAAGCAAATGTTCARCATTAAAGAGATGCATTCAGGAAGTCACACCAATCAGTTTGGTTCAGCTAATTACTAATCTGATTTCTGGAGTAGTTGCATTAGATAATTATGATGCCCATTCACAACTTGAAAGCCAGGACTCTGACTGATTATAATAAAGATCTAGGACTCCAAATAAAAGTAAGGGCAAAGTATGAAATATAGATCAGAACGGGGCTGATGGGGTGCGTTTGTTTATCGCCGGCACTTCCTTTGGCTCTTGGCTTTGGAAGGCCCCATCCAGAGTTTGCTGAACCCAGCAGGAAGATTTCCATTGATATCACTGCCATTTGGAYCAGGCCCAGAATAACAAGGAATGGCTTTGCCTTGCAGATTATATTCATGAGTTGCCCAGGAAGGAGCTTTCGTTGCTGGTTTTCGGTGGGGCCGAGAGCCGCGTTCCCAGCCCGTCCCGCGGGTGCTGCCCTGGCCAGGCTCTCACAGCCCGTCCTGCAGGACCAGCCAGAGGCAGCAACTCTGATAAGGATGAAACTCTTCAAAGACTCCACTGTGGACGTGCTTTAACTCACATTTGGTTTGGTTTCAGCTTCGGCAGGACTTTTTGTCTCCTTTTTGCAAGCAAAGCAATTGCTGGGGTTTGAGCATTTATAAAGCTACATGACCTTTAATGCCCCAGAATACAAGGTACAACAATTCCTCTAATTTCTGACCCAGCTGAGGTTCTAAATTAGTCCACTGTAGTTTTGAGACTTGCAAAAATTCACTTGCTGAAACACTAATAATTATAATTTTTTATAGAAAAATATTGCTCTAATTAAATATTAAACTTTACCAAATACAAGGGGAAAAAGTATTTTAAAGCCCATTGACACATTTACAGGTAACAATGCATTGCAAGTGACAACACAAGTACAGGAGCAAAAAATAAGGAATTAAAACTCTTCACTGAGTCACAGCCTTGCCCATCTCAAACCAGCCAGGGCAGWACTACTAAGCCATTGSACACATTAAAATAAACACMAAAAATGCAGAACTTGACCTGTCTRTYTCATTGTTTTCATATGGARCACCTGAATTTCTGGTGAATGCATGGTGATATTAAATAAGTGTGAAATCTAAACAAATGCTGAACTTCATGCAGGTGAATCAGCTTCAGTAGAATGTACTTGGTGGTCCTTTGCCTMAGAGGGGCAATGGTAGAGATTGAAACCCCATACTCTAAACTAATTAAAGAATAAATGAAAAAGTTTCAGATGTAACTTGAGGTTCACATAAAACCCAGGGATAAAGAAAATATAAGAGATACAGGCTAGAAAAGTAAATATCAGGAGCAAATTTTCCCATGGATCCTTGAGATTCAATAGCAATAGTTTCACACTGTGGGGTCACAAACTCTGCCCATGTCCTTGAGAGGGTGCCCCTGCTCAGCTCACCATGCAGGGATTGATCACACCCACATCTGCAAAATCACATGGGCTGCTAAACATTTTTGTTGTTTAAATCCCYTCCCACCCCCCAAAAAAAATTCATTCAGACTGGCATTCCTCCACCTCAGTATTTCAAATCAGGCAGAACTGCGCTATTAAATTGTTTGCACATAGTCACGCTGGACACTTTTTTAAGCATTAAGGTGAAAGGSATTCTTCGCTGCTGTTAAACTAAATGAATGAGAGTTGCAAATCTGTATTTCAAAGTCAATAGGCTACAATATTTACAGGGCTGCCATATGTGATAGCTTAAAATTCAAAACCGAACGAAAATTGCGTGGGATGGAAACTAATGTTATGGAATCTGAACCAAGGCTACATTTATATTTCACTTTAATGCTCTAGCTGTTTAATCAAAATATGAATAAAAGGTCTAAAAGACCAACACGCAAAAATATCATAGTTCTGGAATTTAGCTTTAGCTTCCTATTGTCAACCAATTACTGTGTAATTTTTTCCCTGTGACTGAATAACTAACTGTTAGCAAATAATGAAAAGGCAATTACAGCAGAGCTTTGTTCATATTACCTTCTTCATTTTATTCAGGCTATAATTATTGTCAATGCTGGAGGCTTACTGTACCATGTAAGTGGCACCAGGGAAGAAAATGGAATGGGCTGGTGCATGGAAAATTGCAAATGTCACAGCTACCTTCATCATCACCGTTGGACTTCAGAGATTAAAAAAAATAAGCAGTAAAAAGCTCTCCTCGTATGTTTTGCAAATTCTGTACGTCAATCTGTTGCAAAGGATGATGAACTGGTAGAAGGGAAAAAATTSAAGTACCCTGTTCGTTCTTTTTTGTTCTTAACCTCTGCTGCCCACCTCCCCCAAACATTTTTATTAYTATTCAATTCCCAGGGGACAGCTCCTTTTTGCCACAGTGTGCCTGGAAACAAACTCATGGAAATATTCTTTTAGCAGCAGTTCTCATTAGGGATGTCCATGCTGTTCTATAACACAGTAGCATATAAATGATGTATTTTATGGGGTTTGATCTTTACTTCTATGCCACATACAGACATATCCCTAGGAAAAAAAAKAACGCTATGACCTGTGTGTGCAGATTTAGTGTGCCATACTCAGGGCCTGACACTGACCATTTRTTTTGACCATTGTTTCTCTGGGTTTCTAGTATTTACCAGAAATGATGGATACAAATCAGAAGTCTGATATCCCATTTTACCTTTTTTAGAAAGAAGTAGCATTCCTGTGTATAATTCAAATTATTTTTTTTTCTTTGCATTGTTGTTTACAAGAGATAAATTCAGTAAAACCATATATTATGCATTTTATTCATGTGCAGCATTGCAGTTGCTTTTAAAATATGTAAATGATTATATAGTCAGTTAATTTTTCAGTATAAAGTAAGGCTGACATACATTAAAAGACATCATATCTTGATGCTGACTTGTGTTTAAACTTGCTTCCAAACTGACTGGCAAATTTTGGTATAAATTGCTTAATATAATGCATGATAATTCTTCTGATCTAGGTTAGTAAAAGAAGAAATGCTTTTTTATATTTTCATAAAATTGAGCTGCTTTGTACTTTCATGGATCTTCCTGTCAGATATATGTATATTCATCATTTTTCTCTAGTACTTTAGTGCTGGTTGTTTATCTCCTACTACTGTTGCTGAAGTAGATACTTCCACGCGCACTACATTCATAACCTAACATTTGTAATTGTTCCTTCTCCTTGATACAGTGTTTGGCCATTCAGAATCCCCCAGCATCTGAACACTCTCACGATTAGAGGAGTGAGGTTTTGGAGTCTGCTTCACCCAAAGAAAACAAAGTGAATTCCAGCAGCAGACTGTAAGTCTTCCATAAAAACACGCGGATGGAAAACAGAAGCGTAATGGGCAACGGCATCGAGTGAAACCACAAAAATAGAAAAATAGAAGGTTCCTCTCCTGGGCTGTTTTTCAGCCTTCATCCACTTTCATGGTGCCCTGTTCATCCTGGGAGAGCCTGCTCACCATAATCAGTCCTTTCTCCAGATGGAGGGAAGGAGATCCTTTGGGTGCCTCCCCCTGTGCCCACTCCCCGGGCAGGGCAGGGCCATAAAGGTGATTTCCCAGACCCCGGGCAGGGCAGAGCCATAAATGTGATTTCCCAGGCTCTATTTCTGTGAGCAGCACCCTGCTCCTTCAGCTGGGCTGGCTCTGGGGCTGCTGCCAGGGAAAGGCACTGGCACTTCTGCACCTCTTGCATTTATGGACAAGACCAGCAATTAAGCCCAGAATATAAATCACTGCCTTTCTGCTCCCAATGACTCAGAARCTACACTAAGATAATATGCTTGTCACTTTTATAGCTAATGTCTGCATTTTTTAATGATTTATTTAATTCGTTAAGCCTTTCTTAACTTTGATATCAGAAATTGCCACATCCCTGTGAAAATGATCAAAAGGCATCATATTAGGAAAAAAATTAACCACTTATTTTTTGGAAGGCAGAACAAGGAGACATAGAAAAATTATTTGGAAGTATCTACTTTTAAAAAGTAATTCTAATTAATGTAATTTGGTAGAGATGTCCAGCACTACTTTTTTTTTCCCCTAGATTTAGCCAGCAAAGACTACAGAAACTTCTTTTGTGCAAGCTCCCTCTTCCAGATAGGAGAATTAACTACAGAATATCCATCAGCCAGAACAGTCCACAGAGCACATGAGGGCACCAGGATCACCCTTCATGCCTTAAAATGTGTGAATTTTAATCACTAATAATCAGACAGAAGAGAACTAGAAGTAAACACAGTCAGTCATCCTAGTTAAGGGAGACATTGGTACATGAGACCGAGCCTGGACTCCATCAGCAAGAGAAAAACACTGCAGTGTATGCAACGTTGCTCTCTCTGAAGGCTCTTCATACCAGGTTCAGTGTTTTTTGCTCTGCTTTAAACACCTGCTGCCAAAACCTAAAGATTAAAGGAAGCTGGAATCTTCCTAGTGAATTTTCACCCTTCAGTTCCATGTGAGTGCCTTGACATGATTTCTCAGATTTTGTTTTGTCACAGGAGTGTGAGGTTAGTCTTACTATCATAAGGTGACTTGTTTCAGGAAATGTGATATCATGGGTATATCTTGCCTGTCTAACTTCATTGCTTTAATGTAATTTTCCCATTATTAGCTAAATTTCTAAGTGTGTCTATCCTGCTGACTGCAAACAGACATCACCTCACTCCAGCCACACATCCAGCCACCCAGTCCAAAAACCCTGAAACTGAAACTGGAGCCTTTTAACCCCACCAGTGCTCTGCCTAATCTGAAGGAACACCCCTGGCCCTGCCGCAGTGAAAGGCTGACATGCCAAAAACCTTTCCTATAAAGTATTTTATAAAGCATGGATCAACATTATTCATGGAACATGCTCCCACTTGTCATAACTGGCCTTTTATTCAGAAACACTGAGAGCTTTCATGATCTGATTGTGGTGAGCAGCAAGGATTATACCCCACCCCTCCCAAAATATTGCTCTATAGYGAATTTATTCCATCTGAATTGCCACTGGTGTGGAGACCCCAATTTCCAGCATGCCCCATCCATTGTGATGCACTGACAACAGCAAAACTGTCTGTACCCTCACAGGCAAACTGAGCTCGAGGGAGAGTGAACTCTGCTCATTCTGCAGYTGCAGGAGCCTGTGGGGTATCCATGAGAAAAACTCTGCCTCTTGCTCTCCAACTRCACAACTGCAAAGGCAGTTATCTGGGTAGTCAATTAATGCCTTAATAGAATAATAATAATTTAACTATCCTACAGAAATTATATTCAATTCTTAGTTTCATTCATGAGCCATGGACAAATCAATGGCTTAAATAGTTTGTTTTTGTTTTTTAAGTAACAGTATATCTGGGAAACAGGAATAAAATCAATTGCATGCAGACAGCACAGTAAGGTCRTTTGCCCTTTTATACATTTTCCCTGGCAATGGTTCGGGACCTTTGTGGTCTGTGGTCATTTTTCAGCTCTYTGTGTCAACAAAGACAGACTTTTCAGCTCCAAAAGAAATGCATCACACATTAAATCCTCACCAAATTTAAGCCTACTTTGTCATTTTTTAAATCCTGAATAATATCATAAACTTTTGGGATTACAGAAATAATAATGACCAGAGCTCAGGCAATTTAAGCCTGCTGTGCTAATCGCAGAGTAGAAAGTCTTTTATAATAACATCTATATGCTAGAAAAATAAAGATTTCAAACCACCCAAAACCCTGCTCTTTCCATTCCCTGCAACAATGCAGAGGTCATTGCTGAGATAATGACGCACATCCTCCAAGCCATGCAGTTCATGTCCCAACACAGTTTAAAAACAATCTGATCACCTTTTTTTTTTTTCATTAAAAAACCCAAAACCACTATTTCTTAAAACAAAAAAAAAATTCCCCTGATTTATTGAAAAACGTAGTATGATGTCAGTGTGAATTAATGTTTCCCATAGGCATACTAATAAGCTCCATGACATAATAACTTGTTATACTACACCAGTGGGACCTTAAAATTATTCCAAAGATAACATAACACAACACTTGAAGCAGCAGGAAACTTCCAGCATGCTTTTAGATGTTTTACAGTGTTACTAATCTTTGAATTGCTTGGAAAAACTGAAAGGAAACAGAATATTTAAAATTGGAAGCACTGCAGCTAGAAAGTGACTCCATTCCAAATTCCAAATGTGCACAGGAGATTAATGTCAATGTGAAAAAAAAAAAAAAAAAAAAAAAAAAAAAAAAAAAAAAAAAAAAAAAAAAGCAGGAGAAGGGGGGAAGTTATTAAACACACTTTCTGGGTTGGACATGTGCCTTTTGGTAGTCCAGTGAAAATCTGTTTTTATTTGGCTGAGTTATGAGTGTTTAAAAGAACAGACTTGCATGCATACCAATTTCTTATTAATGAGAAGTTGGTTTTATTTATTTATTTATGTGCAAATGAAATTTAAGCTAATGATTGCCCAGCAACATCAGGACATGCTTGAGAAAAAAAAAGCAGAGCCTGTTTTTTCTGTAGCACATACGGATACCATCTATTGTCAAAAAAACCCATGATGTCAAACCAGAAATTAATGYAGTGTAAGCTAATAACTCTGCTTGGTGTGGCAATGTGCTCTCCAGGGCTAAACACTCCAAGCAGACAAAAAAATAATAAAGTGGTGTGGTTCTGTTCACTAACCTGTCACAATTTGTATTTTAATCTCAACATTTATTCAATCAAGTCGCTTGAGATGTAAGGGAAGAACATCTAAGGGATGTCAGAGAAAAGCCACCAAGAGAGTGCTTGGGCAAAGTTCTGTGTGTCCACCCAAGGAGGCCGAAAAGCTCTCCCAGTTTTGGGACAGAGCTCCTAAAGGGTGCAAGGGAACAGCACCAAGGGCTGCCACACTGCTCCAGCTGCCCAGCAAAGCTGCCCTGTCACTCCAGCCAGCCCTTGCTCACCCCAGGGAGCTCACAGAGCAGGGCTTGATGGAGGGGCAGATCCCAGCCCAGGTGAAACACAAACACAGCCTCCACAGGTCAGAGTGAGCCACGTGCTGCTGGAGCCGGCTGTGCAAACATCTGATGTGTCTTGGACAGAGACACTCTTCCCTTCTTCCAATTATCAAMATTTCTGAGTGTCTCACATCACCTTTGCTGCATCACCTCTTTGAAACAGCTTGCTTTCTGTCCAGTTTAGTTTCAACCATCATTTCTTCTTGGCCTTGCTAAGCCATGGGCCACGATTCTGCTTGTCCATTCCTTAAATGATAACATAACCCCACCATTGCTCCCAGCTAAACTGTACAGTGTTCCACCAAAGCTAAAAATGTTATATTCCATGCAAAAAATGTTAACCTTTGATCCAGACACATCTCTGGAATAAGTGATCCTGTTGTGCTGCAACCCTTTGATCACTCACACAAAAATTGGAACCATTTGCAGAAGTAAAGCTTGTGATTTGCACATAAACCAGACCTGATGGGATGGTTTACAGAAGGCTGTAGTGTCTGCACGTTAGACTGGGACTGCTTGTCCAGTCCTAATATAGCTCTGAACCCATTCCCATCGTTTCTACTCATACCATTTTCTACTCATACTCTACCCATACCCAAGTTTCTACTCCAAAGCCCTGCAGAAGGAAGCAGGATGGTGTGTCTGAAACAATCAATCACCCCAAACCCAATGAGCGAGCGATCTCACGTTACCAGGTATGGCRGGACAGAGCAGCTCTGAAAGCTTCATCAGCCATGAAAGATTCAGTTTCCTATTCATTCACTCAACTGCTGCAACATCATGGGAATCTACAACAACCGTGTGAAACCATTTTCCACAGTGAACCTAGAACACCTGGTGAGCTCTTTGTAGTCTCTGCCAAGCAGCTATCTTTAAAAGGAAGGATAAACTGCAATCTGAAAATGTCAGATACAGACCACTACTGCTACAATGGCAAGGCACAGTCAAGCAGAGAGAAGGGGTGCAGTAGGATGGATGCTTTGGGCCAGATAAAGAATAAGATGGAAATAAATGTGKAGAATTATGTGGAAAAGGAAGTATTTTAAGAGTGTGCAAAGGCTACCAAAGGATTGAACAAACACAGCAGCATAGATGAGGAGACAGTGATACATGAATAATTTTGAAATCCAGTATTCCCACGATCCACAGAGAACAGGAAAAAAAAAACCAACTAAATTATGAGCTGGAAAAGTTCCCCCTCCCCCACCAAAAAAAAAGGAATATTAACATGATACACCAGTAAAAAAAGATATGGGAGACCTGTACTTGTCACTAACTGAAGATTTTACCTTAAATTGAATGATTCATAGTCCAAGAAAAAAGAAAAAATCTATACTGAAATATATTTTAATTTCCKTTGTCACTTACAATGGACTTGGGGGGAGGTGGTGAAAGAGAAAACTTATCTGAGGAATTCAGTGTGCTTATTTCACAAAAACAGCGTGTTTCATTTCTTTCACTGAAAAGAAAAACATAGTCTGTTTGAGAGCTTCAGACCAAAGAAACAACTCCCCTTATAGTACTAATTCCTAATATTTGGCATGACAAACAAGTTTAAATATACAGGAAAAACTCACTTTAATATTAACTTTTTGTCAATACGAAACATCCATTTATAAGATTCTCATCTTGGTGGAGACCCTGCACAGAAAAGTTCTACAGCAATTTCTATTTTTTTTTCCTTGTAAAATGTATGCACATAGACAAAATTCAAGTTTCTGAGACTCTTTTTGCTAAACATTTTGCATCACCTATCTTTAGAGATACTCAGATCTGTTGCCTGTGCTGCTCATATAAGTTTTTACTGACTAATATTAAAATTAAAACTATTAATATTAAAGTATTTCCCCTTTTGTAATATTATAGTATATATTATAGGTTATATATTATAGGTTATATATTATAGGTTATATTATTAAGCGATATATTATTGTATATTTATAAACAATATTTTCATTAAAAACAAAAAAAAAATTATGTGAAAGTGTTCAAAGCAGATTTAATGCCAGTTAACATCCCAGAACACACTTCTACGTCTGCTTGGTGCATCCATCACTCACTAAAAATCTAATCACAAACAGAACCTATCAACAGGCACAGTGCAAAAATTCAGGAAAATGGGTGAAATTAAAATGGTGGAGATTGCAAATGCTGTCATTTGGTCCCCTTGAGCCCAGCTCACAAATATTTATTTATTTTTAAATTTTATTTAGAAACACAATCCATGAAAACTCGCAATTGCATTGACTTGCAGTCTGATTGAGAGGGTGTGGCYTGTTATTCAGTCAGTAGCAGTGTTACCAGAAACTCATATAAACCTGATCTAATTGGGCTTTTGAGATTGACTCCAGCAGACCATACAGTGAGACCACCAGCAGCACATTTCTACCCGTGAGCGTTCCCATAATTGCAGTCTTCTATCCTCATCAAGGCTTATTTTTGTGCATGGCAAAATGACACRACTTGGTTATTAGGAGGACCAACTAAAACGCAAGTGACAATTAAAATTTAAGCGKAAATTAATTACGTGCCTGGCTATTGTCAACTGCATTAAAAGGGGGCTGATGAACAAGGAATGATGCCGTGTAATTGTGAAAAAATTTGAAACTATGGTCTGTGTTAAACATCAAGCCTCTGTAATGCAGGTGGCTTTTCTCAAAATGCTGTTTCTGTGGGCCTGCTCCTCTCAGGTCAGACACAAGCATCAGCACAGTTTGGTACAGAAGATGATAGCTAACTCACAGGCTGCTTTAATTTCTCATCATTGATTTTCTGTAGGGTGCACAGGAAGCATCTCCAGGATTTAGATGATTCCCATTTGCAAATATTTTTAGATAAAATAGTCATATGCAATTAGAGAACTATCCTCTCAGAAACAAACCCATCTTGCAGTCCAGTGAAAAACATTCATTTTCATGATACAAACTCATGGGTAAGAGAATAAAACATACTAGAGGGTCCCTTGGTACATCTTGTCACATTTTAGAGACTGATGCCATAAGGGTCTCATTCAAAACTCATTGATGCTGGTGCAGTTTTTCCTATGCATGTCAGCAGATTTCAGAATGAATTAAGTCCTTGCAATGCAAAACTTCTGAGGGATCCTTACAGATGAGGCAATGGTGGCCTTAAAAAGGAAGTTCTTACCTGAAGCAAACTTCTGTAGTCAGCAGATTAGACCCCAGACTGGGACCAGAGGAACCCAGTTTTTTAGAATTACTGACACTCATAAAGCACATTTTGCTCTCCTCTGGGTGGTCTTACCATTATAAGTACAAATGTACACTTCTCTCTCTCAATCTTCCATCTCCAAGTTTCTTCACAGTCCTATTTGCTTCTTGTTTCAGGCAAGTTACCATGCAGTTCTTTTGTGTATGCCACAAGCAAAGTAACAAATGTCCTTCAAGCATCTTAATATATATCACAAAGAAAGAAAGAGAGAAAAAAAGAGAGGAAGGAGAAAAGAGGGAGACAGGAGAAGATAAAGGAGAAAAGATAAAGGACATACATCAAGGGCACAAGCAGCTCCCTAGAAAAGCAGTAGCTTGAAAAAAAGGATGTGGCCACAGGATTTTTAAGGTTTTTTTATGTTTCAGTAGTAGCAGTACCAAAATTTATATCCTTCCATAGCGAGCTGTTGAAAGATAGGCWGGAATGTCCTGCACTGCTGTATGGTAGGACAGATCCCAGACCCATGGCGGTGGATTAGCTCAAAGCCATTGCTGATTCTCAGGAATTTCAAATTATTCTGTGCTCAAAACAYGCTTCAAGCAGCAGGAGGGTTGGATGATGATAAGGTGAGGCAAATGTAGGAACCCAGAGTCCTTCAAACCTCACGAGCAACCCCTTGTCTCTAAGATGGTTGTGTCAGTGAGCATAAGCAGTTAATGGGGCTGATAAATCTTTAAGACAGAAACTGTCACAAATTATGTTGCTGCACGTTTTATTATAACAAATCCAACCTTAATCTGAATCTATTCTACCTCAACACCCAAGCAAGTCCCTGGGAAACAGAAAGAGAAACAATTGAAGAAATACTGGCAGCTGCAAAGAAATTTTAGCCTTAGATATAATTTTCTAGAAGAAAATGTAAGATTTAAAAGCTAGAGGTCACCAATTTCTCCATTACTCCAACATACTCCCACCGCAACAAAAGGAAGTAGCTAGAGAAGATCAAGCAGAAGGCACCTACTCTGAATACCTGTCATGATTACCTGCAATTTCAAGATTGAGCATGAAAAATAAAGTTAATTGTGTCTTCTCTTAATTTCATTGATCACCCCTAATTCTGAAGAAAAAGCAAAAAAGGGGCAGATACAGTGAAGTATCTGCAAATTACCCACATAAAGGCTACTTAAATAGAACATGTACTTAGATCACAGTCCTTTTTTACTTTTGATGAGACATGATACTCAGGTGTAGAATAATTTTATGTGGTTTCATTTAATGACAAGTTACAAAACTTTCTTTCAATTGCCGTAAGCATAAAGGAGTCCTGGTAATGGGGATTGTTTGCCAAACTCTTGGGCCAAGTCAACATCTCTATCCAGTTCATTACTTAAGCTTTATTTCAATTAAGAGAATGTGWTAAAAAATGTGCTCAAGCTTCTAGTCATTGATGAGAAGAAAGAGGAAAAGTGTGAAAATTTGGAAAAGAAACCTACAAGCCAACAACCTTCAGGACTTCATGAATAAGGAAAAAAAAAAAAAAAAGAACATGTATATTTAAGTAAAATATCAAAAAATTGAAAATTAAAGTCTTGATTACATCACAGAAGTGACATGAGGGATTTCCCAAGGTTTACATCTGCATTTTGACAGAAATCACCCATGTGCAAATACTTGAAGTCTAAATGCTGTTTTAATCCCTATGTCAAAACTTCATCTTGGAGTAACTGGAGGTGTGAATTTTAAAGAACATGCTCTTCTATGCTGTAATTTAAAAAATATAATTTTCATTGATAAACCCAGAATCTGGCCCAGCTTTCTTTATCACTCTCAGAGATAAATCACCAGTGTATTTTGGAAGCTGACCTGCAGTCTGTGTGCAGGATCACACCACAGAGTTGTGGTGAAATTTTGGATGAAATTAATCCAGAAAATTCCTCACAGCACCACACCTAATGCTCTCCAGCCTCGTGGCACTCARTCCATGGGACAAACAAGAACCCCAGAAATGTACAGCACGGACTTGGTGTCCACAGCTCCAACTGCTTTGCTCTATAAATCCTCAGCCTGATCCACATTACCTGCAAACACGTGAATAACCCCAGAAAAAGGAGATGCCAAGTTATAATTCAGCTCTTTCTGAGACACCCTCTGCAAACAAATACATGAAAAGAACAAAGTGTGYAAAGTGGCTTTTGTACATATGAGAATTGTGCCTTTCCTACAAATAAATTGATGTTGGTGTTTGAGGCCTATTGTGTATAATTAAAAATGTCTAATTCACCCAGGACAGGATTGTCTCAGTGAAAGCCTGTCACCTTATATATGGGAAAGATATGCATTATGTATTTTTTGCACTGACTTACCTTTGTTATGCATGAGGCATGTTTTGGCAATATATAGGAAACATGCATTCAGTTTCTGATTTAGAGTTGCTACAATTAGCAAAAGTTAATTTTTGACAGCAATTTCCAAAAAAAGCAWCAAGGACAATTTGAGAATAAGCATCTTTGATATAACAGAAACAAAGGTGTTTCTTATGCTTTTCTGTTAAGAGAAAAATCTATGACAATTCYTTGCTAAAATGTGTAGGTGAAGAATTTGCATTTTTAGAATCTAACTTTGAAGGCGCAAGTAGCTTGTTCAAAATTACAATAATTAAACATGAATTTGTAAACAGCATCTAGTTCAAAATTGGTACTGAAGGAGACAGAAAGAGTTCATTGTGCAGATAAGCACTTTCATGTTATTATTCACAACAATGAACGAAATGTGAAATGGGGATCTGTATGGAAATGGACATAATGAATACATGATACAGAACTAGTCTGAGAATCTGAGAATCTTTAGCCAGGCCTCCCATTTAATGGAGCAGRCACTGATCCAGTGCACCAAGTTGCAAGTTATTATTCTAGTTAGATGGCTAAGAGGGCCCAAAAGTGACATGAGATAAGATAATCAAGTCTTTTTCCTTGAGGCACATAAAGGTCACAAAATAACATTTAATTACCCACTCTTCTAACATTTATAAAGGAGCAAATCWGAACTACTCCAGAGTGAATATCTAGGCATCAACAATGAATCAAAACATAAATGGCAATTATTTTGTGTATCTGAACAAAAAAACAAAATAACTTTCTGCCAGAGGAAATCAATTCCCCTTCCACATACTCCAACTGGCCTTGGTATTTTGCAAAAACACTGCTGCAACTAGTTTGCTGCATGTTTTGTGACATGATTAAAAAAACACCCAAACACAAAACAACCAAACAAAAACAAACAGCAAAACTAAAAAAAAAAAAAAAACAAAACAAAAACATCCAGCTTTGACAACTAAGCAACTAAGCTAAGCAACTTTTCCCCACTTTTTACTGATTTTCATGTAAGGCTTAAGTTAAATTGGGGCTGAGCACTCATTTCAATTTTATGCTTTGTGAAGYGAGAAAAAGAAGCCATGTCTGAGATTAAACCATGCCAGTGGTGCCCACTTCTCCATCTGTGCCACCTCATCACCAGCACTAACAAAGATGTCACAGCCTCAACCCCACCACTACATACCCTGAGATGTCTAAGAAAATCTAATGACTACTTGGTTATTTTTCTATCTTTTATAGCTCCTCTTCTCATCCTTCAACCTCCACCTGCAYGTTTCCAAGTCCTCTGTCTCCTTGTGGACTCATCCTATTAATAACCCTAAAAGACCCGAGAAACATTTGGTACCAGTATGTTTCACTTCTAACCACATTATGCTTCAAAGGCTTGCCAAGAGAAATAAAGTCCAACAATTTAGAGTTGACACCCACTCACAGAGTGATTTGCAGTTCTACTTCTGGAAGGTATCTGCCATGTGAAGATCAGGCAGAAGGAAATGGTTGTGATGAAACAATTTCAAGTGAGGGTATTGCTTCTGGTAGAGCTGACATTGAAGCACTGAGATTACCCAAAAAAAGACTAAACCAAAAACCCTTATCTGATCRCAGCAAGCTGTACATTGGCAGCCATTACCTTCATTCTTCTTAAATTATCACAGATCTTATATGTTTATTTAGTGGTGAGTATTTAAAACAACATATACTGAAAATGTCTGTTCCCCACATTTGTCAAATATCTTATGGAGAAAAGAATCATTGAATCAGTAGAGCTGAAGCAACAAAATATTTGGAAAAAAAAATCAACATTGAAGCTTCTTTTGGAATATCAAGAGAATTTTACGATTCTCTGTTCTCAAACCACCATCTCCCTGTTACCATTTCCCTACTAATTCTGATCACAATTTCTAATGCACAGCAGCCCTCATCAAAATGAAGAAGAGCTGAGCATTCTTATCTACAGGCAGACCAGACTGCCTGGAAAATAGCCATAAGACAGGAGTGATCGCTGAGTGCTGACAGCTTAATTCACAGCTAAGGTGCTATTAAAACAGCTTCCAGTGTTCCCAAGGATGTTCCAAAAATCAACTGTCATAACCCTCACCATGATACCTGGTCATGACAGTAAGAGAATGACCACATAATCCCTGTACTCTTCCTTTAAAAACAGAGGATTAGCAAATCATGTATTTCTGTAAATCTTCATTGTACCAGACAGTTAGAAGTCATGATAAGAAAGAACCATGCTTGTAGTCATGACTAATAAAGCAGAGCTTGTCAYTCCTTTTGGGGTCACCAGAGCTGGATTAAGCCTATCTAGTTTCCTTTATAAAGATATACAGGAGAGATTTTTAAATGTAAATGACCACTTCAGATTGTGCAAAATTAACTGAAGAGGTACTGAAAAAGCATTTATCATCACAATAATACTGCTACTCAAGTATCGCTGCAGTTAAAGCAAGACCCATCTATTGTAACAACACAGGGAGAAGCTTGGATCACAGGAGCAAGCAGTAAAAACAGCTGGCTGCATGGACTGGACACCTCCTGAAAGAAAATACACTTGGCTTTTGCAAAATCTGCTGCTTCATCACACGGTTCTGCCTGAGGGGTAGAAAGTTCAAACACAGACAAACGAAACAGAAATCTCTAAGCTCACATCTGGGCATCCCTGATGTCCAGAACAATGAGAATCTCTGCCKGTAAAGTTTTGGGGTACCAAGCCAAAGTGCACATTTGGTCAGAGCTCCATTTAATTCTGTCAGTTTAAAGGCTCCTCCAAGTGGTTTGAGAACACCTAGAAGCTACACCAAGGGAACTTTCACCTGTAAACCAGAAACATTTTCTCTGAATTAAGAAAATATATTCAGATATCACTACAAGCCTCTGSAAGATGGTACCCCAAGCAGACAAATCCCAGCTCCCCAGGGACTTGGGTTGATTCTTGGCAAGGCAGAGGCCTACAGAGACCATGTCATCAAAAACATCTGCATAGACCCCAGTGAGTGGAACCTGCTGCTGAAAGCAGAGAGTGCTCAGAGCAGCACCGTTTCCTCCTCCCTTGCCCAGCCAAGGAAAGGATTGCTCCACAGACCTGAGGGTTAAACTGAGGAACTCTCCTCAGAACTGTTGAATGAGGAGCTGGACACCACTGTTAGCTCCCTGCAGCACCAAGAGCTGTKGTTTAATCTTCTGACATGCTCTAGGCAAGGTCATTTTTTAATCCTGAGAACAAGACATCACACAACTGATTGGAAAAACCTTTCTAGAACTGCATCAATTCAAAAAGAATTTTCCAACACTTAGCCATAGCTAAAAGAATAGTAGCTATAACTGATTTGGAGAGATTAAAAGGATAAATGACCGAGGATGTTGGGGAAGATAAAGCCAGTAAAGTGAATAAATGTTCCGGGTGTGGAAGGAGACAGGCTGGTTTTATCAGCCAACAGCATGGAGTCTCGGACCTAAGGCTATTAGGATTAACGTTGCTCTGTCCTTTAAAAACCCTTTAATGTATTCAGTGAAATGAAAGAGGAAGAATGTGCCTGAAGTGAGGGAATGTCGTGACAGCCCTGGCCTGAGAGCCCTGGAAATGTTGGAACCAAATCCTTCAATTTGGCAGCACRAAAGTCAGGAGGCAGAGTGACTGTAAATGGTCTGGAGAAACACTCTTGACAATGTCCTGCTTTTTTGAAGTGACTCTGAATAGTCAGTTGTTCATGTACAGAATTATTAATTTTTATCTCCAGAAATTAGTTTTGGCGTTACCACCAAAATCAGCAGAAAATTGAAAATTTTCAGCAGGAATGTTGAAAGTGCTACATAAGGGAATAGAGTTGTCTGAATTATTATTATTATTATTATTATTATTATTATTATTATTATTATTAATAATAATAATAATTTATTTTAGGACATGCAAGTATAAAATATTAAAACTCCAAATTTGTGTTAAGTTTCAATTCTACTGACAAAAGGAAATCTTTTGCTTTCTGTCTCGAATACATGGCAAAAATTCCAGCACATAACCCTTTATGGAAAACAGCTATGTTTGTAGGGGATGGAGAGCCAAGACTGGCACTTCCCTTTGGTCCTGGGAAAAATATCCTTTAAAATGCAATCATTTTGAGTCCCCATATATCTGGAAATTCACTAATCACTTCTGTGTGCCAGTAGCTCAGCATGAAAAAAAAATACTATTACTCCCTTCCATAGCTTTAGCAAGACAGGTATCAGCATGGCATATTCATATATCCCTCTGTGGATTTATATGTAAATATGCAAACATCTTCTTGAAGGTCTCTTATTTTCTAAAGAACCCTTTTGGCAATTTGCTATTAAAGCTGCATCCGTACATATAATATTAGGCTGCCCTTTGGTCTTCATGGAAAAAAAGAGGCTGTCATAAAGCTATCTTCCTTTTTCCAGGGGCTTACACAAAGCAGCAATGCTTTCAGGGGTAACAATATTCCTTTTAAAGTGACTTCTACAGATAGTAGCTACTTTTTCCACAAGTAGCTTATGCAGTGCTTAAAATGGGCTCTTTATGAAGAAAGATGGAGTGTAATAAAAATACCATTCCTAATCTGAAAATCTAAGAGACACTGGATGAGCCAGTTACATGTTTTGGGGTTTTGCTGCCAGGAAAAAACACTCCCTCTCATCTCCTGGACCACTTAGGATGATTTGGAAGACTAGTCATTATTTCCTTTTGTTTTTTTCTCCTATTAGATCTAGTAGAGCTCCATCTTGGCATGTACAATTCCCCCCGGGTAAGCAGAGAAAGAAGCAATTAAGTACAAAATGCTAACAAGATGTCTGAGTGAGTCAACTGTGTTTCTAAAGTATCTGTGGGTTTTTGTRCACCTAAAAATCATTTCTAGGTCAGAGAAAAATAAAAGTTAGGGTAAACCTAGAAAAAAGTGTCATATTAGGATATTTATATAAACTGTCATTCTTGTGTTTTCCCCAAACCTCATGTGCTCTAAGCTATCAATCAACAGCCTCCACAATCAGACTTGGAGTCCTGATGGAGTAGGAAGATGTCATCCAGGGAGGAAAACATGTGGAAAATCTGTTAGCCATGTGTGTCATTRCTGATGTCAACATTTAAGTAAATATGCAAGAACCACCTAAGGTTCCTACAGACCTACTGCAACAGAAATAACTGAGAGAGCTTTGCCAAATTAAATGGTGCCTTKTTTATCTCAATCTTTTCTCCAATTACTGGGTTTTACATATCTGTAGCACAGGTGTGTTTTCTAGGAATAATTTGCAAACTGCTTTGGCAAAGAAATTCAGAGCAATTTGTTAAATTAATGGAAATTTTCAGCTTTAATCACCCCCAAAAAGACCTAAAAATAAACATTCTAAGTATTTTCTGAATATGAGCCACCATATAATTAGCTTCAAGTGGCAAAGGCAGCATTCAGAGTCTGGAGATTCCCAATGCAGTTTCGTAAAATGAGAGTTACAAACTGCAGATGACATCAGCAGTGACGTGGCATTCAGATCACAGGGTGATCACAGCAATTTTACAGGGAGGAGGAGGAAACAGCCACTTCTCACCAAAATATTACACAAACACTGATGAAAGTATATTCTAATAAGAATTAGGATTAAACTTGCAAAAACTCCACTCATTCATAGCCATGTACAAGACAGCAATGAATGCTGTGGCATACATATTAAAAATGAGAGCTGAGAAATCCAGAAAATTTGGATTAAACAAGAACGATGTCCAAAGCTCGGAAATAAGGCGCCCAAAACAAAAGCCTCTTGCAGGCTGCATGCAGCTCTGTTATGGTAAAACCCAAATGCACTGTCACTAACTTTTTAAAAATCAAACACAGAGTCCAGAGCAACCTCAAATTTTAAGCCACTAAATCTCAGTAATAGTTTTTAAGGAGAGTTCAAAAGCAAAACAGAGAAGTCAAAGTCCAAAGGTATCACAATGGCAGATCAAAGTGTGAAAAGGGATTAATGGTATCTTCAGCAAATGAAGTTTAAAATTCTAGTGTATTAGAGAAGGTCTTTTTTGAAATGGTAATAGGCTATACCTGAGCTGAAAAGACAATTAAGATAGTGTTAATTTTTTTTATGGTATCTGGCAGTAATATTTTTATCCTGTTAATTATACGGCAGACAGCAAATGTACATAATATGATAGCTCCATGCTGAGATGACATGCCTGCTGCCTAGTTAAGTGGCTACATTTATCCTATAATTAGCTTGCAGGAATGTGATTTGCATTGCATACCTAAGAGTATATATAATGTCAACTATGCCACAAAAGCCTAAAATGGAAACTGACACTCTCTTAGCTTTGACCTCTGGATAAAACAAGGTGATGCCTCCCGTGACCTCCTGCTCTTTGTATTCAACCACACACAAGAAACGCATTGAAGTAATGCTAAATGTATGACAAATTCAAAATGTACGGAAATTTAAAGTCAGGGCAGAAAATCAGTGCTGATGCTTCAGCCTGAACTCACCCCTTTCCAGGGAGTAAGGATAATGATGGTTAAAAGGCAGCATCTGTGGTTTATTGGTATTAACTCTGAGTATGCTTTCTCTTGCAGGTAGAATTACAGGAGCATTTCCTGGATGGATACTCAACTGGCATAGGAAAYACAGAGCTTTTCTTTTTAAAAACTTGTTTTTAAAACTATGGTACTCTCTGCAGATACTGCAGTGATCTGGGTGAGCAAACACCTGGAACGATATCTGAAGTGTGTGGCTGAARATACTTTTGTCAGAAGTTGCATTTCTGTGGTCAATTAGGGACAGACTCCATTATTCTCATTCCAAACAAGTTATCATCCTACCCTGAGTTATTCCCCTGATCCCAAACTGTTTGTCCTTTTGTCACAACTCTTTGCCCCTGATCCCTGCACATGCAGCACGACATTGTTCTGAGAAGAAAAGGGAAACCAAGCAGCCACAAACAAYTCCGAGGCTTCTCTGRGTGGCTTAAAGTCTTATCCAGACCTGGTACACCATGAATTCTCATTTGCTTTGTAGTCCTGCAGTATCATTAGAGGCTTTGGGCTCTTGGGATCCTATTCACAGCTGTCCTTATCCCTTCCCACTGCTGGGAGAAGACAGGGGAGCAATAACACAGGTTGGTAACTCCAGCAGATTCCAGCCTCATGCTAGCCATGGAGGATTCTGCCCTTGAAACATGGACAGGAAAAGTCACCAAACCAGCACCAGCAAAGCCAGGTGAYGGACACCATCTCAGAGGAGCACACAGAGGAAGGAGGGACAGACACAGGACAGGCTCAGAGATTGAGGGACTGGCCAAGGAAGAACGCTGGATGAAAACAAAAAGCCGGGGAGGGTGAGAAACAGTGACAAGCAAAATGCAGAGGGATCTGAGAGAGCTCTGACCCAACCACTCTTCCAGACAGAATTCTTTTTGTGCAGTGCCACAGAGTGCTCASGCCTCTGAAACAGTGCTGGAAGGGCTGCTTCTGATAACGATAACTACATAATATTAACACATGCAAGAAGGTATTTATTTGTATTTATTTGCTTGATATTTTTCTGTACAGATAATTATTTGTGATTTCCCTGAACTTTCTTTACTTCTCTACCAAAASAGTGGTAGCACATACATGTTAGCACAGGGATTTAAGTTCATTCTGATGCATTCCCATTTGACTGAAACTCAGTCAGGTATGATTTCTGACACCAAAACTTCAGCTTTTGCAGCAGTTCCACTCTGTGCTTGCCACATTTCAGCCAAGTTGCCTCACAGGTTTTGATGCCATATGAAAACTTACAAAGCACTCTCTATTACATATTTCATCTTCCATTACCATTTGTGTTATTGCTTGCACAAATACTCCAGTACCATGTGCCTTTAACAGTTTGGCAGATTCTAAAAAATCTTTAATTTAACTTCATCTCATGACTCTTTGTTTCATGAAACTGCTTACCCTGGTGCAGTATGTCTGTCTTCAGGAGAGTGTAGTGTAGCTCCCAGGACTTGGTCTGATACAAAATTCAGGGAAGTTCTTGCCCTCCCCCTTAAAATTTTGCCTTTTGAAATAAGCCCATTATTCTGTCTTTTTCTTTTTGCCCATGATGAAATGATACTCTAAACTTCTCTGATTAAAGTACATGGCATGCTCTCAAGTATGTGTTACTACATCTGTTTGCCTTATTGAACAGCTGAAAAGCATTTAAACTATTATTCACTTTTTTATTACTATTCAGTACATTTCTGTGTATGTTCTGGCCAATATTTTTTTTAATAATAATGTTGATTGCTACAACACCACCTGGTGTTGCTGGCAACTGCATTCTTAGGACAAATCTGGAGATAGCTGGGGTTTAATTTAAAACCCCAGTTCCTGGAGGCATGTGATTAGATAAGAATTTTTTTTTGTTTTGGTTTGTTTT